>NW_005871115.1:4733713-4804008 GCF_000147115.1 Myotis lucifugus
CCAGTGGCTCAGCCTCCCCAATTACCTGAGGTGGACACTCTTGGTGCACCCCTTTGTGGGCTTTGTGCACAGTCTTGTTGTAGTTAAGCCTTGATTGTTGTAGGTATCACTGGGAGGAATTGACCTCCAGGCCAATTGGCTGTGAGAATCAGCTGTGTCTACAGTGGGAGAACTTCTGTGCTGAAGACACCCTTATGGGGCAAGACTTGCTTCAGTGGGGCTTTGGTGCTCACTTAGTCTGCCCCCTGAGTGTGTCCCTTATGGATCTGAGGAGTTGTAATCTGGCTCTTGGATCTAAGGAGGTGCTAATTTAGCCTCTGCCTGAGGCTACCCAGCAGGAGCTATGAAGAGATCTGCAGATTCCCCTTCCTTGTTTGGGGTTTGGAGGTGCCCAGATGTGGCCCAGCTGTGAAGCAATGCAAGCTGCTGTGAGGCCTTGGGCCTTCTCTTGGAGGTTCTGGGTCTGTCTGGCCCAGCTGCAGTTTGTTAGGTAATTTTCAGATTGCAAAGGGCCAGGGCATTCATTTGCAAAAGCCTCTGCTGCAGCTTGGGTGGGGTAGGGTCTCAGGGGATCAACAGGGCGGAGAAAACAGCTATGGCTG
Organism: Myotis lucifugus; assembly: GCF_000147115.1. Classification (NCBI taxonomy): domain Eukaryota; kingdom Metazoa; phylum Chordata; class Mammalia; order Chiroptera; family Vespertilionidae; genus Myotis; species Myotis lucifugus. Next base: position 4,734,316 of record NW_005871115.1, read on the forward strand.
ATCTTCAGCCCTGTCCTAAGAGGCCCCACATCTCAGTGTCCCAGTAATCGCTGCAAGCACCTCTGAGAGGAAGCCGCTCTCGAGTTCCGAGTTCTGCCCTCTGCCACACAGTCCAGTTTCTCCGTGTATGAGTCTAGGTCCCCAGAGACTTCCCGGAACTGGAGTTCAGAGCAGTCAGGGGCTTGAGACTCCCTCCCGATTCAAAAAGACAGTCGCGTCCTCAGTTGCCAGCCCTTGCTGCATGGGCCTCCGTACCTCTGCACTTTACGTCCACACCTCCTCTGAGTCTCAGTGCTTTTCTCTTTCCTTCTAGTTGAATTTCCACTCAGACAGCCTTCCTGTGGTTCTGGATGATGTCCGTTTTGTCTTTTAGCTGTATTTTTGAAGTTGTTGTGGGAGGCAGCAATTTCCGGTGTTTACCTATGCCGCCATCTTGGTTTTCTCCTTTTTTTATTATTTTTATTTTAAGTCATTTGTGCAACAACCTTTGTTGAAGATGTACTCAGCTTCAGACTGTGTGATACCCTGCAAGGTAGGAAGGTAATTAAGAGACAGTCCTTCCCTAGAAACCTGCCCTCCTGCAGTACAAGGGACAGGGCCAGAACTAGGTTCAGGGGAAGTAAGAGGGCACCATGGGAGGAAAATCCAGGGAAGCACTGGGGATGGAGACGGGAGCTGTGTAAATTGCAGCATGAAGGAAGACTTAAGTGGGTCAGGCAGGCCAGCAGGAGAGGTATTGCCCCTTCTGGGAGTTTGGAAATCGTAGGGGGCATTCCTGGTGGTGGATGGGAGGACAGCTCTGGCATTTACTGGATGGAGGCCCAAGGTGCTAGATGTCCTGCTATGCATGGCTTAGCCTATACACCAAAGAGCCTCCTGCATCCAACCTGGCATCTGGGTGTCCCTCCGGACATGTATGAAGGTGAAAATCTGGGTATTAGAATGATCTCAGCCCCAAACCAACTGCTGTCACATATAAGCACAAAGCATGCTTTGCCCAGTGTTAATAAAACCTGCATTTTGCAGGAATATGACTCCCTATGAGCCAAAGGAAGACTGTGTTTTGCTCTCTCTGGAACTTTGCCGAGAGTCATTCACCATCTTGAAAAGTGTTATCACTGGCTGTGTCATTGCTTAAGGTATTTGTGTCACCAACACAATACCCCTGAATCGATCTTCATTTATATCTGTCAATGCCTAGTGATTCTAGGTAAACATTTCATTACTTTGTGATGTCTTTGAGAGCAGTTGTCTGTAAGCATTTTCATACAGAAATACAGTGCACATTTTATTCATATTACTTGCCTTTATTATTACTACAGTTAGGATACTATATTGGATTTTTAAAGTTATGAGTGTAGATATGTTATCCTTGACCTTTATTTCAACATAGTAAAGGACAGGTTACATTTTTTAATATATACAAAGGGGGCATTGAGTCTCTAAGGCTGGACCCAGTGAGATGGGCAAAGTAAGTGGAAAGAACATTGTAGGTCCTCGAACAACAGGGTTTCATGATAACATCAATGAGATGCAGTACAGACTTGGCTCTTATATCAATTAGCCTATGGTAACATTGGTTCTGTTATACATGATTTTGCTTAAAGTCTCAGAATCTATCAAAGACAGTAAGTGAGGACTTACTATACTCTAAAATTTTAATGTGTGCAGGAATCACCTGGGGACTTTGTTAAAATGTGGATTTTGATTTATTAGGCCTGGGATGAGACCTGAGAGCCTACAATTCTAATGAACTGACAGGTGATGCTGATGTTTCTGGTTCATGGACCACACTTTGAATAACAAAGTTATAGACCAAGGAAATTGCATGGGGGAAGGTACAGAAACCTGAAGAGTTTTTCTGGGAAACAACCAGTAAATTGCTATAATCTGAGCACAATGTGCAAGGTGCTGTGTGTTGAGAGATGAGGTTGGAGAAGGGGGCAGGGTCAGAGCAGGCAGCACCTAGTCCACCCTGTTTGAACTTCATTATGTAGAGAACAGAGAGATTTGAAAAGATTTAAAGTAGAGTGTGAGATGTTAGGTCTCTGCCATTGTGTGGGACAGCTATGCCGGGCACAGGGAACAGGGAGTTCCATGAGAAGACTTTTCCAATTATGTTGCTTAAACATAGAAATAATGAAGAGGAACTGAGGAAGCCACAATAGAGTGAAGGGAAGAAGACAGGCTTGGTGTTTGGAGTTAGATTTCCTGGGACTTGGTAATTGATTGAGTGTGAGTGGTGAAGGCAAGGGAGGATCAGGGATGACTTGCAAGTTTCTGGTAAGAGTGCTGTTGAATAGTGATGCCATTGGCCAGCATAGGGAGCAGAGAAGGAGATGCAAGCTGGAAAATTGGATTTTAGGTAAATGAACTCAAGGAACCTCTTCTATCAATACACAGAGAGACATCCAATTGGACTTTGATGTGTCAGCTTTTATTGAAAGTGTGCTGTGTTGTGGAGAAAAGGGAATCCTTGTACATTGTTAGTGGGAATGTAAATGTGTGCAGCCATTATGGGAAACACCTTGGAGGTTCCTCAAAAAATTAAAAATTAAATACTATATGATTTAGCAGTTTCACTTCTGGGTATATTCTCAAAGAGATACCTGCACTCCCATGTTCATTTCAGAACTATTCCCAATAGCCAATATATGGAAGCAACTCATATGTCCACAGACAGGTGAATGGATAAAGAAAATGTGGTATATACATACAATGAATAATTTTCAGCCTTAAAAAAGAAGGAAATTCTGCGATTTTTCAACAACATGGGTGAACCTGAGGGACATTATGCTGAATAAAATAAGCCAGACACAGAAGGACAAATGATACATGATACCACTCATATGAGAAATCTGAATGAGTCAATTTCATAGAGGCAGAGAGTAGAAGGGTGGTTGCTGGGATTGGGGGAGAGGTATTAGTCAAAGGGTGCAAGGTTTTGGTTATACAAAATGAGTAAGTCCTAGAGATATGCTGAAAAACAAAGTGCTTGTAGTTAACAATGCTGTATTGTATACTTAAGAATTTGCTAAGAGGGCAGATCTGAGGTTAACAGCTCTTATTACAAAAGCAGTAAAAAACAAGAGGGCTGAAGGAAACTTTCAGAGGAGATAGCTATGTTTATGGCAGTGGATATGGTTTCATAAATGTATACTTATCTCTAAACTCATCAAGTCATATACATTAACTATGTAAAACTTTGTATACTAATCTTACCTCAATAAAGTGGTTTTAAAAAATGTGTATTGTATTTCACTGTAGCAGGACTCATTCAATACAGGTGTTTTCCCTTGCCATTCTCCAGTGGATTTCCCAGGGTGTGGAGGAGGAACATGTGCCATATCTACAAGCTCCATGGTTATCCAGGCTGGGTGATGTATTCACATACTTATGTTATTATAGAAAGGGGATTAGTATTATAATCATCTGGGTGTCAGTCAAAGACACAGTTGGAATGAATTTCCTACTTGCGATGGTCTCTCTCTCTCTCTCTCTCTCTCTCTCTCTCTCTCTCTCTCTCTCTCTGTCATTCTCTGAGGTATGGCCTACATATGAGAAACATGGTCTTATAATAAACTTACATTAAGTCTATTAGTTTCTCCCATGGTATCTCTGTGTGTGTGTGTGTGTGTGTGTGTGTGTGTGTGTGTGTGTGAGAGAGAGAGAGAGAGAGAGAGAGAGAGAGAGAGAGAGAGAGAGTTCTGTCTTTGCTCTGTTCCCAGTTTACAGCTGTTGGCATGGCAGTGAATTCAAAGTGGTCCTCTGAGGTCATGGGCCTGGAGTCCCATTCCTGTGTTTAATTGTGTCAAACTCCATGAATAGCATGAACAGCTAGTCTTCCTTGTCCATAATATTACGCTGCTTTATCTCATTCAATCTTCACAATAACTCTAAGAATAAAATTTTTAAATAAGGAAACTAAAGCATATAGAGCTCAGGTAATTTGCCTACAGTCACACTGATGAAATGATAAATCTACCCTGGACCTCATTTCTTTTCTCCCTCATGCCACAATTCATTTCCTCTAACCTCTCCCAGTCACACTGAAATAACAGCTGTCCCTCTAAACCGCCTATGCTACTTCACACTCTGCACATACTGAATACTTAATACTTCTGCCTGGAATTCTCCTCTTTGATATTCAACTTCAAAGTCCTACTTCGTATTCCATCAAAATCCTACCAGGGATCTCCTGACTTGATGGCCTTTGCACATTTCCAGTTTTGCATGCATCATGCTACACTGTAATTGTATTTACATGCCCCTCCCCACCCCTGCTCCAGGCTGTGGGCCCCTGAAGGGCAGGGCCATATCTTAGTGATCTTCCCTCACTATGTCAGGTATAGATTACTGTGCAGAAAAAAATTTGAACTGGTGTGTACAGTCATTCATTGGTTCTCAGTAAATTTCACTGGATGTAATAGTGCCTGGAAAATATAAGTCAGTCTCTAAAGAAAATACATTCTAGCAATGAGCAAAAAGAAGAGGATTGGAAAATCCTTATTTTTTAGAACTCATTATTTGTAAATAAAATTTTTTTGTTAAAAGTTTCGCAATGGATTCCTCTTCTATAATCCTTCACCATTAATATTAGGCTTAATTATTTAAGTTTAGTTTATTGGGAGTCAATATTTAATTTAAAAATCTAATTCTTATTAGGATTTTAATAAATAATAACATTTAATAACTACCATGACATCTCAGCATATAAAAAGTTAGTTCTTAACATAATTTTTAAATAAAACATAATGAGAACAATTACATGCAACTTGATCAATTTTTAGTTCTTATTCTCACCCTGTTTTCCTTATTGCGCATATCTGTGGCTTTCACTTTTTCCTATCATTTCTCTATTGAGGTTTCAGTGAAAGAAGATGGATCACAGCAAAGTGGGGGAAATTAATAGACTTAAGGAAAACAACATATACTTACTTTTAATATACAGGAAGATATTAGAATGTTACAAGCACCTTTGAGTTTGAACATTAAATTCCATGTTTCTTTAGCATGTGTTTAATTTTATTATGGTTTACCAAGTATTTAAAACATCTAGAATGCTGTCTATTCTGGCTTTCATGTTTCAGAAGAGGTTCTGGAATACGCACACACACATGAGCACACGCACACATTTATATCTCCCTAAAACCACTGTGTTTGTTGGAATCTTCAGGAAACAGTCACTCGGCTAACCTCAAGTAATGTAAGTTTATTGTAAGACCATGTTTCTCAAATGTAGGCCATACCTTAGAGAATCACATCAGTCGGGAGTTATAGGAAGCAACTGGAAAAAAAAAGTGGTTATCTCCCTAAGTTGTTTATTTTAATCAAAGGATTAAACATTCATTTTTATACAAAAAAATTAGTACAGATCTCTTAACGAGGAAAATGCAAAATTTCTCATGCAATTTTAAAGATAAAAATAACACGAGACTGCAAAGAAATGCTGAACTTGTGATAAGCTGCTGGGCCAAGTCCCAGACTGCTAGTGGTACACAACCATTTCTTTTCTTTGGTTAAGAGGAAAAGTCAGAGAAGTACTATATAGGACTCACGTAGAAATCAAGACAATAAATAGCAAGAGCCCACAACAGTTATTGTTAGAGATTGGAGTATTGTTCAGAGAACAGTTAGCTAAAGCGCCCAAGATGGCTCTGGCAAATGAATGATCTTGCCATCACCTCAGCAGCAGCTGTTTCATCCTCTGCCCTTAAGATAACTCTGGCAAGGGTGCATGTGCTTCAACATGCTTACTCCCACCTGCCAGCCACCCTACCACTGCTCTATATCTGTTGTTTTCTACTTTGTTATAGCATTTGCGTACTAATAATTTCAGGACACCCAGTGGTCTTTCATAGCCTCTACAGCCTACTTTCTTTCTGGGTATCTTTTGCTTCTGCTCCATCTTTCAAAAGCCCAAGCCAATTTGTGTATTAAATGCAAAACTTTCCAAAGGAGGGAATATAATTCCTTCATTAGTCACCTGTATCCCTATTTTGACATAGATTTGTGCCAAGCTGCCTCATAGAGCACCTATCAGTCCATGTCTTGTTTGCCTTCCAGTTCAGTTCCCACTTCTGGTGAGGTTGGCTGTTGTGGTGTCAGTGGATTAAAATTTAAGGGTTAAAATTGTGTCAGTTTAAGGATTCCTCATGGTCGGGCATCCTCTGCAGAAAAAGTGTGCCATGGGCAGTCTGACTTTTGTCTTCTCCTATAAAAGATGCCAGGAACGAATTCCTTTGGAAGGATATATAACAGATACGACCAGATAAACCTGAGCATTTTATTGAAACTGAAATTCTAGGTAAGTTTATATAGAAATTATATCTAAAGAATGAATCTTTGTTTGAAGGGACCACCTATGTAATGCAGGTTTCCTCTCTTATTTGTTTTTCTTTTCCTTTAAAAAAAAGTTGTGTGTTTCAGTTACAGAGGGTCAAGTTAAACACACTCCTTAGCTCTTAGCCCACTATCAGTATAGGTCCCAAGGCCTCCCTTGATTGATTTATTGCTTAATTTAAATCCTCTTTTCAATATCTCTTTTTTAAAAATATGTTTTTATTGATTTCAGAGAGGAAGGGAGAGGGAGAGAGAGATAGAAGCATCAATGATGAGAATCATTGATTGGCTGCCTCCTGCATGCCCCCTAATGGGGACCAAGCACACAACCCTGGCATGTGCCCTTGACCAGAATCGAACCTGGGACCTTTCAGTCCGCAGGCTGACGTTCTATCCACCGAGCCAAACCAGCTAGGGCTCCTCAATATCTCTGATGGATGTTTTAACCTACTTCAGAAGCTATCTCTAAAGGGAACAGGCTGTACCATATATAGAACCCACTAATTCTTAGATAATTCTTTCCTACATTAAACCAAAAATAACTTTCCTATAACTTTGCCCCAATGTTCTCAGGTATTTCCTATGGAACCAGCTCGATAGCCTTTCAATCCCATGTGAACCTTCGCTTTTCTACGTAACACATAATGCTATTCCTGAATTAATTCTTCACATGATGTGGACTTAAGACACTTCACTCCCTGGTCACCTTCCCTTGGACACACTCTAGTTTGACAATGTCTTTTTAAAAAAATGTGACTTATGTGTCTAAGTTATGTGTCACATTTTTAAAAAAAAGACATTGTCAAACTAGAGTGTGTCCAAGGGAAGGTGACCAGGGAGTAAAGTGTCTTAAGCCCACAGCATGTACATCTTTGCTATGGAACTTGGAAGCTGGCTCACTCCGAGAGTATCCCACTTACATGCCATGGCCTGAGCCGTGTGCCATGTCTCACTTGGGTTTTATTTTAAAAAAATTTATTTGTCCACATGGGAAGCCAACCTTAGAGTTTCTCTTTGGAAGAAAAACCAACATTTCTGGGAAAACATGTTCAAGGTTAAACTGAAAAATGGACCTAATTTGTTTTATAACGAAAAAGAAATCTGTATTTGAACTATTCTTTCATTCTTCCTCCCCCACACCCTCAAACTAGGTTACAGATTCTTTTTTTAAAAAAATATATATTTTATTGTTTTTTTACAGAGAGGAAGGGAGAGGGATAGAGAGTTAGAAACATTGATGAGAGAGAAACATCGATCAGCTGCCTCCTGCACACCCCCAACTGGGGATGTGCCTGCAACCAAGGTACATGCCCTTGACCGGAATTGAACCTGGGACCCTTCAGTCCGAAGGCTGATGCTCTATCCACTGAGCCAAACCGGTCGGGGCTGGTTACAGATTCTTAACTACAAAATTCAGATTTCTTAGGCACCATTTTCCAGTTTTTTTATAGGGTCTGTCAGTTTTCTGGAAGTTGAAATATTCTCTTCCAAGAATTAAAAAGGAAGTTTTTAGATTATGAAATGTTATAATAAAAAGCTATACTTCTGAAAAAAATGTGACTTAAATATTTCAAAATAGATTTGCTCTGCCAATGCAAAATATGATGGGTGTAACCTCGCCCCTTCCATCCTTAATTTCAGTTTCTATTAATTCTTCATAAAATTTGTATTGGTTTTTTAAAAATAATACCACATTTTTGACTCTCAATGAACTTTAAATCTTTTTTGAGTGAACTGCTGTCAGTCCAGAGCTCTCCTACCTTGTATTTAAGTAGTTGATTCTTTGAACTTAGATGCGGAACTTAACATTTAACCCTATTATGTTGTATATTATTAATTTCCTTCTATCCTTCTCCTTTGTCAAGGTCTTTTTCAAGTTTGATTATTTAATATGATTTATCAGCTTTTCCTCCAACTTTCAGTCATCTACAAATTTGATAGACGGAATTTATATTGGGTGTCACTGAATTCACTGATTCTTATGTTTATGATTTCAGGATAGAGAACAGAGAACTTCAACATGGTTCTCAAACTTTAATGTAAAATAGAATTATCTGGGACATTTGTTAAACATGCAGATTTCTAGCTCTCATTTTAAAAAGTTTTAATTCAGTAAGTGTGGGATGGGACTCCAGGGATGTGTATTTCTAACAAGCACATGTGATTCCGATGCTTTGGTCCTCGGTCACACTTTAGAAACATCTTTAGAAATGTCCTTTCAGTCTAAGTTGATAGTCATGTGTTCATTCATTCTAACACGATGATTGTCTAGCACAGTGCTGGACACATAATACTGAATGAATGACTGAAAGATAAAGAAATGAAGGATGGGAAGGAAAGCTCAGCCAGTAACCTAGCTTATATTTCTCCATTTTAATCACATAGTCAATGTGATCATTTTTAAAAATACTTTGTTGTAAGTAAATTATGCTATATCTTTAACGTTCCCTACTGGGAAAGGTGTAGTTTGCATGGGCATCTGTGGTCTCTTGGTGGTCATCACTTTCCTTTCTAAGTGCTCCCAGACTGTGTTTAATTCCTGTCTAGAATTCCATTGAGAATTAAAGGATGTTTTATATTAAAACCCAGAGACCTCCCTCTACCAACTCCTGCTTGATTTATAAAAAATTAGGTTGTAATTTAAGTTTGACTTATTTGCTTCTCGTCAGGCCACGTTGTTGTCTTTCCTGCTTTAACATGTTTGCAGATAAGTAAGAACCCAAGTGCTAGACACTTCAACCAGAGAAAATGCTTACTTTTCCCCGGTATTTATATTTTTGAAAACGTGCAAAATCCATAGAAAGACTCAAAGAATAAATCAGTGTTCTTTACCCATTCAGCAATTGTTAGCATTTTGCCATATTTGTTTTTGTATCTTGCTGTAGCTACATAGACCCTCCCTCCACCTGCCACCTTCCTCTCCCTCTCCCCTGCCCCCAACCAATTGGCCTCCATGTTTCTTTAGTCTCTTTTGGTCCTAGAATAATTCCTCTCCCTGTTTTCTGCATTTCAGGCATCTGAATTTCCTGAGTGTATGTCTTGGTTGGTTGGTTTGTTTAGTATTTTTGGTTTTGGCTTTTGATCACAAAGTTTTACATATTCAAAACAAATAAAATTAAAGAGAACTAAAAAATACCAAACTTTTGAAATTTGTTACTAAAGGGGTTTGGGGCAAAACATTGCAGTGTTCACTACAAATGTTAAGGAATCAGATACTAAATAGAGGAGAGGACAGAAGGCTGGGTGAGGTCATCCTAGAATGCTGTGAAATCTAAGGAATTTTCAACAGGGCCTTGGGGGATTTCTCCAGACCCAGACGTATCTGCTATGAGATTAGTTCCATCTGCTATCAGATTAGTTCCCTGACTCCAGAAAAGGACGTGCTTAAATACCTCTGCAAGCGAGTGATAGATTTCAGATCCCAGCCCCTAGGACTACTGGAGGAGTCCTGAGAGGTTGCCTCACACCCTCTCCAATTGATTGCAGGGGTATGCACCCCTGTAATCCGCCACACGTGGCCCTTCTCTGTGACACAGAGATTCCTCTTAGCACACATAGCATCCTAGTGCTAGCATATCTATCGTATCTTCAAGATGCTTCCCTACGCAAAGATGTAGAAAAACTTCCTGGAGATTGAGCATGGGAGGGGAATTGTTGTGATTGTGTAAGAAAGACAGGTAAGAGCAATTGTAACTTGAATCCTCATTCTTCCCTTGGGCTTTAGCCTTCACCAGGGAGTTCACTTCACCCTCTAAGCTGATTCCCAGGTGCAGTTTTCCTCTGGTGACACAAGACACTTGCCACTCCCACTTTTGTGAAAGGAAAGAGTAAGCACGAAACACACACACACACACACACACACACACACACACACACACTCTTACAACAAAGGGAGAGATAAAAGGGCTTCTCTTCCCTAAGAAAAGAGCTAGTCCTTGTTCCTGACCTATTTGAGTGCACATGCAGAGCTTGTACAATGTAGCTTAACCAGCCTATTTAGCATTTATGCAACCTGCTCCCCTCTCAACAAGCTCTTCAAGATCTGACTTATTTAAGCATCTTCAGAAATTTGCACGGTCAAAATAGCCACTTCTACAGGGAGACTGAAGGGACCTTCGAGACTACTGGTGCAATTTACAGTTGGGAAATCACTACATTCCTATGAGGTTTTCAGGCCAAATGGTAGGATGACAACTGTCATGGTTTTCCTGGGGTTGAGAGGGTTCCAGACTGTGACACTCCCGTTGCTGAAACTGGGAGAGTTCCAGGAAAACAGGGAGAGTTGATCACTCTATAATGACATTGTGTGACCCAGCATGGTTCTGTGACAGGAAGCACCTGCCCCTCTATTGTAGATACTTTCTATTATCTCAAAAAATATTTCTATCTTATCATTACCCCAAAGTAGAAACAATGGAAGGAGATAAAGGAGAAACAAAAAACCACACATGAATTCATAATGCAGAGATCTCTAATTAAACCTTCTGACGCCTTCCGTGAGCATTTCTGTGTGCATGTGTGTACATGTAGTTTACAACTAAAATTGTGCCGTACAGACAATTCTGTATCCCGATTTTCACGTAGCATGAGCCTTCTCCCATTTCAATAAATTATTTTTGAAAACAGCATTGCTAATGGTTGCATAATTTTCATGGAGGATACTTTACTTAACCATTCCCATGTTGTTCTGCATTTAGGCTAATTTTCACTGTTAAGGATGATGTTGCTGTGAACATCTTTGGTTTCTAATTATTTCTTTTGGAAAGCTTTCCAGGACTTTATTGGGGGAAAAGTTATGGGCTTAGTTAGAGCTACTATAACTTATCTCCAAAACGCTTCTGGAAGAAGTTGTGCATCAGCAGTGTTTATGCCTGCCCCACTGAACTCCTGTTGGCGCCGAGTATTTTTTCAATCTTCACCAATGGTATAGGTTTAAAAAAAAAGTGTAGTTTTTTAAAAAAAATCCTAACTAATCTGCAGTTCTTTGTTTACTTATGAAGTTTAAACCTCTTTCCTATCTTTCTCATTTGAACTCTCCTGTAAATTTTGTTCATACATTTTCCCAGATTTCATATTTCATTTTAATATCTTCTCAATTTATATGCACTCTTCACAAACTATAGTAATTTTTTATGTCAAACTTTGCTTCAAAATAAGTTTTCTTATCTTCAAATACTTTTTGTGATCTATTGTTGGATACATGTTTTAAAAATACTGACTCTTAAAAATATTAGATATTTATAATCTTTATACAGTATGTTAAACTCTGAGCACACACACACACACACACACACCCCTCCTGGGGGCGGTCTATACACCCCTCCTGGGGGCGGTCTATACTTACCTTTAAAAGTCTTTTTTTTAATCATAGCTTGTCAGACTTAAACTTATTCTGTTCTATTTGAAAAGAATATGTATACCATCCTATCTAATAAAAGAGAAAAATGGTAATTAGCCATACATCTGCTACCCTTCCCATTGGCTAATCAGGGCGATATGCAAATTAACTGCCAGCCAAGATGGTGGCCAGCAGCCAGGCAGCTAGAAGCGAACAGGGAGACTTGCTTGCTCCAGTGACAGCGGACTCCAACGTTCCCCGCCTGACTTGACGGCCTCTCAGCTGCAACTCTAAGCAACAATGTTGCAAATATAGAAGCTAAACAAACCCCAGAAACCTGCTTTAGTCAGCTGGGCTTCAGCCAGCTGGACCGCAACATTGTATCAAATACAGAAGGAAAAACAAAGGCCAGAAACCTACTTTCAGCAGCCGAGGCCTCAGAGCTAAAGCTGGCCCAGAATAAAAAGAAAAAAAGGAGCGGTTGGGAGCTTCAGTCACCCGCCAGCCTGAAAACGGCCCTCAGCCCCTCACCCAGCCTGGCCAGGCACCCCAGTGGGGACCCCCACCCTGATTCAGGACACCCTTTAGGGCAAACCAGCCAGCCCCCACCCGTGCACCAGGCCTCTATTCTATATAGTAAAAGGGTAATATGCTTCCCAGCACTGGGATCAGCGGAGCCGCGAGGCCTCCCGGCACCCAGATCAGCGTGACAGGGGGCAGCGCCCAAACCCCCTGATTACCCTGCGGCTCTGTGTGTGACAGGGGGCAGGGCCACAACCTCCCTATCCACCCTGCTCTGTGTGTGACAGGGGGCGGTGCCCCAACTCCCCTATTGGCCCTACTCTGTGAGTGACAGGGGGGAGCTCCTCAACCCTCTGATCGGCCCTGCTCTGTGCGTGACAGGGGGGAGCTCCTCAACCTCCTGATCAGCCCTGCTCTGTGTGTGACAGGTTACGGAGCCCCAACCCCCCTGATCGGCCCTGCTCTGTGCATGACAGGGGGCAATGCCCCACCCCCCTGATCAGCCCTGCTCTGTGTGTGACAAGGGGGAGCTCCTCAACCCCCTGAACAGCCCTGCTCTGTGTGTGACAGGGTACGGAGCCCCAACCCCCCTGATGGGCCCTGCTCTGTGCATGACAGGGGGCAATGCCCCACACCCCTGATCGGCTCTGCTCTGTGCGTGACAGGGGGTGGCACTGCAACTTCCCTATTCACCCTGCCTTGAGTGTGAGAGGGGGCGGTGCCCCAACCCCCCAATCGGCTGTACCCTGAGCGTGACTAGGGGTGGCATCGCAACCTCCTGATCCGCCCTGCTCTGTGCATGACAGGGGGCAGTGCCCCAACTCCCCAATCGGCCCTGCTCTGAGCCCGACCAGGGGCTGAACCTAGGGATTGGGCCTGCCCTCTGCCACCCGGGAGCAGGCCTAAGCCAGCAGGTCATTATCTCCTGAGGGGTCCCAGACTGCGAGAGGGCACAGGATGGGCTGAGGGACCCCCTCTTCCCCCCCCCCCCCCCCCCAGTGCACAAATTTTTTGGTACCGGGCCTCTAGTTCTATGTAATAAAAAAAAAGATAAAACAAAATCCCCACCAACCCAAGAACTAAAACATACCAAGTCCTCTGTGTTCCTCCCTGCGATAGCTAATTTTGTATGCCACCCTGGGGCCCAGAGTAAACAATATCTCTGAGTGTGTCTGTGAAGGTGTTTCTGGATGAGATTAGCACTTGAATTGGTGGACTCATTAAAGTATACTGCCCTCCTCACTGTGGATGGGCATCATCCAATGTGCTGAAGGGCCGAATACAATACAAAAGCAGAAGGAGGAAAAATTCATCCCTTTTACTTCCTGCCTGCCTACTTGAGCTGGGACATTGGTCTTTTCCCGCCCTGGGACTGGGGTTTATGCCATCGGCTCCCTGGTTTTAGCACTGAATTACACCACTGGCTCTTCTGGGTCTGCAGCTTGCAGATGGCAGGTCACAGGACTTCTCAGCCTCCACAATCGCATGAGCCAGTTCCTTACAATAAATCTCTTCCTACACATATGCCATTGGTTTTGTTTCTCTGCAGAACCCTGACTGATGCATCCCCAGCCTCAGATCCCTGCCTTCTCAAGATATATCTACCATCCTGCTTTTGCCATTATCATTCCCTTGCTTTTTTAAAAAACAGTGTTATCATGTATATGTTTGTGCCTCTGAGCATATGTTTCATTTTTTTTATATTTTTGAGCTTTACAAAAATAGATTCATCTTTTATCTCATCTTCTCAGCCTTGCTTTTTTTCATTAAGTACAGTAAATAAGATCTAGCCATGTTTTATGTGAAGATATAACTCATTCATTTTCACCCCAGATACTATTTCATTTAATGAATATATACCAGAGGCCTGGTGCATGAATTCATGCACCAATGGGGTCCCTTAGCCTGGCCTATGCCCTCTCACAATCCGGGACCCTCAGGGGATGTCAGACTGTGGGTTTCCTGAGGGATGTAGTAGTGCTCAAAGCAGTAGGCAGCCAGGGAGGAGCCCAAGCCCAGGACAGCACAGTGTCACTCCCGCTCCTCCCACCCCACTGGGCCTCCTGCTGCAGCTCGGTAAGCTTACTGAGCAGCGCTCTCACTGTGGGAGCCCACTGACCACCAGGGGGCATCTCCTGTATTGAGCGTCTGCCCCCAGTGGTCAGTGCACATCATAGTGACCAGTCGAAGGGTTGACTGGTCACTTAGGGCTTTATATATATATATACTAGGGGCCCAGTGCATGAATTCGTGAACCTTAAAAGGAACTGTGGGCTGCGAGGCATGCCTCCATGCCCCTGCCCTGCTCCTCCTGCTACAGCTCCCGTTCCCCTATCTGTTGGCAGCTTTGCTCTTGCCACCACCATTCCCATGTGCTGATGGTGCCAGCCCTACTCACACCTGCTGATGGTGTAGAGCAACTGAGGTGGGCTCCAGCAGAGGGTGGGAGCGGGGCTGGCGCTGGCTGTGGGTGCGAGTGGGACCGTCGCCGGCAGCAGGTTCGAGAAGTGGCTGCAGGCCCCAATCATCCCTCAGGAGCAGAGGGAGGTGGAGAAGCCCTGAGGGGTGATGGGGGCCGGAAGGCACTGCTCACACCTGCTGACGGTGCTGAACGGTCAGGGCCAGTGCTTGGCACTGGTAGCAGGTGTGAGTGGAGGCTCTGGCACCAGCAGCGGGTGTGAGCGGGGCTGGCGCCAGCGGCAGGTGCAAACACCTGGCGGGACTGTGACACACAGGAACAAAGAATTTTCAATAACCACCAGAGGCTCACCCCCATGACAGTGACCAGTGCCCTGCCTTGGTCTGGCGCCCCCACTCACCTGCTCCACCATCCCACTGTGGCTAATGCCCGCCATGTTTCATGCTCTGCCGCCTGCTGCCGACACCTGCCATGTTCTGTGCGCACCTGCTGGTGGTCAGCACACATCATAGTGATGGGTTGTTCAGTTGTTCCACTGTTCGGTCTATTTGCATATTAGGGTTTTATATATATAGATGTAAATATTTACATACATAAAATACGTGGGAATAGGATTACTGGGTTGAACTACTTGTGCATGTTCAATTTTACAAGCTATTGCTAAATTGTTTTCCTGAGTGGTTGTACTAATTACATCCCCAATTGAAGAGCATAAGAGTTTTGTTGCTAGCCTTCCTTGCCAATACTTTGATATTCTCAAGTTTTGAAATCCGGTAGTCATTTTTCACTTAGAAGATTCACACTAACTTTTGAGGCTTATTTGTCCAAGTTCTCAGAGACTGAAAAGCAATTCTCAAAAACAAATCAAACCTGTTTTGTTTTGAGCTTGCAGTTCCTCCTTGAAGTCAGTCACCCTGGCATGGTGGCTTTCCAGTAAAACACTTAACAAGCTATGCATAGTGTGTCCTGCTGAGCCTAATGCTCAGCCCTTCAAAGAAGAGGCCACATCAGCCCGGACAAGTGAGCAGCAGACTGCATTAGGAAGTAGGGAGCTTGGGCAACACCCTGGTTCTGCAGCTTTGCAGGGCATGCATATAAGTCACGTCACCTCCCGGCATCCCATCTGCTCACTAGGCGTAATGGAGCTGACCTTCCCCGCTGCCCTGCCGTGAGGATGGGATCCTGTTGTGGAGCACTTTGAAATCTTTGGATGAAAAGCACGGCAGAAGCGCCAAGTGTGATTGTTACCCGTGCCAGCAACACTAGAAGACAGCATAAAAATAGGAAGCAAAGAAAATTTCATTTTACAAAAGCTTCCGTGAGAAAATTGGCTGGTCAGAATGTCATTCCCTGTTTTTGGTTCACATAGATGTTGGCTTTTATAAAATTAAAAAAAAAAAGGACACATTTTTGTCTTTGCCAGACAGAAAGCCTTTGATCATCACTATCCCTGTGACATTAGGTGAGCCACTGATGCAGAAGGAAGATTAATACCTTAGGAGACTCTATGAAATCAGTTCTTTGCAGTTACCACCCACTCTTACTTCTCATGACAAGGCACCAAAACCATAAAGTCTGGCGGGGGGGGGGGGGATATTACAGGTTGAGGTGTGGGGAGGGTCTAAGCCTCGACATTTTCACATCATAAAATCCTAAAAGAGAGGCCTGGCCTCACTCAGATGCCCTCCGATGCCCATCCTGCCTTTACTATGGGACACAAGGAATGCAGATATAAAATCTCCTGGGGGCCCTTGCAACAACCGTTGATATATTAGGAACCTCAAAATAAACTGAGTCATGTCGATTAATGTGAAGGTTCATCTAAAAATGACTTAGCCATCATTTGGGAAGCCTATGCCCATTTTGGTATAATGCTGTAAGTGATTGGGATGAGCTGTAATCACCTTTACTTATGAACTGAATGGGCTGTGGAGACCGTTCCAAACCCAGAAAAGATGTTTCAAACCTGAACTTGACACCTGATATGACACTCTAAGAGTTCAGAATAGGAACTTTTGATTCTTTTGCCACGTCTTTACCACCTGAGTTTTTTACACTGGAGTTTTAAAAAGTCAACCCTCTGCAGGGTGGTTTGGCTGTTGCGCCCCACGGAGAGGTTGAGAAAGTAAAAGGTAAGGAGGTGTAGCCATGGGAGCAAAGGGGGATGTGAGTGACAGCAGTCCACCCACAGCAACTGTTCCATGAAGTTATGAATAATATTATAATCGACTCCCAATTTCCACCCAGGAAGGCGAAACTTCTGAGCACTACTGAAATGTTTTGTGCTGAAGTTTGAGGGGGTCCTCACAGTGTTTTGTGGAATGATTTGTATTCTAATTGGCATAATTAAAATATTGCTATAGAATGGGCACAGTGTGAATCCAGTAGAAATATTCTCTATCAGGAAATACTCTTCAGGAAAAAGAAAATGTCCACAGTAGCACCCAGCCATGTGGCAATCTCTATTTAGTCTATTGAGTGACCTCATGAGAAGGGTCATTCACCCTGAAATTTCTATTGCTTCACTGAAGAAATAAGTTGAAAAGTGGAAATCCAACCTGCTGACAGTTTCTTTAGCTACCCATACCTAATGACTGGCTTGATTGATTTTATAATTTAAATTGACAGATTATTTATGTGAATTGCAATGCTAAGGTCTTTGTTCCTTTTAAAAAAATGGAAGTTGGAATTTTCCATAGTCAGGCTAAAATTCTGTTCCCACCTTCAAAATTCTCATTTGTATAATACAAATTTTAACAATGCTAGGATAGTGGATTACTCTGTAGTCCTAAAATATCCTGTTAAGACAACAAAGCACACTAGGGAAGTAATGGCATGTTAAGTGAAAAGGAATATCAAGTTATATCTACACCATGGTTTTAGTATATAAATCATTCATATGAGAACAGATCAGAAATGGAATGTGGAAAATGGAAACAGAAGGTTGGTTAAAATGATGGGATTATGAGAATCCTCCCCATTTTTTTTTTCAGTTTTCCATGAACACTCTTACAATATTGTTGTGTAATAAGCATAGTTGTAAAGCATGTAATGAGGATCAGGAGAAGATACCCATGGAAGTACTAACAGGTGAGCTGCAGGTCCTTCCCTTGCACCGGCCCTGTGCGTGCCTGATAGCTCAGAGTTGTAGCTCATTCCAGGTGGAGAGAGGAGCCCAGCTATAATGTGAAACATTTCTATGTCAGCATTTCTAGTAAATCACTTGAAGCAATCTCAGAAGAAAGGGACTAATTCTCCAGCACTCCTCTAACTTGTCATGATCTATTTTCTCGTTCTAAGTAAATATCCACAGTCATGCCTAGTTTTATATTTGTAAATCTGCATTCTTTTTCTTAAAAAGGACTCCCCTAATTCTGTACGCTTCATACCTCACAAAGTCTGAACACCAACTGAGTCATGTGAAGGGTGAAACCTATCACTGAATCCCAGCCCTGATTTTTCCAGGAACCATTGCGTGTTACACAAACTGCTGTTCTTCTGGAGGTTTATTCACTCCTTGTTTCACCTCTGTCTCCTAATAAGCTACTCTCAGTTCTTAATCATGAGAAAAGCAGCTGGAAATACTAGTTCAGAAGCTCAGGGTTGTCAGGGACCCACCTTAGGGTGATGGCCAGCCACTCCTCTTCTGCTTGGCTCTCCTCCTCAAGGCATCTGGGCCTGGGCTCCAGCTGTTGCCTGAGGCCACCCAATGGAAAGGACTTTCCTTGTGTGGAGTAAAAACCTGCCACCATTGGCTTGTTCTGTGCTAAGGGCTCGGTACAAGCCTAACCTTTCATATGATAGCTGCAGAGGCAAGTGAAAAAGAACCTGAGCTGGGCCTCCACTTTCTTACTGGGGACGCTGAGGGATTTTAATCCAGTGTTTAATTTAATCTCACAGTAAAATCCCTCAGGTACTAGGTGCTATTATTATTATTATCTAGCGTCACCAGATATAGCAAATAAATGCCCAGTTAAATTTAAATTTCACATAAAACAAGTAATTTTAATATAAATGTGTTCCCCCCAAATGTGAAATTACCCTGTCCTGGAGAAGAGCTGCTCCCTGGCAGCCCTGGATTATGCCCATCTGGGCGCTGAGGGAACCAACGCTCAGAGCCTGGCAAGGAGCAGCGCTGGAATCCAAGCCCAGGTCTGTGATTTAAACCTCAGTCTTCTCCTTCACCATATAATGCAATTTTATAATATCTCCCTCTGGTCTAGACCAAGCCAAACGTGGAGCTAATTTGTTCCTAGGGAATAACTACCAAAGTTATAAAACAAACAAAAACACAAGTAAACAAAAATAACCCGAACATACTCTCAGCTAAGAGAAAATGGTTCATTGGTAGACGCTCAACCAGGAAACTTCTGATCCATTTAACATTGTAAGCAGAATTCCTGGTGAGGATGTAGCCTGGAGTGCACACTGGAGGTGGGAGGTGACCCTGAGAAAGAACCTCGCACAGTGGGCTGAAAGCCCCTTCCCTTAAGCAGCTGTTCTCAAAGGCCGCCTTGGTCAGGGGGCTGGGACCCTGATGCCGGCCTTGCCACCCGCGTGTCACTGGAACCTGATGTCCTAATCATATTTCCCTGTCACCTCTCAGCACTGATTTACTTTCTTCTCCCATTCCACATGCTGCAGACCTAATTGCCTGCCTAATTGCCAAAACTAATTGCTATGACATTCATTGTTCATTTGCTCTCTTCTCTGGCTGGAGCGAAGGCAGGTGGCTCCTCTGAAGGCAAAGATGGAATTATTCCTGGGTTGCCGGGGGGACAGGGTGTTTCAGAGTGATGGCCAGCAATTGTTTCTCCTGTGGAGGTGGACCAAGGCACCAGCTTCCCCGCTCCAGAGACGACAGGAACTCTTGGCAGATGTTCACCTTCTCCTGGCTTGAGGTGGGGTTTCTTGGACGAGTTTGGGGTCCCTTAAGTTGTGCTCCTCAAAGGTCACTCTCTCCCATTTAGGGGTTAGAATTAGATTTGCTGATTAAAAAATTGGGACCCAGAGAGATGCTCCTGCTTCTCACTGGCCTCAGAACTCGTTAGTGGCAGAGCTGGATCTGGTTCTCTTTTTCCCAAATCACAGCGGATGATTTCCACTGCACTGAATGGCATTGGCTGCAGTTGCACTAATTCCCCTTACATTTCTTTATAGATTTTTAAAAATATATTTTTATTGTTGATAGTATTAGAGATATCTCCCATATCCCCCACTTTCTCCCCTCCTCTCAGCCCCCAGGTCTTTACTACCCTATTGCCCATGTCCATGGGCTATACATATCTAATCTAATAAAAGAGAAACATGGTAATTAGCGTACGACCTCTACCCTTTTCATTGGCTAATCAGGGCGATATGCAAATTAACTGCCAACTAAGATGGCGGTTAACCGCCAACAAAGATGGCGGTTAATTTGCATATGTAGGCACAATGCAGGGAGGCGAAAGGGAAAGCAGGAAGAAGCCCCCTGCCACTGACAGTGATCAGAAACCCAGGGGGGAGCTAAAAGCTGGGGGGCATGATCGGAGAATCGGGTGCCTTTGCGCACCCTGGCCAGTGATAGCGGGAAGTAGGGGTGAAGCCAGCGATGGGAGCTGGGTACAGGTGAAGCTGGCAGTCCCAGGAGCTAGGAGTCCCTTGCCTGGGCCTAAAGCGGAGCCCGCAATCGCGGGGCCGCAGCTGCGGGTCCCTGCTGCCCAGGCCGGACGCCTCGGCCAGAGGCATTAGGCCTGGCAGGGGTAGAGCGGGAGATCTCAGGGAGCTGGGGGTCTCCTGCCCAGGACTAATGCCTCCACCAGAGCATTAGGTCTTGTCAGGAGCGGTGCTAGAGATCGTGGGTAGCAGGGGTGGAGCCGGGAATGGTGGGAGCTGGGGGTCCCCTGCCCAGGCCTGACACCTCTGCTGGAGGCCTCAGGCCTGGGCAAGGGGCCAATCTGGTGATCGGCAATTGGAGGGTGATGAGGGTCAACTCCTCTGGCCGAGGCATCAGGCCTGGGCGGGGGGCGGAGCCAGTGATCGGGGGGAGATGGGGGTCCCCTGTCCAAGCCTGACACCTCTGGCGGAGGCGTCAGGCCTGGGCAAGGGGCTGATCAGGCCATCGGAGGGTGATGGGGGTCTACGCCTCTGGCCGAGGCATCAGGCCTGGGTAAGGGGCCGATCCTGTGATTGGAGGGTAATGAGGGTCAATGCCTGAGGGCTCCCAGTATGTGAGAGGGGGCAGGCTGGGCTGAGGGACACCCCCCACCACCACCCAGTGCATGAATTTCGTGCACCGGGCCCCTAGTAAGTATATAAGTTCTTTGGTTTATCTTTACTCCTCCCCCCAACCCCACACCAAGGTATGTCAGTCTGTTCCATGCCTCCATGCTTCGGGTCTTATTTTGTTAAAACAATGCCAAGCTGCCAAGCAGTATTTCCTTATTGGTAGCTAGAAAAGCAATCCTATATAATAAAAGCCTAATATGCAAATTGTTCCCTCGACTGGGAGTTCGACTGCTCACTATGACATGCGCTGACCACCAGGGGGCTGTGCGGAACATGGCGGGTGAAGGCGACATGCTGCGACCTCTCACTGGCTACCTGGGGGCAGGGGTGATGGGAACGGAGGTGCAGTGAGAATGCAGGGTGTCTGCTGAGCTCGCTCTCACTCCCCCTGCTACCCTCTTCCAGGACGCCAGGGCGTATGTACCCGGGTAGCCCCTGAGCTCAGGTTCTGGGTGCCCACGAGGAGCCTACCTTGCACCTGCGTGGCCTCTTCTGGGTGAGCTGGGCTGCAGCCACCAGGACCACAAGGGCTGGTCGGGCTCCCTGTGGGTTCCCATAGGAGCTGGTCTTCAAGGCCAGCTGGGAGAGAGTGTGCTGTCCGCCCCACTTCTGTGTGGAGCCTCTGGGTGTCCCAGAGGCCCAGGCTGCGCCCCAGCCCTCGACGTCCAGCCAGGCTCACTGCATCTCCCTGTGGGGACTTGAGTGCCGTGACTCAGGCAGAGGGAGGCACATGGGGGCCTGAGGGCCCAGGTGCTGCCCAGGGCCCAGAGGTCAGCTGGGACCTGCCCTTCCACGCCAGATGCTTGCACTTCAATCACTGGCCAGACCTAGGGACCACATCCGTGCACAAATTTCATGCACTGGGCCTCTAGTCTTTAATATTTATTGAGTTATTACAACTGTCAAGCCCTTTCCATACATCACCTCATTTAATCCTCAACAATGGTAGCATAAGCAGGTGCTATCAGTATCCTTATTTTACATATGGGGAAACTGAAGACAGGGTAGGTAATAACTTGTCCAGGTTTGAAGTTAAAGCCCTTCTTGTGGCCAATGCAAGGTCATGTACAGACAGCTTCTGAATTCTGATACATGAAAGAACTTCTGAAAATAGACTGGAAGTTGGCATTGGAGCAACTTGAAACTAATCAACAAGGTTAAGAAATTATTATTATTTTAAAATATGTTATTATTTATTTTAGAGAAAAAGGAAGGGAGATGGGATAGAGAGATAGAAACATCAGTCAGCCGCCTCCTGCCCACCCCCTGCTGGGGATCAAGCCTGCAACCAGGGCATGTGCCCTGTCCAGAATGGAACCAATGACCTTTTGGTTCATTGGTAGATGGTCAACCACTAAGCCACACTGGTTGGACGAGGCAAATTATTATGCAAATTCATGTTGTTGAGCAAGGAGTCACTACATTCCCCTTCCTCCATACTGCTGTGATTAACTCTGATGGACTGCAATCCTCATGGAATTCAGAAGGAGTTCCCGGCACATACCAGGCAGCGGAAAAGACAGCAAGTGCGCTGGGAGCCAGAGGCCTGTGGCTGGGTTCTGGATCTGCCACTCGCTAGCCCCGTGGCCGAGGCTGCCTCAGGTTCTTCTGTGAAATGCAGGGATTAGACATTGTGCTCTTGAAGATAGCTGCCAGCCTCTGCATCTCAGATGACATGTCCAAGATGAACACACACAATGGCAGAGGCCTGTGGTGATCTTCAGGACTGCTCTGCAGTGACTGCAAATAAAAGTCTTATTGTCTAGTTCTTGATCTTTCCCCCCTCAGTGACAGGAAGAATAATAAAAGCAATGGCACTATTGTGTGAAAGAAGAGTTTTTTCATCCAGAAGAAAACTATGACATACACAATAGCAAGCCATTTGGAAGCGGAGAAAATAATTAATGGTAAAATTATTAAACAGGATAAAATGAATTATGATAAGGGAGAAGAACTAAGGGTTTGTTTGTGGAGGGTTTTTGTGTATGTGTGTTTTAACCCTCACTGGAGGATTTTTCCCCCCATGAATTTACAGAGTGGAAGGGAGGGAAAGAGACACAGAGAGAGAGAAACATCGATTGGTTGCCTCCCTCATATGCCCAGGGATGGAGCCTACAACCGAGGTAAAGACCCTTAACTGGAATCAAACCCTGGACCCTTCAGTCTGTGGGCTGATGCTCTCACCACTGAGCAAAACCAGCCAGGGCAGAACTAAGGGTTTTAAAATGAAGATTAAAAAAAGTTTTGAACTTTTATTTGCTAAAAAAGGGAGCGCTGTAAGGTAATTAATGTACAAAAAGAAAGAACTATTTCAAATTATTTTAAAAAGGCCCAGACATAATTCAAAGAACATGGGGGTTGGTGGGAGAAAAATTAATTTTAGCTGAGGAATAAAAGTTATCTTCATGAAAAAAAGAGATTGTGAAATACTATCATTAAATCCTTTTTAATTCTTCTAGGTAATTTTATGATGCCTTTGTGAACTTTCAACTTCTAAATGCTTGTTTGGGGGAAGGGTGGTAAAGCATGAATAAAAAAAATTAATTTTCACGGCGTGGACTTTATAGTGGAAATCTTCTTAGCAGGATGCACCTTGGAAGCCTCTGAAGTTGGGCCCCAATCTGCTCCTTCCTGTCAGGTGGCCTTGGGCAAGTCCCATCCCCTCTCAGGGCCTCAGGGTCCTCCTCTCTGCATGAAGTCAGTGGATTGAATACTTGTGATGCCCTATTCTATATGTTTGCATTTCTAATTGTAGAGCATGGTAAAAAAAAATTATGGTCACTAGTCTATTAGGGTAAAACCCAGAAAATCTGTTTTTGAAATTATGAGTGTTGGGTTTAGTGAAAATGTTCATTAGAATCATTCAGACTTGTCCTCATGTCAGAAATTTGTCAGAACAAAGAAGTGAATGCAGGCTCTT
This sequence comes from Myotis lucifugus, assembly GCF_000147115.1. Classification (NCBI taxonomy): domain Eukaryota; kingdom Metazoa; phylum Chordata; class Mammalia; order Chiroptera; family Vespertilionidae; genus Myotis; species Myotis lucifugus. The sequence continues at coordinate 4,758,124 of NW_005871115.1, forward strand.
CATCCTCCTTCATTTCCTATTTTGTTTTTGTTCATGGGCGTGTGCATGTTTCTATGAAAAACCACAGTAGCAAGCCAGTGGAAAAAGCACTTGCATAATTCAGTGTGGCAGTCACTACATGCTTTTCCCAGAGCCTCTGCCCTGTGCTCCTGCTCTGTGTTGGGGACACAGTGTGTTCGGCGCGGTCACCCTGAGCCAACTTAGGGCTTCAGCTGCAGCTGGGAGTGACACAGAGCAACTGGCTTGTGCTGAGATGCGAGCCTCTGCCTATCAAAAGGAGACACTTGTCAGGGAAGTTTCACTGAAGCAGGAAAATAAAGGTTGGGGCTCTGGGCTGTTTCACCACCAGCCTCCACCATTATTCTAGGGCTATTGGATGACAATGCCAGGAAGCAAACCAAGAAATCCACAACTGTGAACACTGGCCCACGGAGATAATGAGCCATTGAGATCATCCTGAGGCAGAAGCCAGGGGGGCTAGGGAGCAGCGGTAGTCAGGGCACTGGGGGGATAGGAGAGGCTGGGCCCAGTGGTCTGGTGCCCCCTTTCATTTCAAATATCTGACCTATGATCTGCATGTGTGTGGGAGGATGAGGTAGGAGGGTGGGGTGGCTGGGTGGGTGTGACCAGAAGGGAAAGCATGGAGAAAGGGAAGGGAAAGAGAGCAATAAACCATGACAGGATAATAAGCATCTGAAATATTTAATTACTACAAAATGTGCTGAGGCTTTGTCTATGGCCACATTTTCCAAACTGCAGGTTGTGGCTCAGCAGTTGGCTGTGAAATCAATGTGGTCATGCAGGGTTCTTAACCTGGGGTCCATGTACACGCCTCCTCTCCCCTCAGAGGCCCAGGGGTAGGGCTGTATTTCAATATAATCCTATGAGTTTTGTTTTATGCATTTAAAAACATAGAACTGTAATCCTGTGAATTTTTTTTAATTTTGTTTTATTCATTTAAAAACATCACGCCAAGAGAGGATCCATAAGATTCACCGCATTGAATAGAAATGGCACATACATACACAAGGGTAATGCTGGTCATGACCTAGGATAACAAACCCCAGGTCATGACCAGCAGTTAAGAAAAGTTATTATAGATAAGATTAAAAAGAAACATTAAAAAATTGAGCTCCACATGTATTTTGTGAACTTTGTTTCAGACATACAAATATGTGTGTGCAGGTACATATATATATATATATATATATATATATATATATATATATAATTTGTGTATGTACATATATTTATACATGCACATATTTATTTCTAACAGTAGATCCCTCGATAGTCTTCTATACATTAAGGTAATAAATAAGAAAAGCCATTAAAATTATGGGTGTAGAATATGGTGAAATATTTCTCTTTTGGACTGCACCAGAGGGTTCTGCTTTTATGCCATTGGGCACTCCACAGAGCCGATTCCGGCCAGCCTCTCGGAGCATGCTGACCAGCTGGCCCTGACCACAGTGGTAATGATGGCTCATCCCTCTCTGCCTGGTGGAGGCCTGAGTCAATTTAAAGTGAAGAAACCTCTGAGAGACACATGCTGATGCCTATGGCCACAAGGCCCCAGGAAGTGTGAGAAGCAACGGTCTTGTTTCCTGAGAGGTGTGTCTTCCTGTTATCTCTGCCAGGAAGTGTGTTCTTTTCTGCCAGACAGCAAGGCTAGGGGAAGAATCAGAGAGAGCCTCTCCCACTGAGGGTGACAGCGAAAGGGGACACGCAAAAGTGACAAAAAGAGAAATGGAGCAGAGAGGTCGAGAGATAGGAAATGTTTAGGAAGAGGGGGTAGGTTCAGAAAGGAGAGAAAGGCAAAGAGAAAAATAGCAAGTGGCTGGGCCAGCTGAGCCGTGGGTGGAGGGAGAAGCTATCACTCTAGTCTGTTAGTCCCCTGCCGGATTCACAGCATCATGATGGTGAAACGAAAAGAAAGGCAGTTCTGCAGGAAAGATCAACAAAAGGCAAACCCTGGGACAAGACCAAACTGCTATTAGAGTTGAAGGAGCCAGAGAAATGGCCTCCCCTGTGAGCGAAGTGCTGCTAACTGAATGTTTTAAAGGTGAAGCTCATTCACTTAGTTAATTTAGAAGCTGTAAGCTTCACTAGAGCAGGGACTTTGCCCACCTCCTTTCCTAGGTCAGCACCCGTGTCCTGGTAAGGGGGTGATAGAGATTTATAAAAGGAAGTTAATTGATCAGCGGGTACTTGCTATTTAATGTTACTTGGAATAATAATAGTGACACTTAAAACTTACACAGTGCTTAATAGTTTAGAGATCAATTTCGTGGCTGTTATCTCATTTAATCCACACACTGTCCCATCAAGTATCACCATTAGCATCTTCTTTCAACATGAGGGCACTAGTTCAATGGCACTCAATGGTAAGTGCCTGGGATTTTAATCCATGTTCTCTGATGCCCAAGCCCATATGGCACTTTGCCTCTTTTGAAATGCTGTACATATAGGGTGAATGCTTTGTAAGTATAGGCAGCCATATCTGAAACCGGAGCTCAGCGAGTCCAGTGCTGGTGCTACCCAGCCTAAAAGCAGAAACAGAGATTGGATTATAAGTGTGGGTTTAACATCAGATGCTGGAAATCTGGGAAGGTGATGGTCAAAACCCTAACATCCACCTTCCTCTTAAGCTTGTTAGGACACAGCTTATTTAGGAGAATCAGGGAAAAGGAATGTGGGTAGGGAGTGCAAGAGGGGGATTCAGCTGATTTGGAGTCCTTCCTGGAGTTTGAGTCCCTGTGGGGGTCTTGGGTCTTGATGAATGTCTTCATTGCTGGTGCTGGGAACGGATGGTCAGTGTTCTGAAACCTGTCAAGTAGTGATCTGGTGTGTGTCGTGCTAGTGTTTCTGAGTCCGAATCGATCAGCCTCCACATTCCTGGTGGCCGGGCTGTAAGCTCAGGCTGGGTTAAAAGTCTCTTTGTCCTTGTCTGGTCACCGGGAAACCGCAACAAAATCTTAGCCAGAACATAAGGCTAAACATATACAGTGATGAATCCATTACTTACACATTCTGTTGGTAAAAGGGAGGGAAAGAAAAAGGAAGGGAAGAGAAAGGGAAATAAAAATAACATTTTTATTCTATCCTTGTACCGTATCACGATGGGTAGCAGTTTGGGTCCTACAGGAAGCGGACACTCGGATGGAGTGAGGAGCATGTGAAGAGAAGAAGTACCACCTGTGAAACATTAAGGGAGAGGGAGCAGGTTGGGGCAGGGATGCTGATCTGGCATTTGTGAAAGGGCAGGTGGAAAAGCAGAATCCAGCTGGGAGTGCCTCGGACCACGATGCAGATCTGATGAGGTTGTAACCAATGCAGCAATGGGAGTCCCAGAGCGAAGATCGCCTATAGCGGAGCCCTGCACTGGATGGAAGGGGCCAGGCTGTGACTCCCCACCGTGCTCAGTCAGTGTCTGGGGCTGCCTAGCAAGCACCTGGCTTTGGCTTGAGAGTTGAGTTGAGTTCTGCAGGCACAGCAGCTGGACGCTGTCAGCTAACGGCTCTTCTTGCAGCTGAATGGCGAACGCTTTCCTGAAGGGAGAGGCAAGTGGTGCACCCCATGGCTAGCACAGCATAGATTAAATCTTTCTCAGACATACTCTTTTCGCTACAATTCCAACCTCAGTACCCTAGTTGGATGTTGTTTTATTCAGCATACCCCGACTTTCTAGTTAGTCTCCTGTAGCCAGTATAAAGAGTTAATATCCTGATCCGAAGATACGAAATTCCTACCAACATGGTTGAGAGAAGAGAAGGGATGGCACGCAGTTGAGTAATTAAAGTCTGATACACTGGAAAAGGTCACAAAACACAGGTGCTGCCACTATCGTTTTTCACATTCAGGGCGAACGTGGCCGACTGATCACAACACTCTTCCTCACCAGTTGTGTTGCCTGCCTCAGAATTATTCTCAGCATGGCGATCCAGACAGCCACTGCCAATCTGTCAATGTTGGCGCCTGAGATGAAACCCATTTATCATGCCAGCACTAGGTAATAGGGGCAAATATAGGTCTCTGAGCAGGTGTGTGTGCACAAATGTACGTGTAGTGCTAGCAAAAGCATGGAGTTGAGAGAGTTTGAACAAAAATGAACACTTGAACTTGTTTAGCACGTAGGGAGTTATGTTTCACTTTTTTTAAAAAAAATTATAAGTCTGTTTAAACCTGGAATACTCCCCACCCCGCACAATGTTATAAATAAGAACTACACATAAAAGTCAGTGCCTAAATCCTTACTTTCCCATACATTAGTATTAGTGAAAATGCTTTCTTATTTCTTTATTTTTTAATATTCTCTTTTATTGATTTTTAGAGAGAGAGGAAAGGAGAGGGAGAGAGAGAGAGAGAGAGAGAGAAACATTGATGTGAGAGTTAAACATTGATAGGCTGCCTCCTGCACACCGCCTACTGGGGCTTGAGCCCACAACGCGGGCATGTGCCCTGACTGGGAATCCAACTGGCAACCTTTCAGTGCACGGGACAACGCCCAACCAACTGAGCCATACTGGCCAGGGTGAAAATGCTTTTTTAAAAAATTTCTTTCATTTATTTATTTTTGGTAATTTTATTGCATTTATTGGGGTGACATTGGTTAATAAAATTATATAGGTTTCGGGTGTACAGTTCTATAATACATCATTTGTATATCGTATTGTGTGTTCACCACCCCAAGTGAAAATGCTTTTGGATCCTAACAAAAAACTCAACCCTCAGTGACCTCATCAAATAGGGGTTTATTCTTTTCTCCCGTAATAAGAAGTTTGTGGACAGGCAACTGTCAGCAGAGGTTCAGGGTTTTAACAATGCATCCCGTGATCCCGTGCTGCTTTCCTCCCAGTCATAGAATGGCTGTTGTTCCCGGCACTGCCTTCAATGTCAGAAGAATTTGGAAGTGGGAGTGCCTCTATTTATCAGAAAAGAACAAGCTCTTCAAGTAATCTCCCCAGAAGACTTCCCTTTACTTCTCACAGTCCCCACAGGATCACATTTGTCTCTGGCTTCAAGAAAAAGGGGAAAGCAGGTATTTTGCTTCCAGCCTCTACAGTGGGAGGCAGCAAGGGACAAAGGTCTGGGAGCAGATCTTAGCTAACCCGTCGTGAATGGCACTCACACGTAAAGGATGGTAGTAATCGTATTCTAGAGGTTAAAGCGACTCTCAGATGTTTTTGAGCATAGGTGGAAAACACTCCGTTCACTCTTCTCATTCCTACTTTTCAATTAAAAAGTTACTTGATAAAAAAAAATTAAGTGTCTCGTCTTGGCCAGTGTGGCTCAGTTGGTTGGAGCATTGTCTGATGCACCTAAAGGTGGCAGGTTCAATTTTCTGTTGGGATGGGTATGGAGGCAACCAATTTATGTTTTTCTCTCACATTGATGTTTCTCTCTCTCTCTCTCTCTCTCTCTCTCTCTCTCTCTCTCTCTTCTTTTCTCCCTCTCTAAAATCAATTTTTTTTTAAAAGAAGTGTCTCTGTATAAGTACCTTTGCTGAGTGAAGGTGGATTCTACATGTATGTGCTTTGGCAAAATAAATGCTTAGTTTAAGCTTCAAAGGACCTATGTCTTAAAATATAGTCATCAGATAATTTTGAGCCAAAATACTGTTGATACCTGGTATATTACTATTCACTATAGGATTAACCCAACACTCACCACAAACTAAAGTGAGAATGAAAAAATTAAATTAAAAATGAACTATAATTAAAGATAAGAGTGACATAAGTTGAAATCTTCAGCCCACTCATGATAACGATCGAATTGTATAGCCTATTTACTAAAATTTACACAAGTTCCAAACTGTCTCCATGTCTTTAAGTAGGTCACATGCCAAAGTTGATCATCTTTTGGTGTTTTTCCATCTGCTTAGCAGAATATAGAATTAGATCCTTGGTAAACTCTAATTAAGTGTTAATTTTAGATGATGATACCGTGTTTAGTAATACTTAGTAAACTACTGTGTAGGCTACTAGAAAATAACCCTCATTCTGTGTAAAAAAGAAAATCTAAGGCAACTAATGTCATTTGCTTCCAAGAACTGAAAGGAGAAAATGTGGGGGATCTGTTTTTGGTCAATTTTTGGATAAGTTAGACCACATTTTAAAGAATTGTGATGTAGTAGAAGAGAGCACTGATTTGAATTCAACAGCTGAATTTAAATTTTTATTCCACCTCTGACTACTTGGGACATACCTCTTAACCTCTCCAAAGCTTACTTTTCTCATCAGTAGACTAAAAATAGTAATAAAGAAACTCTACTTACAATCAAGTTGTGAGTGAATCTATTTGTCGGAAAATCCAAAATGACTAAGCTTGCAGTCCCAAATGCTTTTCCAGGAATAGGAGCATGAATCAGCTTCTCAAACTTTTTACTAAGACTGGTGTTCTTGCTCATACATGTCCTACACCAGGCATGCCTAGCTGAGAGAACAGTGTTGGGCACCTAGGAAGCATTAAATATATATATTTTTTGAACAAGTGTGTAACCTCTTATCCCCAGATCACCCTTGTTTGTGTCTACTGGAAGTCTGAGGAGGCAGATAACTGCCTTTCTTGGGGATGTCCTGGGCTGTCCTTTAGCAAATCATCTCCATTTTCAGCACCCCGCCTCTGTGTGGATGAAAGCCAGATTGAAAGAGGCTTTCTCTTTGTCAAGAGACTAGAGCAGGGGTGGTTCTGGTGTGTGTGTCTGGTTTTGGCACGCACTCACAAAAAGGTTGCCCACCCCTGGACTGGAGTTTCAGAAGCAGGGCCCCTCTGCTAATCGTTAAGCATTTCTAATGCCTAGAATTAACATGAGGCTCCTACCTACCAAGTGTCCAGCTGCACACTTAAAAATTGTTCTGGTGTGTGTCTCTTCCTTTTTGTTGTCGGTGCAGGCACAACACTTTGTATGTTATATGATTTGCTTTTTGTTTTTCAAAATTATTTCTACTCCTGAAAAATTAACTCTATATTCCATGAAACGTCCTCTTTTTATCACAACTTTAAAGTTTTAAAAATATTTTCTGTTTCCATGGTAATTGCATATGTTGACAAGGACTTTTAACACTCTCTGTGCTTTGGGATTTATTGGACCCAGTGTGGTTAATAATGCTTGAAAAACATCTTAAAATAAGCACAAAGCAAAATGCACTGACGATAAACAGCACAGTGTTAAAGTACAAAGGGCAGCAGCATATGTTCTATCATCATCTGCTGGACCATGTAGAATATTCTCATGGGGGAGCCTGTTTTCCTCTGTGAACACCCACAGGTTGAAAGTCAGTAAGCAGAAGAGTGACTGTAACTTACCCACCTTCTTCTGCGTTGTTGGGATAAAGTGAAAGTGAAACTGTAACATGGTATTCAAATTTGTTATCATTTCCGTGAAACGTGCCCCATTTCCACACTTCTGTGTTGCAACACCAGGGACAGATCTTTGTCCCACAGAAGGGTGGGAATTCTAAGCTTACTTCCTCCTTGTTCCAGACACATGCGCACACATGCACGCGTGCCTGCGTGCACGCACACACACAGACATACACACACACCACAGCCAGGAGGAGGATGAGAGGTAGGGATCCTGGTTCTCAGAGTTCACAGCAGGGAGGGGCATCTAAACAAGATTCTCGGTTGCTGATGACTCGTAAATTCTCTTCATTTTCACAATGAAACAGTTCTTATTATTTGCTTAATGGAAGGAAGTAAATCACTTGACAAATGTTTAAAAGAGAACACAGATTGAGATTAAAGTCAGAGATTTTTATTACATCTGGAGCGCCTATATAAATCATGTTGCAGCCATGTTATGTTCAGTTGAGTTTTTCTAGATTATAAACAGGAAACTCATTTACTGGCACTTCTGAAATGCTATAAGAATGAGGAAGTGCAGGTGCCAGCACATGTGTATGTAATGTGATGAAATAATAAACGGCCAATGTTTATGTTGGGTGTAGAAGCACACAGTCATAAATAATTCACATAGAAGGAGGGTCATAGGTATGACCTGTAAAGAAGACGATATAGATTTTTCCAGCCAAACTTATGTTGGCGCACAACAACCTTAGACATGTCAGATTTTATAAAGATAATTTTCCTCTCACACTTCCCTTTCACTATGAAGCCAAGCTGAGGCATTTTCTTTGGTGAGTGAGACTTGTAAGGACTAGCTCAAGAGTAGCGTAGGCTTTAGGCAAAACTGTAATGTAGGGGTAAATTATTGCTGTAGCTGCATTTTGTTTCAATGTCTTGAGTCTAAACCCTAATCTCACCCCTGGGCACCCCAAATCTCTGCAGGTACAAAGTCACCCAAAGAAGTGTCTCTCTGCTCTTTAAACAGTGCCAGGGCTTCATTTTCCTTTTGCCACCATCTAAAATTTAGCAATTCTAATATTTATTTCCTAATGGCCCCAGTTTTGGGGGTGGGGACATTTATCAGTGCTAATACCACAGTTCTTATGATCTAAAAGTGTTATTCTTCTAAATAAGTGGTTTGCATTTTAGCAGGGGAAAATAAATGCCCTAGTTCAAAAGAATGACACCATGGGGGTTGTTAAATTCCCACTTCCTCCAGCCTCACTCTGCCCCCACAAGTTAGAAGTTCCAGTAAGGCTCCCAGGCAAGTTTTCCTGTTATGGCATGCGGCATCCATTATTGTGATCACCTGTTTAACTGTACCTTGTTGGAGGAGGCCAACGACAGGATGTGACCTTTGATTGACAGCTAGCTGGACCTGGACAATCATGCTCACTCCTCGCCCCTCATTTTTGGGATGTACATTCTGTCCATTTTTCCTGCACCAGGGGCTTCATAAAGGACACAGCCCCGAGAGAGGAATGTGTTGTTGGGACCATGTGGATGAAATACTAAAATATGTGACTGAATCCCTTTAGGATCTCTATATAAAATCGTAAGATTCTGGTAGGTGGTTGCAATCTACTTGTCTTGTAGCCACCCAGGACAAGTCTCATATGTAAGTTCCCTTGTTTCTTTTCTTTAAAAAAAATATATTTTATTGATTTTTTACAGAGAGGAAGGGAGAGGGATAGAGAGTTAGAAACATTGATGAGAGAGAAACATCGATCATCTGCCTCCTGCACACTCCTCACTGGGGACGTGCCCGCAACCAAGGTACATGCCCTTGACCAGAATCGAACCTGGGACCCTGGATGACACTCCATCCACTGAGCCAAACTGGTCAGGGCTCCTTGCTTCTTAAAACTGCCACCCAACAATCTGTAGTGGTTTGCCTCTTTCTTTGGTCTCTACTTGCCCTCCATGCATGGGGCCAATTTCAAATTTCTCCCAGGAAGCTCCCAAGGTTGCAAACCTCTACTCCCTTCTAGTTGAACTGTGAGCTCTGCATGTGAAAGCATATACACCGGGTGGCCAGATTTTTATGACCACCTGACGTTTGTAGACAAATTAGCTATAATTTCACGCTGAAGTTGCTAGAGGGCCAGACCATTATAAACGTCTGAATAGCACAACATACCTAAGTATCATTGCTGCTCAAGTTCATCCTATTATGTTGATGGCGTATCCCAATGGAGATGGCTTCTTCCAACAAGACAATGCGCCATGCCACGGTGCTCGTATTGTGCAGGAGTGGTTTCAAGAACATGAGGGAGACTTTACTTTGCTTAGGTGGCCCCCGCAATCACCAGATCTCAATCCAATTTAGCATTTGTGGGACAAAGTTAAAAGAGCCATCAGGCAGCTGGTTCCACAACCATCAAATCTCACAGAACTGGACAGTGCTATTCATCAGGCATGGTGTCAGATTCCTCGCATCACCTTTCAACATCTCGTGGAGTCAATGCTAAGAAGAATCACCGCAGTATTGAAGGCAAAAGGTGGCCCAACGAAGTACTGATGGGGTGGTCATAATAATCTGGCCACTCAATATATATATGCTAATTCCCCCCCACCCAGCTCTGTGATTGAATACTTGCAGGACCTCAATAAATACTTGTGGATTTAAGAATGAATGACCAATTCTGATCATTTCAGGAGCTATAGAAAAGTGATGGGCTGAGGGAGAAGAAAGCAGTATTTTGGAGATCAGATGGCTTTCATTAATGCCTCTTATTTAGTTATTTTATAAAGCTAGAAAGCCCTTATAAATTTGAAAATGCCACTTGAAGTTAACAGATACAGATTGAAATATCACTTTAAATGCTTTAGAAACCTGCTCAACATGGATACAAATACTTGAGTATGACGATGACATATTACAGCCACAACCTTTACAGAAATTATACAGAAAGTGCCATGGTATTCATGTTTCATTCAGTGAGGGAATCCATTGTTCAAGTTAAAACCAATAAGGAAATTACTTCTTTCACCAACAAGAGCAGAGAATGAAAAGAATAACTAAAGTAAAATCTCCTCAGCTCTACAGTAGGACATAGAATGCTCAGATAAAAAAGAGAAAGGTGGCTCCAGGGAAACAAAAATAAAAAAAATAAGTATTTCAATGGTCTTCCAAATAAATAGTGGTTAGCATTTCGACTCAGTTACTAGAGTAAAAGACCCTCCTTAGCAACGCAGTGATAAGAGCTCTACTCAGAGGAAAGTGAACTTGGAGCAAGTGAATGAGAAAACACTGAGAACAGGGGCTGACTAGAAGAACACAGCTTCTAGGTGCATGCAGGCACGGCTCAGCTGAGTGCATACAAGGAGAAAGGAAAGTTTATCCCAGACCGGAGACTGCTCTAGTCATCTTTCCTGTGGGTCTCTTCCTAAGTTCTTAGTGAGGCAGAATGTAAGTTACACCAGAACTGCACTGATAACATGCAATTTATCAATGCAACTGTGGCTGAATCAACTGTATGTAGATCTTAGTAATATGGCCTTCCATCATTTTCAATTCTCTCTCTCTCTCTCTCTCTCTCTCTCTCTCTCTCTCTCTCTCTCTCTCTCTTTGTCTATCTATCTTCCTTTGTCTTTATGACATTTCCAGTTAAAGAACCTCTTTTGATGCTGTTACAACCAAATATATATGGACCAGGAGGACCAATAAATAAGTTAGCATGTAAAAAATGATCAAATCCAGTAAAAATATGTAACTTCTACAGATCTATTTCAATTTGAATGTGTTACATGTTTTTACACACACACACACACACACACACACACACACACACACACACAATCTCATTTAATTCCCTCAACAGCTCTACGCTATGATAATTATATTTCCATTTTTTGGCTGAGTAAACAAATTTAGGTAAGTTAAATAGGTTGGCCAATAACAAATAGAATGTGGATCATGAATTTAAAGCTAAATGGTCTGGCTCCAAAGCTTATACTTTTCTCCTTGCCTATCTTGGGAGATAATAGGTACAAAGTAGGATAAAAATCAATGTTGTAATTATGGTTTAGGTTAGATAAAGATGTCATATCCTCATTCATAATGGAGTTCATTTCCCTGCTCTAGAAGAGGAGTTGCAAAGCTACCGGATACAACTAAAGACTCAGAAGCTCTCCATGCACAAGTTTTAAAACCCAGCAGCTTCATGCTTTTCTCTCTCCCTTTGGCCTGGGCTGGTGGACACAATGGCCATATTCCTAGCATGGAGAGCACCTGAGGCTTCAAGGCTTTGGTGGCTTCCTCCAGGATCCTGTACCCCTATGCCCTTCCACAGGGTACCTACCCAGGTGAGTGGCAGGCCCATGGCACCAGTTCAGACTCTGTTGTTCCTACGTTCCCATATTTGATTTATAATATAAACTGGTACAGGATATTGGTATATTTTAATTTGCTCATATGTCAAATCACAGTGTTTATTTGCAATTCTGAGAATTGATAAGGAGAATAAATAGAGTTAGAATTCATATGTACAAGCACCATGAAGTACTCTGAGCTTCATTAAAAGAGGCGATACAAAGACATTACATTAGAAATTGGTTAAGAGAAGCAAATGGAGAGAAGCCACATTTTGCTTTAAACACACACACACACACACACACATACACACACACACACACACACATCACCAGCCCTTCATTATGAGCAGCACACAATTTAACAGGTGTGTGATTTATTCATTTATTCAGACTCATGGACTAACTATTCTATCACAGCACTATTGTCTATGGAACAAAACACTTTTGCAACAAACTATATCCACTTCTTTGTTGAAAAAGAAGGATAATAATCACCAAAATGGTAAACATGAATAAACTTTACCCCAATAAAGTCCTTTCCATTCTTGGATTTATGGTTCATCTATAACCAGTACTTGATAAAAAAGGAAAAATATAGTGTATTATTTCCATTGGAGAAATAATGAAGTGTAATAGTTTCCCCATATGCATCTAGAATGGTCAGCGGCCCCCTTGTAAAAAGTGCGGTAACCCTGCCCTTTCTCACTTAACCTTGAGAGGAAGATGATTTTCCTGACTGGTGAGGCTGGGAAAAGTATGCCTCTACTTGGCCACAGTCCTTTACTGAGCAAAGTTAAGTATTGATACGCCATTGCTCTTTTGCTCATAGACGCAGTGCACCTAGGAGCTGCATATGCCCATCTCAACTCCCCAAGTGGTTACTTGTCACTGGTGGGCCCAGCTAGGTCTCTTGTTCTTGCTTCTGCACTTGGAGCTGGGTAATGTCAGGGTTCAGTGGGTGTCCAGATGCAGACATGGAGCACAGAAGTAGTAGATCAGCTTCTCCCACACAATTAAACAAAGCGCCCTGTGCTCTCTGGCCCATGACATCAAGCTGATACTGTGCTTGGATCGCACAGTGTTATCCAATCCAGCTTGACTGATGGTAAAGCCGATGCTGTGCTTTGATCCTCTCTCCGCTTGCTCCTTTTGCCAAGTTCTTAACTGTGTGGAATTGGAAAGTGGTGATTGGATGAGTGATTTTTACCCTGCCCCCAAATTCCAATAGAAAGCAAGGGCAACAAAAGGAAGACTAGGGGGTGGAGGCCTGGATTGAGAGTTGATTGTTGAAGTGTGCCTATGGGTGTGTGTGGAGAGACAGGTACTTTTCATTTCTGCCTGCCTTTAGTTCATTGCAATGCCCTAATTAAAAAACAACACACAGAAACTAAAAAGCGAGGTTCAAAAATGATCCCAGGGACTATAATGCAGTTGGCACTGTTGGAACATGCAATCAATAAGTAAACAGAGCATGTCAGCCTGAAGACCTTTCAGAACAACATTTCTACTCAGGGGGAAAAAATTAAAGGTAGATTTAGTCTATTTAAATATTTCCCAAGATCTTTGTTAAATTTCAGGTAGTAATGTTACTTTCTTTGAACAAGCAGTGTATGTTTGCCTTTGACTGAGAATAGTCTGGGCTAAAGACCATTTAATATTCAACCTGTGACTATTTTAGTACTGGGGCTGGACCCAAAGAAATTCATGCTCAATGGAATGATTTTCACTTACTGAGACAAATTCACTTTTTGCTTCCTTCAGCAATTCATCAATCTAATGGGAGAAATAGAAGCCATCGTAATAATGAGAACAGGGTTCTAGGAATATGAGCCAATATCAATACTTTAATAATGCAAATTCTATTGCTATTTATTTGGTCTCAGTCCAAATTTGCTTTTAATTAAGTTTTCTTGCCTTTGCATGCTGCTCTCTCTCTCTTCACACATGTGATGCCTATGCTTTTTTCATAAGACACATATCACATTTGATAAGATCCTATTGTCACTGGAAACATTGCTAATGACATTGATGGCACCACGATTACCATCATCATTACCATCATATCAGTGAACATTTTAGAACATTTTGCTATCAACAGTGTTTTGGATAAAGTAAATGTTTCCTGTCTGATATGTTACATCTGCAAACAATACACTAAGAATACTAGAGAAGATATATATTTAAAAGTAATATATTAACATAATGTGTAAGTATGAAAATTTTATTCTGTGTCATGACTAAACATATATAACGTAAGATATTGTTAAACTCTTTAGCTACAAGGACTATCAAATTCTGTTCTTTCATTGTTTTTATATATATAACAATTTTAAATATTTCTAGGGTAGTTGATTGTGGGAAGCAGGCATCATTCAAGAATATTATGAAATTCTGTGGCTTCTTCCATCCTGGTACCCTACCTTTATTAGGATGCTCTGGGCAACCTGCGGTTAACAACTATGTCCCAGCCCCTAGCTCCCTGGTTTCTCCCCTGTTTCTAGCCTATTTCCAGCTTGTTCCTGACTCTGCTTTATTGTCTCCTATTCTCTATCTCCCTTTTTGCCTTGGACCAGCTTTTGACTTTGGGCTCCTTTCAAGGACTCTGGAATTGCTGTACAGCTGTTTTAAAAGGGATAACCCACCTTAGCAGGCTCCAGATACAAATGCTGACCTGGTTTCTCTGGTGGGTGGATTTGGACAGAACAGTTTCTGACCATAGCTTGCTTGTTCCTTCATCCTTCTTTATCCAGTCCTTAAGTGTTGGATTTCCTCAAGGCTTAGCCCTGGGTCCTAATGTATCATGCCATTTCCTATTCCCAGCAGCATTATAAGGTGGGGAATATTGTTGCCTCTATTGTATAGGTAGTAGGATTTTGTTTAGAGTATTTGAATAATTTCCTCATGATTGTACAGCTAGGAAGTAACAAAGCTGGGCTGAAATCTAGGTAGTTTTACTCCAGGATCCCTGTTTTCAACCACAGCTGTATATGGCCATTGGTTTACATGGAATCTCTAGGTGATCACATTCACACTTGTGAGTTCAATTGCCATCAAAACATTGATGACTCCCAAACTTCAGTTGCCTACTCAAGGCCTTTATTTGAATGTCAAAAAAAAATACACAACTTCCATCTAAACACATCCAAAGATTAATTCTATTATTGCCCACTCCAAACCCAGTCCTCTGAAGTGTTCCCCCATCATTTCCCCACAATCCTCTGTTTAGCAATACAACCCAAACACCTGGGCATCACCCTTGATTCATCCCTATCTTCTCCTTCAATCCTGGATACAATCCATTGTTAAATACTGCCACTGAGGCCTCTGAAATGTTTCAAAGCAATCCTCTTACCTCCACCTCCACAGCTCCACTTCACCTAAGCCCCTGCTGTAATTCATCTGATCTAGGGCCTTAGACCCCTCACATCTAGCCTTGGCCCTTTTCATCTGCTCTCAACAATGCTGTCGAAGTGGTCTTTTCAAAATGTAAATCTGACCATATCATCCCCTGCCTAAGATCTTTCATGGTTCTCATTGTTGTCAGATAAAGAGTTATCTACTTAGCATGGCCAGCAAGGGCCTGCAAAGGCTGGCCTCTGCCTGAAGCTCCAGCCCAATATGGATCCTGTCTCCTGGCTCTCTGTACTCAGGACACTTGCCTTCTTTCATTTGGGCAACTTCAGCCTAATGCAGAGCCTTTACACATGCTATTCCCTCGGTCTGAAATTCTCTCTCTTCCCTGACCACCCCCCTCACCCCCTGCCCAAGTCTAGATAACTTTTACTCATTCTTTAGTTCTCAGATCACATGTCAATTCTTCAGAGACACTTTCCTACCCCTCACCCCAAGACTGTGGCAGGTTCTCCTGTAATATACTAACCTTATGACACTGTGAACTTCCCTGTCATAACACTTAGCTCAGTTTGTAATTATGCTTTTGTTTATGTGATTACTTATTCAATGACTCTTTTGTCCAGTGGAACAAAATATTCTCAATAAGGGCAGGGATCAAGTCAGTTTTTGCTGAATGTTGTATCTCCTGCAGGCATTGATAAATATTCATTGAATGGTTAAGACGAATGACTCTAAAAACACAACAGAATTAATTTTATATGTAACAGATTAAATGGTAGAAATTAAATGTCTGTTGAGTGATAGGTCATATATTAAATTTGAAGATAGTTACATTTTTTGACTCAAAACTTCCCTTTTCTTTTATAAGCTTCTTAACACATTCTGAGTATCTCAATATATAACAAGAAGAATATAATCTGGTCTTAAAACCCATTCCTGAGTCTTGAAACTTGACCCCATTGTGGTGTGTGGCAGCCAGAACATGCTGCTCTGGGGTATTTGCCTGACTGTCCCACTTCCCACCACACTCCATGCATCTCCAACCTTCTGAACTTCCCAGCTACCTTGCCTTCAATTTGGAGCCTATTGCTGGCTCTTGGTTGGGGTGACCCGTTAGACTCTATTTTTTATTTCACCCTTAGGTTTTGTGTCCCAGCAGCTTTAGTAGGAGTCGGTGCTAGGCATGGTAGTAGATGGAGGTGAGGAGGTACTGGTGGTGATGCGGATGGCTGGTCTAATTTATGGTCACTGCCAGGAAGGGAATTTGCAAATATCTGATCTGGAGTCTGAACTGCCTAGAAGAAAGAACAGGGGGTGCTGGGAGTTGTTTGATGAGATGCTAGTAGGATTCATGATTTTTGGTCATTTGGGGGAAATGATTAAGTCCCAGGACTATTAACTCTGAATTTCCAAAGTGGGCCCAGAAATCTGTATTTTAATATGCAGCCCAAGTCATTTTGAAGCATGTAGTTTTTGTATTACACTTTAAAAGAATTACACTTTAAAAGAAACACTGGCATAGAGACACCATTTATCCAGAGCAATGTTAACACTTACTCTAAACACACACACACACACACACACACGTATTCTAGGCTCTATTGACTTGCTTTGAACAAGATACACAAATGCCACCACATGGGCTGACCCTCTGGTCCCTTCCATTAAAGTATATAATGGGTATCATTTTTTTTATGCTAAGAAGCCTAGAAGAGTAGTTACCTGTTTTTCTTTGTGAATCTCAGGAACATCTGTTGCCTACCACCTGGAGTTCTCTGTAACAGGTGCATGCCGGAGATAGCAATGGTGAAAAATCACATGGCATTAGCCCACATCCCTCTTGCCAAATGGGTCAGTTGAGATGGTAGCCAGAATTTGAGCAGATGTGTATTAATAATTTAGTGAAATGTCACAATTTAAATGAAAGAGTACACAGATATGGAACACATTTTGTGGGGCAGGAGAGGCAGTTTTCAACTATCCAGGAATCTCAGTCTCTTTCTTCCCCTCTATAAGTTCTCATCCCCTCTTGGCTCATCCCCAAAGCATTCACTATTTCTAAAGACCTTATGAAGGAGATGAAAGTTGTTCAAATAAAGGAAAGCAGTTGTGTAAATGGTGGAGACCTCAGTCAGAAGGCCCTGAGATCGTCTGATTCACATCTATTATGTAGATGAGGAAATGGTGGCCCAGGGACATTATGCGATTAAGCCAGGAGATAGGCTATATTATGGTCTATTCTGTCTGGAATCCAAAGCCCAGCTGGAGTCCAGGTGTCAGATGGAGTTCAATATTCTTCCCACACTACCACAGTGTGTTAACTCAGAGTTCCAGGCAAGGGAAATGGTCAGTGATATTCTCTCTACTATAGTGGAAATTGTATGTCACAAGTACCTGTCTTGTTCTTCGCTATAACCTTAGTATTTAAAACAGTGCTAGACTTATGGTGAGTACTTGGTAAGTCTTAAGAAGGCCTGGAAGCTTCTATTTTTGTGTTTCTGGGAACTTTGAGCTGCCTGCAAGAAGTCCTACTACTCTGATGGAGGGATCCTGTGCCCAACAGGAACCTGCAAATGAGATCTTATTTGGAAACAGGGTCTTTGCAGATGTAATCAAGTTAAACTGAGGTCATGCTACATTAGTGGAGCCTAAACCCAATGCCTGGTGTCCTTAGAGAAGACCATGTGAAAAAACAGCAGCACACAGAAGGCCCTGTGGTGACAGAGGCAGGCAGAGACTTCAGTGATGCAGCTGCGAGCTAAGGAAGGTCCAGCATTCACAGTCCAGCAAAGCCTCCAGGTTACCACAGCCCTAGCTGTCATCACGAGGAATAGAAGAACCGCCCACCCAACTGAGCCCAGCCAACCCACCAGATTGTGAGCAATAATAAAATGGTTGTTTTAACTACTGTGTTTGGGGGTTGTTTTCTACACAGCAATGGATAACTAGAACATTTATGATCCCCATAAGCAGACTTGGAGGTTAGAACGTGATTTATTAGGTTATGTTCCCAGGAAAACAAATGGCATGGCGAACTGGGACAGCAAAGGCAAGACAACCAAGTAAGGATGTGGCACCAAGCAAAGTCCCATGGAGGGTAAGTGTGAGCTAATCCTGAAAGGAGATCTGGATACAGTGCAAGTCATAATTCAGCATTGTCCCCAACAGGGTCATAGACACGGCGGAACCTATACTCCCTTATCCTCAGTCATTGGTTAAGGTCTTCCAAGGGAGACGTCCACTTCCAGTCACCTCTGGCTCTCTGGGTGAGCAGGTGCAGGGGATGTTAGCAGCAGCCCTCCAACAGGAGACACAATGCTGAAATTTGGGAGTGAGGGTGCACAGAGAAGCAGTTCGGATGAAATAGTAAAGATAGGGTAACTAATTAATTCCAATTTGCCAGGGACTATTCATGTTTAAAATGGACAATTCTACATCCTGTGAAGCCCTTCAGTCTTAGGACAAACTGAACAGCTGGTCACCCTAGAAAGGGATCCCAGGGGACATGGGCAGAGCATGACAACATCTGCTGCAGTGGATGCAGTACTATCCCCAAGCTGGAGAGAGTGGGGTCCATGGGACCCTCCAGAGGTGTCTCTGTAAGAGGCCAAGGATGCTGGAGGTCAACAAGCAGATGACACTTTTAATGTAAGAGCCTATGACCTGTGACAGATATGAATGTTTTAAAACTGTTTAAAACACTGCAGAAGGGCTGAGGGTGATCAAAGAGTAGAAACATCTTTTAGTTCAGCAGTTAGAGGCATGGGTGAGAGAAAAGGGACAGAAAGCACATTGATTGATAGGACTAGGAGCTGGGATGGAACACGGAACTCAACAAGGAGTGCACAGCACAGCGTCATCCATGGTGAGGGTATACAGGAAATGAGAGACAGGTAGAAGACTGGGAATTAGAGGGAGGAGAGGGACAGGAAAAGATGAATTTACTGTTAGTCAGAAATTTTGGAAAAAGAAAGTGTTCTAAAATGATCATTTTTTATGTTTCCTGAGGGGAAGGAGTTCATGGATAAAAATGAAGGTGAAAACTAGTCTGGGAATCGAGAGGCTGGTGGCTGGTGATTCTAGTAGGGAAAGAACTGGAGTCCTAATTACCTTAATTACAAGCAAAGAAGCTGGTTTATGCCAATAACAGAATGAAAAAAGAAATTTATTAGCAAAAATGAGAACTTCAGTGAGAGAAGGCAAAGATAATAGGAGACTTCATTAATGCTTATAGATTAATGAATGGTTTGAGGACAATAAACATAAACATATTCATTTAATATCAGAATATTAGATGAAAGTGGAGTTTTGCAACCAAGAGTGAAATGCCTATAGGATAAACAAAAAGGATGGTATTTCATTTACATTCCACAAGTTAAGTAAGTATATGAAGAGGTTATGTTATGGAGTATAATCCTTTGGCTAAGTAGGTAAAGAGGTTGAAGATAGGTTTGGATAAATTAGTGAGCAAAAATCTATCCGATTAATAAGGAAAGGCATTTAAAATTTTCCTGTTCTTTTTAAACTTATATTTCATTTAATTTAAATATTTAGAAAATATGAAAGGTCACACAGTGAAAACTTGCTCTCTTGTATCTGTCCCATGTCTGCCCAGTCCTTACCTCTCCCAACAGGTAATCGCTGTTGTGGATTTCCTGTGTATCTGTTTCCAGTATTTTTAAAAGTGTCCATTCACGCAATAGGAATGCATTCCCTGAAGGCAGGGAGTTTAGTTAGCTACCGTATCCTCAGCACCTAGAAAAATGCCTGGGGCATAGAAGGTGTTCAATGAGTATATATACAGACTTTGAATGATTATTAAGTCAGTGTTTATTAACATACAGATCATTTTCAAAATTTAAAAGAATCGACAGAAATGAGTCATTGTTTTGTCAATGCCTGTTTCAAATTGATGACTGTTCAGGTCCAGGCCCTGCTGATAATTTGAAGCAATGGAATCGCAAACATCAAGAATCATTTTGTTTGATATTTATGTGCCCTAGTTCATCAACTGTTGCCGATTTTGAACTGTAAACGTTATGTTTTATGTATCCGCATAAAAAAATCTACAGGATAGATTTTTTGTTTGTTTGTTTTGTTCAAAGCTTAATCTGGCTTCACCCATTATTTCAAATCAGTTAAACCTGAAAAGGAGTGAAAATTGAGTTATCAGCTGTTAAACAACATATACATTTTTGGGAGACAAAAATGTATGCACACTTTAAATAATTACAAAGGCAGTGTTTGTACTTCAACTGCGTTTTCAAACTTACCATATAATTTTAGGATGAATTTCCTTTGTTCAAAGCTTAGTCTTGCTGAAAAGAAAAATATCAATTGAGCTATCAGCTGTGAAAGTGTGTATACATGTTTTTGGGACACCCTGTATATTAAGTGATTGAATATGTTCACCCCCACAACTGTAAAACAAATAGTAGCATTCCATACACACTCGTTTAAATGCATCTCACTTTATGTATTTAACAGTATGCCCTTGAAACTTTCTTTATTGATACCTAAAGCCCTTCACCTTTTTTTTTTCAATTTGAGTTCTGTTCCATTGTATGGATGTACATACATATACATACAAGAGATAATTTATTCAACCAATCTCTTATTAATGGCCACTTAGTTTGTTCCCAAATGTTTGCTATTACAAACATTACTGCAGTGAATAATCTTGTGTGATTTTTGTATCTATAGGATAAATTCTCAGAAGTGCAACACCAGTTTTTAAGAAGCCATGTCTTCTCCCACATGTCTCAGATAATGATGACAGAATTCTTGATTAGATTTCCAAACATGACATTTCTTTTTTTTAATTTATCTTTATTGTTGAAGGTATTACAGATGTCTCCCCTTATTTCCCATTGACCCCTCCACTCAGCACCTGCCCCATCCAGGCTATTGTCTGTGTCCATGATGACGTTTCTTGTGTGGTTTTCTTTTTGTTGTTGTTGTTTTTTTATCCTCACCAAAGGATATGTTTTTTGTTTTTTGTTTTTTTTAAATATATTTCATTGATTTTTTACAGAGAGGAAGAGAGAGGGATAGAGAGCTAGAAACATCGATGAGAGAGAAACATCGATGAGCTGCCTCCTGCACACCCCCTACTGGGGATGTGCCCACAACCAAGGTACATGCCCTTGACCGGAATCGAACCTGGTATCCACTGAGCCAAACCAGTTAGGGCAAAGGATATGTTTTCATTTATTTGGGAAAGAGAGAGAGAGAGAGAGAGAGAGAGAGAGAGAGAGAGAGAGAAATTGGTTGTTTCCCATGTTCGCCCAGACCAGGGATTCAACCTGCAACCTAGGTATGTGTCCTGACTGGGAATCAAACCCACAACTCTTTTGTGTAAGGAACGATGCTCCAACCAAACCAAGCCACTTGGCCAGGGCTCATGTTTGTTTTAGTGGTTACTAGGGTTACTAATGACAGGTGTCTTTGTGGTTTTGGCCTGCTTTAAAAAAAAATGCAGAGAGATTTGCAGAATGAGAAACATTAAGCCGGGTTGGAAGCCATAAAATTGACACATGAATGCCCAAGGTCATGCCAAAAGATCACATTGGAATCAAATCTAAAATTCCAGCTCTCGTGTGACCACTGCTTGGATCTCTAAGCTGGTTTTAATCATTACTGTTTAATATTCACATCTGTGTTTTTTCATATTTTTCTAAGGACATTTGAGTGCTCAGGCCAATTCATAATGGCTTCTTTGCCTATCATCATAGCTTTTCATTTTCATCGTAGCCTTAGGGCTTTGATCTTATTAGTTTGGTCCGACGGTGACACAGGGGACATCGGGCTGAAATGACAGCATCCCACTTGGTTGATCTCAGTGTTGTTTCTTACAGGCGAGGGCAAAGCCGAATCAGACATGGATGATGGTGCTAAAAGGAAACAGGCTCTGAATCCTTAACCCAGACATACATGGCCAGGCTTCCTCCCACTGCCATATTTCCATCTGAAACCTGCAGATATTGATACATGCCCTACACCCTTTGAGGGTGTGGTGGTGCATTTTAATGAGATAAGCTTCAAAATGCAGTTTGAGCTCTTCAGGTCTGAGGTCCTTGATAAAAAAAAGGGGTTATAGAATTAGTGAGATAAAGGAGCACATTCCAACCATGACCATTTTTCATTATAGAGTACCTTGACAACTGCCCTAAGCCTCTTACTCCAATACAATGCCTGGGAACTTCCAGTACAGTGCATGTCTGTTTAATATTCTGCTTTATCTTTCTATGCACTAAATGCCTAGGACCGTGGATACTTAATCCAGTCACGGATATGTTTTAAATGTTAACTGGATTCTGATGGAGGTGTCAGCCTCAGAAAGAGCCCTGGGCTGCCGGCCAGGAGGTGGGCTTTTCTGACTCGACCCCACCTACCTGATGCCCTCCAGCAGCTCACGTCCCCTGAGCCCCAACTTCTCTTTCACTGTACAGGGTAATGATCTCTACCCCATCACCTCTGTGGATGAAAGGGGAAGTGCAATGAGAATGTATGTACAAGCGTGTTCAGTAGAATAAGGCCCATTAAAGATTATTACAATCATTAATGTCTATACAGGGCACTTTCTCAAATTGGAAAGAAAATGGAGATATTAGGAAATGAGTTCCACACATCCGAGACCAGGACTTCCCCGCCTCAGCTGAACTATAGATCAATAACAGATCTAAATTTCCTACTGTGATAGTTCAAAATTATATAGGCCTATACATGCATCTGCTTATGGATATACTAGAGGCCCTATGCACGAAATTCATGCAAGAGTAGGCCTTCGCAGTCCTGGCTGCCTCAGGCCAAGGCAGCAGCCCTGGTGGCTACCTCGGCCCTCACAGCCATGGCTTCATGTGGAAGGTTTTCTGGAAGGTTGTTCCGCTGTTTGGTCATTCAGTCTATTTGCATATTATGCTTTTATTATTATAGATTATAATATGCATATATGGATATAAGATATAGACTTCAATATTTCAATAATAACAACAACAAAAATCTTCTTTTCAGTGGGCTCACATTGAACTGTCCTGGGCGGGGGGGGGGGGGAGTTGGAAGAGCCAGGATGTAACAAAGGGGCCCAATGCCAAACTCGTCATCCTGCCAGCTTGCGTTCCAGCCCTGGGAACTGCCCCGAAACCTTTGGGTGGCATTAGGAGTCTGGAATAGATTCTATTCCAAGAGCTCTGGACACTCATGGAGAGGAAAAAAACCTATTGATTTCTTTCCCCCTGAAAGTGGATAGCCAAATGGGGGACGGAGATGCTGGTACTTGTGGTGGTGATTAGAGTCTAGCAGGCAGCAAGAATTCACCAGTCTCCTCTTAAATATCTACTGGGCCAAGCAGGTAATGCAAATGAGTAAGGCAGCCAAGATTAGTATTCTTATACTCCAGTGTCATCATAGTCAGCACTTAGAACAGCTACTCATTTCAGGAATACAACCAGGAGTGCGGGGGCCGATGCACAGGGGAGAGCATACTCCACTGGATCTGACTGTCGGGATGGGAGTGCAGGCTTTGTGTGGTAGCATCCTCTTGATTCTTAGTTGAGGTCTAAATTTTCATTTTATGTAAAATCCTCTCATTTTTGAGTGTGGGCGCGTCTATACACACACTCACACGTACATGCACATATCATTATGTGAGACAAACTCTCCCTGGGGGTATTTGGACCTCAGGTGGAGAGGAAAGGGTGGCACTGGCAGGAGCAGGAGAGAATTATAACATAGCACAGTGGCAACACTATCATAACATCTCCTGCTGGAGCTCAGCCCGACCTCCAAAGTGGGGGCACAGAGGCTTCTGGGCCATGACCTAAACATCTATCAATTTCCTAGGGACAGGCAGTTCAGGAAGACTACTTTGGAATTGTTTGTTTTAGATTCCCCATTTTGTTTGTTAAAGATCATGCCCTGCCCCCAATAAAGGAGTTAACATATAGACAATGGAACTAGACTTTGAAACCTGTGTGAGTTTCTAAGATAAACTGTATGAGTCATAATCATAAACATGGGCTTCTCTCCCTTCCTTCCTTCCTTCCTTCCTTCCTTCCTTCCTTCCTTCCTTCCTTCCTTCCTTCCTTCCTTCCTTTCCTTGTTTTTTTCTTTTCTTTTTAGCTTATAAACAAGAGAATTGTATTTCTCACAGTTCTGGAACCCACAATTCCAAGATGGGAGTGCCAACATGGTCAGATGAGGGCTCTCTTTCAAGAAGCAGGCTTCTTATTATATCCTCACGTGGTGGAAAGGATAAGACAGCTCTTTGGGGTCTCTCTCTCTTTTTTTATTGAATTTATTGGGGTGACACTGGTTAACAAATTTATACAGGTTTCAGGTGCACAATTCTACAACATATCATCTGTACACTGCATTGTGTGTTTACCACCCCAAGTTAAGTCTTCATTCATCACTATTTATCATCCCTTTAGCCTCCTCCACCTCCTCCCATCCCCGCCTCCTCCCAGCAACCACCACACTGTTGTCCCTGTCCATGATTTTCTTTCACTTTTTGCTCAATCTCCCCCCACACCCAAATCCTCTCCCTGACAGCTGTCAGCCTACTCTCTATCTCTGAGTCTCTCTCTAGGTTGCCTGTTAGTTCATTTTGTTCATTAGATTCCACATATGAGTGAGATCATATGGTACTTTTTTTTGACTGGTTTACAGAATTTCACTTAGCATAATGCTCTCCAGGTCCATCCATGCTGTCGCAAAGGGTGATATTTCCTTCTTTTTTATGGCTAATTACTATTCCATTGTGTAAATATATCACTGCCTTTTTCTCCACTCATCTACTGATGGGCACTTGGACTGCTTCCAGATCTTGGTTATTATAAGTAATGCTGCAATGAACATAGGGGTGCATATGTTCTTTTGAATTAGTGTTTTGGGTTTCTTTGGATATATTTCCAAAGTGGAATCTCTGGGTAATAAGGCAGTTCCATTTTTAATTTTTTGAGGAAACTCCATACTGTTTTCCACAGTGGCTGCACCAATCTGCATTCCCATCAACACTGCACAGAAGTGCCCTTTTCTCCACATCCTCACCAATACTTTTTGTTTTTTGATTTATTGATGATAGCCATTCTGACAAGTTTGATGTGATATCTCATTGTGTTTTTAATTTGCATTTCTCTGATGCTTAGTGATGCTGAGCTCACATCTTACAGTATATCTATTGGCCATCTGTATATCCTCTTTGGAAAAGTGTCTATTCAGGTCCCTTGCCCATTTTTTAATTGGATTGTATGTTTTCTTGATGTTGAGTTATATAAGGTTTTTATAAATACTGGATATTAATCCTTTATCAGATGTATCATTGGCAAATATGTTCTCCCATTAAATGGGCTGTCTTTTGATTCTGTTGGTTGTTTCCTTCGCTGTGGAAAAACTTTTTAGTTTGATGCAGTCCCATTTGTTTATTTTTCTTTTGTTTCCCTTGGAAGTATATTAGAAAAAAATGGCTACAAGAAATGTCCAAAATTTTACTGCCTGTGTTTTCTTCCAGGATTTTTATGGTTTTAAGTCTAACATTTAAGTCTTTAATTCATTTTGAGTATAATCTTGTGTAAAGAAGGTATAAGAAGGTGGTCTAGTTTCATTTTTTTGTATGTACCTGCCAAATATTCCCAACACCATCTATTAAATAAACTATCTTTAACCCATTGTATGTTCTTATCTCCTTTGTCAAATATTAATTGACTATAAAGTTGTGGGTTTATTTCTGAGCTCTGTATTCTATTTCATTGATCTATGTGTCTGCTTTTATGCCAGGACCATGATGTTTTGATTACTATGGTCTCATATGTAGCATGATTCTTCCAACTTTATTCTTCTTTCTCAAGAGCACTGTTGCTATTTGGGTCTTTTGTGGTGTCAATACATTTTTGAAATATTTGTTCTATTCTGTGAAAAATATGATTGGTATCTTGATAGGAATTGTGTTGAATCTATGGATTGTTTTTGGTAGTATGCACATTTTAATGATATTAATTCTTCCTATCCATGAACATGGTATACGTTTCCACTTGTATCTTCTTCAATGTCATTCTTCAGTGTCTTATAATTTTCTGAGTTACAGGTCTTTTATATGCTTGGTTAAATGTATTCCTAGGAATTTAATTTTTTTGAAGCACTTGTGAATGTGATTTTTTTAGTTTCCTTTTTCAATAGTTCATTATTTCTGTGTAGAAATGTAACTGATTTCTGAATATTTATTTTGCATCCTGCTACTTTACTGAATTCATTTATCTGTTTTAGTCATTTGTTGTTGTTGTTGTTTGTTTGTTTGTTTTATGGAATCATTATGGTTCTTTATATACAATACTAGAGGCCTGGTGCACAAAACTCATGCATGGGGGGCAGGGAGGCGGGGGTCCCTCAGCCCAGCCTGCACCCTCTTGTAATCCAGGACCCCTCAGAGGATGTCCAAATGCCAGTTTAGGCCCAATCCTGCAGGGATCCCGGTGGGATTGGGCCTAAACTGCCAGTCAGACATCCCTCTCACAATCCAGGACCATTGGTTCCTAACCTCTGGCCTTCCTGCCTGCCTGATCACCCCTAACCACTCTGCCTGCCTGCCTGATCACCTCTAACCACTCACTGGCTTGCCTGATCGCCCCAATACCTCTGCCTGCCTACCTGATTGCCCCTAATTGCTCGCCTGCCTGCCTGATCGCCCCTGACTGCCTCTGCCTCAGCCCCCACCACCATGGCTTCATCTGGAAGGACATCCAGAATGATGTCCAAAAGGTCGTTTGGCTGTCTAGTTTAATTAGCATATTATGCTTTTATTATTATAGATTGTCATCTGCAAATGACAGTTTTACATCTTCCTTTTCCAATTTGGATACATTTAGTTCTTCTTCTTGTCTTATTGCTGTGGCTAGGACTTCTTGTAGTATGTTGAATAAGAGTGATGAAAGCAGACATCTCTGTCTTTTCCCCCGATCTTAAGGGAAATGCTTTTGTTTTTTGCTCATTGAGTATGATACTGGCTTTGGTTTGTCTTATATGACCTTTATTACATTGAGGTATGTTCCCTCTATTCACACTGTATTGAGAGTTTTATCACAAATGGGTCCTTGGTTGTATCAAATGCATTTTCTACATCTATTGATATGATAATATGGTTTTTATCCTTCATTTTGTTTATGTAGTGTATCATGTTTATTGATTTGTGGATATTGTACCAACCTTGCCTCCCTGGAGTAAATCTCACTTGATCATGTTGTACCCATCTATTTCTTTCTAATAAGGGAAAAGTAACAGCACACGATTTGTCATTTTTGCACATGTATAATGGCAGTGCTGAAATATAATAGCTAAGCAATAGACCACCAATAAGGTGATTCTGGGGAACTGGTTTGCTCCCGCATTGGAAAGATAAGCACTACCACATGATTCACTGTCTTGCTTCTTTCAAATCCTTGAAATTTTCCAAATGCTAAGCAACTGACAAGAGACAGTCTGCCAGGGTAGACTACAACTATGACTTTGGAGTAGGTACTTTTGTTGAATTGATTATTTCAATTTTCTCATTCATGACAAGGGGTAGCCAAAGAACACCTTTTCAATACACGGTGAAAAACAAAAGCTTGGTTCTTTCTTTTTCTCTCATTGTGAAGCTTGTCTGTAAAAATTGGTCATACCTAATTTAATCACAGCAGTTTCTGTTTTGATGGTGAAATCAAAGGACTTAGGGGTTAAGGCCTATAACCCCAGGGGAGGGGAAGGGTGGCCAGCAGCCTGTGGTGGTGAGAATCAACATACGTGGAGCACCCAGCAGATGCAATTGTACATTACCCCATTTAATACTCACAACATCCTCAGAGGGAGGAACCATTACCACCCTGTTACAGTGCAGTGACTTTTCTTTTTGAAGGTTTTTTCCAATTACAGATCAAAGTAGAAAATAAAAGTTTCACATAGAAATGGAGAAAAAATTAAAAGAAAGGAAGATTGGAAGCTACTCTTCTCACTTGCCTTTAACTTATCTGATTAATCCTTCTTTC
The DNA here is from genome assembly GCF_000147115.1 of Myotis lucifugus. Classification (NCBI taxonomy): domain Eukaryota; kingdom Metazoa; phylum Chordata; class Mammalia; order Chiroptera; family Vespertilionidae; genus Myotis; species Myotis lucifugus. Next base: position 4,786,161 of record NW_005871115.1, read on the forward strand.
TTTCCTTTCTCTGCCTGGTCCTTAAGGGTAACCATTTCCAATCCTTGGTCCTTTCCCAGTCTCTGTCTCTGAGTGATCTTACCTACTGCAGGCTTGAGGTACAACCTCCTGGTAGATGGCTCCTATCTCTAGTCCAGTTCTGTCCTACATTCCAGAACCATGCCAGCCTGGCTGGCTCCCAGCTTGCCACCTGCACACATAAATGAGTGGAGCTGCACTGCTTATGATCAATGGCTATGTGTTGGGCCAGAGTCACTTCAGTCCATTTTAGAATTCCAATGAAATTGGGACTAGGTAACATTTGCCTAAACCAAGAGATCAGAAATCTCACCAAAAGGAGTGAGGGGCACTGAATGGTTTCTAAGGGCCATGTGGTTTTCTTGTGCCCTGGATTTTGGATCCCCTCTAAGGTATGGTCACTGCAGGTGGGATCCCATTCAGTATTTCTACCTATGTCTTATTTCCTTACCAGCCCCAGGCCTTGGGAAGACCAGATGTTACTGCCATTCTGCACAACTTGGCATCATTACCTAGCCTAGCACTTGGTATCATATCAACTCTGCTCTGATCTCTGGCTGGCGGCCCCTGGACTGAAACTCCAGAATTGCTATGTCCTGATTCCAAGTTGGACTAAATCATGACATCCCTGGGCAGACTGCATCTTTGCCATTTTGGCCCCATCCAATAAGGAAATAGAAGCTTGGTCCATTTTCTTATATTATTTTAGTTTCTAGTCAGGTTCTTCCACTATCTTCATTACAAAATATCCCATACCAAATTTTGACTGCCAGTATTTGTGGCTATTTGAGTGTATCCACATGGATGTTTTGAATATGTTTCCAATTCAACAGTTTAAATCAAATACGGTCTTTCTCTAGACCCTGAATCTCATTCCTTCTCTATGTGAATTAAGTAAGATAGGTGAATGGCAGCGGGCTTATAATCATGTAGATGTCATTTATAGATGCCATAACTTCCTTGCTTTCTCTCCACTGATACCTCTCTGGAAGGTCATGACTATTGTTCTCTCTTCCTCCCCTCCCCAGCTCCCTCTGTCCTTTCTGTGTGACAAGAATTTCTAGCTTTGCCATTAACTGGTGACCTTGGTCAATTTTTTTCTTCAAGCTGTTGTGATGATTTAATACATATATTAACTTTCTTGCAAAATAGTAACTGCTCAATAAAGGGCTTTTACAATTTTTTAAATGATTATATACATTACATTATAACTTGATTTACTGTTGTGTTACTACATCTTATATCTTTACTTTTCTCAGATTGAAGGTTTTTGGTACAATGAGTTTAAACCTGAGTCTACTGTTATATGGCCTTGGGCATGTTACTTAGCTCTTCTGGATCTCAGTTTCATATTTGTAAAATGGAAATGATATCTCCCTCACTCATTGAAAAATAAAGTATGATAATATAAATAGAATGCTTAGCACAGTGCCTGGCACACACAGCGATAATGATCATTACCGTTGACTTTATGCCTTTGCTCATGTTAGTCCTTCTTCTTAGAATGTTGTTTGTCCTCTTTCTCATTTTGCAAATTTCTAAAAGACCTGGTTGAAATACCCTTTCCTCTCAGTAAATTCATGCTTCCTTAACTGTGTTCTACTGCTTTCAGCCTATTGTTATATTTTATTGTTTTGTGCGTATTTGAATTACCACTCTTCCTGCTTGACTCTATTCTTGCATTCAAAATACTCCATTTTTGACCTGAGAAAGACGACCTCTGCAGTATGGGAGAGTGACTCAGCACAGGGATCCTGGCAGCTGTCCCTTTAGCCTTCTCCTCAGAGCCACCAACCCCAGATTCTCCTCATGCGACTCTAGTTCACTCTGCCCTCCCTCCACGGGAGCTCAGGGAAATGCTCCCAGGCTGCATACTTTTATTTAGAGGATAGTACTTCCCTTTGAGTAATATCCACACCTCCAACACTTACCTTTCCAATTTCAGATTATATTGGAGCAATTCCAATAAGGGACTTTCCAAAGCATGTTGCAAACTTACATGCAAGTAGTGGACTTACTGAAGAATTTGGGACACTGAAAGAGTTTTATCAGATGATCATAGTAAGGTTAAGCTTACACAACTTGCTGAAAATGATAGCAAACTGACTGATTACAGCAATGACAATAGTTACAACAGGCTCAAAGCTTACATTGCTGCCAAAGCCCACTGAATCCACAGCCGAAGATTTCTGGAGAATAGTGTGGGAGCATAATGTGGAAGTCATTGCCATGATCACAAACCTTGTGAGAAAGGAGAAAGGAAGGAGAATGTGACCATTACTGGCCTGCCAATGGTAGTGAAGAGCATGGGAGCTTCCTGGTCACTCAGTAGAGTGTTCAAGTGCTTGCCTGTTATACTGCGAGGAATTTTACTCGAAGAAACACAAAGATAAAAAAAAGGCTCCCAGAAAGGAAGACCCATTTGGTGCGTGGTTACACGGTACCACTACCCGTATGGCCTACATGAGAGTACCAGAGTACTCTCGGCCAGTGCTGACCCCCGTGAGAAAGGCGTCCCATGCCACGCACCAGGCTCCAGGCGGTGGGGCCTGCTGTTGCCCACTGCAGTGCTGGAGTGGGAAGAACACAGTGCTAGACAGTATGTTGCAGCAAATTCAACACAAAGGCACTGTCAACATATTTGCTTTTTTAAAACACATTTACTTGCAAATAAACTATTTGGTGCAAACTGAGAAACAGTATGTCTTCATTCATGATGCACTGGTTGAGGCCATACTTAGTAAAGAAACTGAGGTGCCAGACGGTCACATTCATGCCTATGTTAATTCCTGGCTAAACAAAGCTAGAGAAACAATTTGAGCTCCTGGGTCAATCAAACACACAGCAGAGTGACTGTTCTACAGGTTTACTAGTAAAGCAATGTGACAGAACCTCTTCCATCATCCCTGTGGAAAGGTCAAGGGTGGGCATTTCATTCCTGGCTGGGGATGACCATATCAATGCCTGCTATATTGTGGACAATTATGTACTTGAAGTGAGGCATTTTCAGTGTCCCAAATGTCCAAACCCAGATAGCCTCATTAGGTAAAACTTTTGAATTTCTGAGTGTTATCAAAGAAGAAGCTGCAGCAGGGGCAGGCCCATGATCATTCACGATGACCGTGGAGGAATGACAGCAGGAAGTTTTTTTGCTCTGACAACACTTATGCACCAACTAGTAAAAGAAAACTCCATAGATGTTTACCAGGTAGCAAGATGATTAACTGGATGAGGCCAGGAGTCTTTGTTGACATCAAGCAGTATCAGCTTCTCTATAGCCTTGAGAGCACCAGGCAGGAAGAGAACCCGTTCACTTTCTGGACAGTAATGGTGCAGCATGGCCAGATGGAAGCATAGCGGAGAGCTGAGAGTCTTTAGTTTACCACGGAGAGAGGAAAGTCCTATCTGAGCCTTGCTTCCTCTTTCCAAGATTAGACTGAAAAATCAGTTTTTTATGTGTTGTTGTTCTCCCCCCACACCCAACCACCTGACAGTAACTTTCAAGACATGGGATTCTGCTACCAAACTTATATCATTAACAATGTGTGCCTTTTTGCAAAACTTATTATAATTTACTTATTGTAATTCACTTATTGTTTTTAAATTAAATTATTGAATTTTACAGTATTTCTAAGAATGGAATTATGAGGGGTATTTTTTGTATTCATTTTAACAGAAATTTTCAATTTATAGAGATTAGGAATCCCAAAGTACAGAAAATATGTTTGTTTTTAGTGTCAAATTTTTAGCTGTATTTGTAGCAATCACCAGGTTTGCTGGAAACATAACTTTTAATACAGCAGACTGTAAATAAAATGCTGTTCCTTGTGATATCCAACATTTTACAACAGCAGTATTCACCTAAAGTAGGAAATAACCTGATACTTCCTATAAATACTGCTCTAGTGTCTCCACGGACCAAATTTAATATTGTAGATTTATATATTTTACTAATGAGTCAGTTTCTAGTTCTGTGTAATTGTTTAGTTTAATGATATAGTTCATTGTCTGGTCTTGCTCTATAAGTCTGCTGATATTGTTTCATGTTGTCTCAGTGATTAGCTCTGTTTTAGGATGTAATTTAAACTCTTATGGGAAACAGAAATACTTTTGTTTTGAAAGAGGATGCTTTTGTGGAAATAACACTTTACCCAACATTGTTTGGTTTATCCAAGGCATTGCAAAAATAAATATAAATATTGCCATAAAAACAGCTACACTCCATAACACTTTCTCTTGACCACTGGACGCCTGCATACCCTTCCCCATGACTGGGTTTGTGTCCTGTTTCCTTTTCCTCTGTCTGGAATGGCCTTTCCTATTTATTTATTTATTTATTTGTTTGTTTATTTATTTATTTATTTATTTATTTATTTATTTATTTATTTATTTTGCTACTGGAATCTTATTCATGTATAAATTCTTCTGTTTTATCCAAGTCAGAATTATTCCTTCACCAAGCTTCAAAAACACTGCTTGTTCTCTATTATGAAGCTTACCATTATAACCTTTTATTTAAATCACATATCTTTCCCATTAGACTGTGAGCTCCTGGAGGGGGGGGCTTATTATATCTTATTTATATTTGTTTCCCTCAGTAATTAATACTATGCTCAAAATATAGTAGTTATCAATCAAATTTTTGTATTTGTTCTACAAAGATGTACTAATTTATAGCACCTGCCTAAACCCAGAGGTCAGAAAAATTACTGAAGGTACCACTTCTAGGTCAGCAGCACCTTTTGTAAAGCTCATGGGTTGCTCAGTGGTTTCCAAAAACCAAATGAATAGATGGTTTAAAATTTATCACAATCTCTATGTGAAATAAAACACCCAGGCATGAACATAAGTATAGGCTAACATTTAATGACAGACAAAGTCCAGGAAGCATAAGAGAAATTGGGTCATATGCAGGGGAATTAGGTCAGTGAAATTTTTTTAAAAATCTAATAAACTCTGGCTGTGATTTTAGTCCCTGTGTATTATGTAGAATCCTTATTGAAATTTATGGCTGTGGAAAACTGGCCAGTTTCTGTTTCAGCATGGCTGGCTCAGGGACATTTCCTATTATCAATAGGAAGCTGCTATACAATTAAATGGATCAATGATGCAGTGAACTGAATTAGTTGTTTTTTTATAGTCAAGTAATTGAACTAGCTGTGCATTCCACATTTTTTCAGTCGTACAAGCATGTCCTTTGAGTCTATCGTGTAGGAAGATGCTCGGGCTGCTTTAGCCTATTGATTTGAGAAGCACTAAAAGGAACTGGGTTTAGTTAGGAAGGCAGTCAAGTAACATCAATAAAATGGTTCAGGGGACGCACATGTGACACATTGAGTAGCTTAATGGAGACTTAACGATTTTGAGAACAATTTGGAAATCTGATGTAATTCAGTTATTACCATAATAATCTACCTTAAACTATGGTGGAACATTCCATTATATATTTAATACATTTGGTTCTAGTCTCTGTTTACATTATAATACATACTAGAGGCCTGATGCATGCAATTCGTGCATTTGGGGAGCCCCTCAGTCCCGGGGAGTCCCTCAGCTCGGCCTGCGCAGTCCGGGATCCCTCGCTCCTTACTGCTGCCCATCGGCCTGCAGTGGAGGCAGGAGAGGCTCCTACCACCGCTGCTGCACTCTCCAGCTTTGAGCCTGGCTTCTGGCTGAGCGGAGCACTGACCACCAAGGGGCAGCTCCTGTGTTGAGCATCTACCCCCTGGTGGTAAGTGCGTGTCAGCCACGGGTCTTTCCTCTGTTCAGTCGATTTGCATATTAGGGTTTTATTATATAGGATTATGCAGGTAAATCAGCTCTCTGTTTTGCTTTTGCCTTTTTTAAACCCTAATTTTTAGTGGTTTCCTATTTTCATGGTGTAAATATTTTCATTATGGGCTGGTTTTAAGCTACCAACAGTTTAACTGCTCTCAGTTTCTGAATCTCTGACAATCAGCAATTAGGAACTGGTACTCCATTGCAAGTTATTACAAACAGTGGAGGAGAGCCTGCTAAAGATTTAAATCACACAATTTTGGGACTGGAAGCATTCAAAATATTCATCTTTTCCTAACTTTGCAGGAGAAAAATCTTGACACTGAGGATAAGTGCTGTCCTAAAAGTCATGCAGAAAGTTCCTAGCAGATTTGGGAGGAATCAAGGTGTCTGGACTCCCCATGCACTATTCTATGCAAAAGCCTTATTCAGGGGGTTGGGGGGAAAATTAACATTGGACCTGACTGGAAACATGACGGTGTCATACTGCTTTGGGATACAGATGGGACAGAATGGGTGACAGGTATTGTGGACATGAAATTCCCACAGAACTGCTATAAACTGCACTGAGAACCACAGAGAACCGTGTGGTTTATAACTTTGGTTTGTAAGTAAGCAGGCCAACTAACCTTTTGGAGCACTTTCTATTGATTTGGGGTGTGTGTGTGTGTGTGTGTGTGTGTGTCAGTTTTTAATATTAGCATGTCTCAAATTCTAGCATGTATTAAATAATCTAGGGTATTTATTAAAAATAGCCCCAGGTGGGGCTGTTAAGACAGTCTGTAGGCCACACTTTAACACTAGTTTAGATCTTCTTTAAAGAACTTTTCAGATCTAAGATACTATGTCTGTGTACTTATAGCCAGAGAAAATTTCTAGAGGGGTAGGTCCTCAAAGGAATTCTTAGATTAGCTGGAGCAATCACCAGAGGAGCTTTTAAAAATTTCTGATACCACTCCCTAGTCCCACTCAGAACCTCTTTAATAAGAATTGAGGGGGAAGAGTGCTGGGAAATTGGGTGTTGTTAAAAATTTTTTTCCTATTTGATTTTGATGCCCAACCAGAGTTAGGAACTTCAGAATTGCTAGCCTAGAGAATGCTTTCCATTAACTAGTTTTTAACTACACTGACCCATAGAGAAAGGGCCACATGTATGGAGCTTTAAGCCTGTTGGGCAGCTTCTCAAGTGGGGGATGGGAAGGAGCAGGTGGTGGGCTATAAGGTATGATCTGATTGTCAACTGGAGGTGTCCTTGTAGTACTACTTAGTAGTGTAAGAACAAGACATGGAGGGGCCTAAGGGGACCCGGAAATAAGGCATTGATGGTGAGTCAGCGAATCACAGATGCTTGAGATATGTAATTTAGGAGACATTAAGATGAGCATGGTTCTTGCTCTCCTCTCTCCTGTAAAAAAAAAACAAAAAAAACAAAAAAACAAAAACAAAAAAAAACCTTGTAAAAAACCACCAATAATCTAGTGAATCCAAGTTTTTTTTACCCTTTAAAATGCCATTCCTCCTTTTTAAATATAAAAAATTTAGCCTTTATGACTTGGTTGTTGGTCACATTAACTTTTCAAAAATATATAGCTATGACAATGCTAGCTGACCTCAAAATAGGGCAGTGTATTCTAACTACATTTAACTGCATTGTTATAATAAAGACTGCCTTAGAGAAAATACAAACAATTTTTTTGAGCTGGCATAGAAGTGTTTTAAGAAGAAAAACATTTGGCCATGAAATCCTAGGTTCTGTACAAAGTTTCCCAACCATTCAAGGATCGCCGCCTGCTTGTTAAGCAAGGGAGGTTATGAATCAGTGTGGCATGTGTCTCTTATCTTCCTAAGTAGGTCCGCTGGTTCTAATAAAAGGTTGGAAAGTAATCTCAGATTTATATACTGATTTTACACGCTTATTTATCTAAATCTGCATTCTCCATTGTTAAGAGTCCATGGTTACCTATTTGTAAAAATAAATAAATAATGGAACTACATTTGCTGCTTGCAGATTCACAATGTAGGCAAGAAGACATGAAGAAAATGAAACTTGTACAGCATTTCCCAAATTTGCTGCTTACAGAAACTTTTGCTTTTGTGTAAAAGTCATGGTAAATGCTGACATAGATAAATTAAAGGGCAGTAGGAAAAAACTTCCTTAGAATTGTCAAAAAATTGTTTCTACTTGGTTTTATAATCAACGAATCAATGATTATAAAATTGTACGTTTAAGATGTATTCAATGGGCTATATAATTTTATTCTAAAAGTCATATTACTTCAACAAGTTGATTATTTGAATCGGAGGGAGACTAACTTTTATATAGAGTATATACTTTCTAAGAACCATTATTTTTAAGATTTACATTTTAAAATAATTTCAGACTTACGAAAAATTATTTTAAAATGTGCAATGGAGCCTGGCCAGTGTTGCTTAATGGTTGAGCATCAACCCATGAACCAGGAGGTCACAGTTCAATTCTCGGGCAGGGCACATGTCCAGGTCTCGGGGTAGCTCCCTGATAGAGGGCATGTGGAGGCAGCTGATCAATTATTCTCTCTCATCATTGATGTTTCTCTCTTGCCCTATCCCTTCCTCTCTCTGAAATCAACAAAAACATATTTTAAAAAATTATTTACATGTGCAATGGATTTCTATTCTTCCTCCAGATTCCCAAAATGTTAACAATTCACCACATTTTCTTTATCATTCTCCTTTTCTCTATATACATGTGTTAAACACACACACACACACACACATACACACACACACACACAATTTTTCCCTGAACTATTTGGGAGTATACTGCTGACACAATTCTACTTTCTTTACAAATACTTTCTTACATGACCACAGTACAAGTATAAAAAATTAACACTGATTTCACACTATTAAATCTATTTATCTACTATTAATCTATAGACCTTATTCAAATTTTACCTATTGTCCCAAGAATGTCCTTCATAACAGCAAAAAATATTTTTTTTCTGGCACAGGACATCTAATAATGTCTCTTTAGTCTCCTCTAATTTGAGAGAGTTTTTGTCTTTTTTGTGTTTTTCATGATCTTATTATCGTTTTCTAAGAACACAGACCATTTTCTACAGTGTCCCCCCACTGGATTCATCTGATGCTTCCCCATGATGAGATTCAGGTTATGCACTGTCAGCAGTAATTACACAAGTGTGTACCCTTTTCACAAGACACGTGATGCCTATTTGTTCACTACTAGTGATGCTAACTTTTGATCACTAAGTAAAGTGGTGCCTGCCAGGATTTTTCTACTTTAAAGTGTACAATTTACTTTGAGACAATGTAGATATTTAGCTTTCCATTAAACTTTTACCTACTAGTTTTAGTATCCATTGATGATTCATGCCCAAAACAATTACCACTATGGTAGTTTCCAGATGATTATTTCTAAATATAGTATTCCTCTTACATTAGCTTTCTTTCTATTGTAAGATTCTTCTCTTCTCCCATTGATTCATTTATTTCTATCTGTATAGACTCATGGCTTCTTGTTTTATTCTATGGGTTGGAATTCATTACTGTAATCCTTTACTTTCATGCTTAATTATCCCAGATTGGATGGTGGAATATACCTCAATCTTAATTTTTTTTTTAGCCATTTTCCCATCATTCTTTGAGCATTACCTTACTTTTTAACAGAGCAAGATATTTGAGGCTCATTTTGTCCTTTCTCTGCCCCAGGCTAGGAATCAGTAATTTTTCTAAGAAGCACCCTTCTTTTTTTAAGTAGAAAATTTAGAAAACAAGATCTGAATGCTAGGTATTCTCATTGTTACTGGGCTGTCACTGCTTTTAGGCCTTCAGAGGACAAAAGTAAATATATGTATATATGTGTACATGAATTTCTAGTCATTTCTATTAACCTATATCTATGAAAAAAACATGAGTTCATATTAATATTTCCAATTCCAATCCACCACCACAGGGAAAAACCTATCATTTATAATTACTATCTTGAAACTGTTTCAAGCTCATAGTCATTAAACTTGCCAGGCTACAGAATAGGAGCTCTGAGATGCTCTGGAACAGCCATCCACTTACTAACTCACACTATCTGCTAGGCGCTTGGCTACAAATATGAGCGTGAAAAAGACTTTCTCCCTATACTCAAGCAGATCAATCTACAAGAGAGGGCAGAAGAAAAAAATAAACCTAATGCAGTACAGTAAGTTCTACATTAGAGGTATTCAGTGTTCTGTGGGAACATAGAGGGGGCCCCCAGAGCAAACTGAGTAAACTGGATTATTTCAGAGAAGGAAGTAAAAATGGGCTGCTCACACTGCTCACTGGAAGAGTGCTTAGATTACTGTGTGTTTGCATGAAATGAAGAACACAGTTTGCTTCTGAGCAAACATACATTTTATGGAGAGCTCTGATATATCTAGAAGGGTCCTCTACGTTGACTGAATTCACTGAAAAACTGCTTAGCTATGACAATACTTATGCAAATAAACTCTAGGGGAATCAATGTTAGCTTGTGGGACCACAGTTAAGTTCCGTTTTACTATGCCCCTCCCAAAACCACAAAGAAAGGGGAAAAGTTTGGACTTTTTCAAACTGCCTATTATCACGTGATGGATTCCCTCTCTTCTTTATACATTAAATAAACCAGATTATTTTTCATTGTATTGATTGCCACGCTCTTGACTAACAGAACTTACATATAGGTTTTATCAAATTTAAACTAGAGTTTGAAGGAAAGAAAAAGAGTGTTCAAGTATATGTCTAGAAAGTAAAGGCTAAGAAAAAAAATTTTGAGGTAGAAAACATTAGGATAAGGGATGAGAAAGGGATTTTATTATTTTGTTGTTCTATACATAGTATCCCTATCAAAATTTACCACCAGAGCTTTCTAAATAAATACATGTGGGCTATCTCTTGGTTGTGCTCCTCTACCAGTTTCCCTTTGTTGTAAATCTGCTCACTCTAATGTTGCTTATTTTGCCATTTAGAAGTCCTGGTCTACAGAGCTGCTCAGCAGGGTGTGTAACCATCACCAGGACTAGGATGCTGATCTGCATGTGACTTGCTGTCTCTCCTTCAACTACAAAATTATTCCAACACCACAGAACAAAGTGAGATGTACATACCTTCTTGTCTCTATAAGAAAGTCAACATGACTGAAACATTTACTGATTAGGTGGCCTTAAATCATAGAAAATATCAATTCTTTAGTCAAAAAACACTCATGATAAGTAATAAATTCAAATGTTAACAAGGACGTTGAAGTTTTTCTCATGCTTTTTTTCTTACGTAATTTCAAGTAACTACAAAGCCGATGCAATGGTGGTCTGGGTGTTGGAAAGAGTCCTCAGCCATTGTTAGCTGCCTCTAGGTGCACAGCACTGTGATCGCTGCAGAGGTGGTCAGGCTGTGTCGAAGGTCCATGTGGTGAGAGCAGCAACAGAGCTACAGAAACATGGGTCACATACACCGGCTTACACAGGAACAACAAGAAAAACAAACCACCGAGTGGGGACTTGAACTTGTTTAATGATGAATGAAAGCTGCTTTGAAAGTGATAATTTTTCATTACTTTATTAAATGCCATATTCATTTTAAAGGCTTTAACCGTCCATGATCACCATGTTACAATATGTGTGTGTATATAAAAATACTCATTGAATATGCTTTAAGAGTTATAATTGTGTTTTGAAACATGCAACATGTAATATGATTTGATATAAAAAACCAACTAATCAGAAGCACACACAAAAAACCACACTGATATGTTTTAATAAGAACCCATTGCAGATTCTGGAATGATTGTTGCATGCATGTCCCTAGTCATGTTCGATTTCTCCTTCAGCTGTGATTGGAGTAATGTGTGTTCCACAACACCGATTCTAATGTCCATCTGAACAGTTTCCTGCTTCAGCTTTGTTAAGCTCTGTTTAATCTTTACCAAAGGAGCTGCAGAATGAAAATAACATGGAATAAAAATATTTATTTGGAGTAGCATCATTTTACAGAGTTGTAACACTTCCCCCACTTTGTCTTAAGCCAAAAATAGGGTTAAAAACAGCCAACAACTTACTGACATTCACACCATTTTGCTGTGGCATTTTAACCACCTGAGATTTATAAGATGGGAAATGATACAGGATTTGAAGTACTGAGGCTGAACTTCCTGTCTTTTCTATGGGAAGAGTTTCTAAACAGGTGGTTTAGGGCTGTCTTCAATTTTTTTATGGATTGGTACATATGTCTGAAGGGAAAGGGATACAGTGGAAGAAAAAGAAAAGAATTATCTTTGAGATATAATGGGTTCATTCAACCATACTGCAAAACCCCTACGTATCCCCTTTTGAAAGATGGCTCAGTATATCCTATGTAATAAAGAGCTAATATGCTAATTAGACCAAACAGCAAAACGACTGTCCAGATAACCTTCTGGACGAAGCCAGGGCTTTGAGGGCCAAGGCAGCCGCAGCTGCAAGGGCTGAGCCCCTTGCATGAATTTCGTGCATTGGGCCTCTAGTACCACTAGAAAATCTTTCTAGAGCATAGAAGGGCCTTAGGCAATCACAACTGGGCCAGGTCAAAATAACTAGCTCATGATGGAGGATGATTACTGAAGGATTATTAATTTTTCTCTATTTGACCTCTGCCCAGTCAGGTCTACTGGGGAAGAGGAAAAAAAAAAAACAGAGGTCATCAGATCACTGCCTGTGTGTCATTGGGGCATACACTTAGTGCTCTTTTGTACATGAAATGGGATAATGAAGCTCATTTGACGAAAACAGACCAGAATATTTTTTTAAATTGACACAACAAAGTGCATAAATATTTCCTACTTCATTTGAATAGAAAAAAAACCCTACATACAGTTCAAATGGCTCTTCTCAGCTGATTTATAAGGAAAACAGTATACTGACTATCAGACATCATTTTGGCACCATGTCTCTCCCTAACACATTCATTTCAAAAAGCAGACTCCCTACTTATTACGACTGTTTTCTCTTGCTCATTTTCTTCTTAAAATGAGTGTGTACTTACCACCATCAGTCATACTGCTACCTTTTTCTTCCATTTCTTGTTTTACCTTTTCTAGTTCTTCAGTAACCTTTCATTGAAAAAAATTTTTTCATGAGCAATGAATTTTAATAAACTTTCAAAAATTTTAAATGCTGCATTAAAAAACTTAGAAATAATATACACATAAAGACTATAGAGATATTAGGAGTATTCTGGACATAATTTGAATAAGAAAAAGTATGCAGCCATACAAAGCTTTTTATCTTCTGAGAGTGCTCCTAATGTTAAGTTCACGAAATTACTTCCTCATTAACTTTCTCAGGTGGTAACATGACAGAATAATAAAAACTAAACTTTTGTCTCAAACCTTATAGTTATCTCATAGCATCTACTCTGCCAGTCTCTAATAATCAGTTATTAATTAAAATAGTATAAACATTCTAAAAAGATTTTGGATTTCTAAAGGTCTACAAGATATCTTTCTTAACATTACAGTTTTATAAGAGAATATGCCACCTTTATCTCTATAGCACACTAAAAATAATGTGTATACCATATGGCTATATATAAAAATATTCTATCTGCTCTATCCAAATCATGAACTCCAAGAGGCATACTCTGCTATCATATTGGTTCTTATCTGTACTCCACATAATACTCAAAATTATACAACTATTATTAACGAACGTCCAAAATAGCATCGATATAGGTAGGAAATACCATCTTGAAAAAAATGAGAAATTTTTATATAATCTAGAACTAAGCATAATTATTGTGACTTAGTGGGCTTTATTTTTTTATCATACTAGTGAGTAAAAACTTCCTTGGGAAGAAGGTATTCATCCAAGTAAAGCAAATTAATTTTTTCCAGCACCTGAAATGTTACAACTGAGGATAACTATCCACTCTGAAAGAATTGAATGACTCCCTGGACTCCCTTCAAGTGTTAATTTACTCAACCTCAGTGAGCACTTCATTTCTATATAATATTTAATTTGCCTAGAAGCTCCACAGGATTAAAGTATAAATATTTTCAAAGTTATATTTTTTATATTTTAAAATAACCATTTACTCCTCAAATAATGTCTATAAAAGAAGCTTAACTGTATTATATAGAAAAGTTTGTGACAATTATACTGGATTGTAATAAAAGATAATCCTGGATTTTAGTCCCACATTGGCTACTGACCTTATTAAAGGTATTTTTTTTCTCTCTCAGCTCTTCAGTGAAAAAATGGGAATAGATATTAGGTTTTACTTCTCTTTCAAGATGATGAAAATAAATACACTATATATATTTTTTTTTTCCAGGAGTTCTCAGAAGGCAAGGGTTCCACACCACTCCCAATTTGTAGAGAGAGAAATACTAAGTATCACATACACATTATCAATAATCACTAAAAACAAATCTTGGATCTCAAAGACTAATATTAAAAGCTGTTATAGATATTTAAGCCAATGCTCTACCTATTCTTCTATATATCAATTATAATCATTATGTTTAAGAAAGTTAAGGAAGGTTATAAATTTGCTAATATTATCAGCAGGTTTTATGTTCAATTTAATAGAACTCCAGGCAGTTTATGGAAACAAGTAGAATATACATACATAATTGATTCATTGATTTAAAAAATTAGAAATTTTCTCCTAAAGAAAAAATTCAAAGCCACAGAAACAATTATTGAAACAATGCAATGTGTAGCAGTATTAAAGCATCAGGGCTCTGAACAGCTGGCTCAGGTGATAGATGGGGAGTCTGCAAGAGCACACAGCATGTACCTCAGACAGCAGTCTGGTCCTCTCAGTCACTCCGCCATTTCCTTGCTGGTATCGCTCCCTTGCCTGAGAGAGAAAACATTTTGTTTAATGACAAATTCACCACAGAAACAGAGTACTTAAATATGACCTCTGTGTGTTTGCTATTTCTGCACATCATTTTGTGACAACCCTCCCCTCATTTGTGAACACATTTGTGGAAGTGACATTTAACTGTAGTTATTTTATGTCCTTAATAGGCACCATGTATTTAAATAAAGCACTATAAAATGATGAACTACTTTAACCTTCACATACTGTCTGTGTAACTGGCACGGGCATGGTTCACAATAAAAACTGTCCTCGGCCATTATTTTACAGTTTAGGAGAGAGGCCCTTGGTCGATCTAATTTGTGTCCTATGCAGAGAAAACCAGTTTTAAAAAAATCAATCATAATAGAGCATCAGGATCAGCAATTAATAAGGATTAACAAACAGTATGACAGTATGCAATATGTTTTTGGGAGCTAATTTAACAATCAATTATTTAATAGCAAAGTTTGAGAGCTACATGGTGGCTTTAGTCAGATTTTTACAGCATTTTAAAAGTAAAAATATCCATGAATAGATGAGAATGTGAAGAAATAATTAAACAACTAACAATAAAAAGGTAAAGATTACTTTCTGCTTGGTCTTTGAGAAATTCTGAAAGAACAGAAGTATGTTAAGTTTATTTCCATATTTTTCTCCCTTAACCTTGTCTGCTGAAAGAAAAAAAATATGCCTTCAACTGACATTTGCAAGTCAGTTCTTACTATTCTTCTTCAACATCAGGAAGGAGGGGGCATAAATCTCAAAGGAAAGCCTTTAGATCCCCACTTCTAGGACAATAACTGCTGCTTTCAAAGGCTGAAGGTTTTATTTTTTGGTTGAAATTCTAAAACTTTGAAAGGATTAAAAAATTTGCTCATTTCATTAATTAAACTGCTTGTCTTTGAACGTGTCTCACTTTCATATTGCTTATTACATGGTTGTAAGTCATTATGGCAAGAATGTCTTTTCCCTCTGACATATGTAAATGCATAGTATTCTTTATCCTCCCACTCATATGGTAAATTAACAGCAGACAGAAACAAAACTAGGTGTCCTGACCCTCTGTTCCTGTTCTAAGTCATATTCCCCAAAATATATGCCTTCAATTATTTAAATCAAATGAAGAAATTCATTTAAAGACTTCTAGGAGATCATTTCTATCACATGTAATATGGAAATGACAAGTTTTATTGCCTCACTTGGCTTCCTAAAGTGGGCAGAGAATCAGTATACAGTAAGTCCTCACTTAATGTTGTCCATCGATAGGTTCTTGGAAACTATGGTCTTAACCAACTTTACCCTAAGCTAATTGATAGAAACAAGAGTTAAGTTCTACGGCATAGTTTTGCACATCAATTAGCCTATTGTGAAAATTGGTTTTGTTTACACATCATTTTGCTTAAAATTGCAGTTTCCAAGAAGCTGTCAACAATGTTAAGTATGGACATACTGCATTGATGTTTGTGAAATACATTTCACAATTTTCCAACGAAAAGTGCTGTGTCAAGCTTAAGGATTAGGGTCATTAATTGGAATAAATCCCTGGATATCATTCTTAAGTTACCTCACTCAGCTGAGCTTGAGCTGCACGATATTCTTGAACCAAGTGTTCAAGCTGACTATTGATGTACTTTTCTCGGCTGCCGATCTTCTCCAGAGTCCTTCCAATTTCATTATGGAGTTTGTCCAAAAATCCCTAGAAATTCCATGTGACTTTAGTAGATAAAAAAATTCACATATTTTTCAAAAAAAAAGTTTAAAATGGATTAAATCTTCCTCAATCCATCCCACAAATCCTCAACCACTAAAGAAGACAGTTTGAAATTTTTAATAGCAAAAGAAGTCTGTAGTGAGAAATATAGTCAATTTTCAGAATATTGAAATAAAATGGCACCTGGCAGTGTTAGTCAATTCATTCATTTCTATGCATATCTAGAATAGATATGAGTGAAATTTGCTTTGTGTGAAGTTCACAATCCAAGTAGGTAAGGGAATAACATGAGTTTCTTCTAGCACAATTCAAACAAGGCTGGAATAGTCCAGTTGGAAGTAGATCATTAAACATAGCTCTAGTCTGAGACCCACAAATTCTCATTCAAATTTTGCTTCTTTGTGGTATACTCTAAAAGTCCTATTTCTGGCAGGGCAGTAAGCCTGGGGAAGCTGTGGATTCTAGGCCTGGTTGGCCTGGCACTCTGTTATTCCTTGGGATTCAGAGAGGAAAGAATGATGAAATGTTTCTCTATATACTAGAGGCCCAGTGAACAAAATTCGTGCACTTGGAGGGGGTCCCTCAGCCTGGCCTGTGCCCTCTCACAGTCAGGAGCCCTCTGGGGATGTACAACTGACGGCTTGGGGAGCGGGCCTGAGCCGTCAGTCGTACTTCTTTAGCGCTGCCACGGAGGTGGAAGAGGCTCCCACCACAGCGGCTGTGCTCGCCAGCCGTGAGCCAGGCTTCTGGTTGGACGGTGCTCCCCCTGTGGGAGCACACTGACCACCAGGGGGCAGTTCCTGCATTGAGCATCTGCCCCTTGGTGGTCAGTGCGTGTCACAGCGACCAGTCGTTCTGCCATTCGGTCGATTTGCATATTAGCCTTTTATTATATAGGACTAGAGGCCCAGGGCACTAAATTCGTGCACTCGGCGGTGGGGGGGGTGTCTCTCAGCCCGGCCTGTGCCCTCTCGCAGTCTGGGAGCCCTCAGTGGATGTCCGACTGATGGCTTAGGCCCGCTCTCCATGGGAGAGGCTCCTGCCACCACCACTGCACTTGCCAGCAGTGAGCCTGGCTCAGGGCTTCTGGCTAAGCAGAGTTCCCCCTGTGGGAGCACACTGACCACCAAGGGGCAGCTCCTGCATTGAGCGTCTGCCACCTGGTGGTCAGTGTATGTCATAGCGACTGGTCATTCTGCTGTTCGGTCGATTTGCATATTAGGCTTTTATTATATAGGATGGTCTTTGGTTGATTACTTCCCACCCATCCACGATCAGGGCTGGGGAGGGACGCGGGCGATTGGCCAGCCGGGGAGAGACTGTGGGCGGGCTCCAGGGCATGTCCGGCCCATCTCACTCAGTCCCGATTGGCTGGACCCTAGCAGCAAGCTAACCTATCGGTCAGAGTATCTGTCCCCTGGTAGTCAATACATGTCATAGCAACTGGCCTACTGGTCAACTGTCTGCCCCTGATGGTTAGTGCAC
>NW_005871115.1:4805652-4865738 GCF_000147115.1 Myotis lucifugus
GCGCACTGACCACCAGGGGGCAGCTCCTGCATTGAGCATCGGGCCCCCTGGTGGTCAGTGTGTGTCATAGTAACCAGTCATTCCCAGTGGTTCTGCTGTTAGGGTCAATTTGCATATTACCATTTTATTATATAGTATAGAGGCCTGGTGCACAGGTGGGGGCCGGCTGGTTTGCCCTGAAGGGTGTCCCGGATCAGGGTGGGGGTCCCACTGGGGTGCCTGGCCAGTCTGGGTGAGGGGCTGATGGCTGTTTGCAGCTGGTCACACCCCCTTCAGGGTGGGGGTCCCCACTGGGGTTCCTGGCCAGCCTGGGTGAGGGGCTGATGGGTGTTTTCAGGCTGGTCACACCCCCTTCAGGGTGGGGGGCCCTACTGGAGTGCCTGGCCAGTCTGGGTGAGGGGCTGATGGCTGTTTTCAGGCTGGCCACACCCCCTTTAGGGTGGGGGTCCCCACTGGGGTGCCTGGCCAGTCTGGGTGAGGGGCTGAGGGCTGTTTTCAGGCTGGCCAAACCCCCCAGCGACGGAAGCTCGCAGCCTCTCCTTTTTTTCTTTTTTTATTCTGGGATTTGTTTACCTTCTATAATTGAAACTTTGTTTCCTTCAGTGGAGCTCAGAGCCCCATGGCAGGCGGGAAGCTTGGCTTCCTGCTCGCTCCACTCTGTGGCCATGGCCAGCTGAAAGCAGGTATCTGGGGTTTATTTATCTTCCATAATTGAAACTTTGTTGCCTTCAGTGGAGCTCAGAGCCGATCGGGAAGCTTGGCTTCCTCCATCACTGGAGCAACCAAGCCTCCTGCTCGCTCCAGCTCTGTGGCTGCCGGCCACCATCTTGGTTTGGTTAATTTGCATATAGTCGCTCTGATTGGCTGGTGGGCATGGCTTAAGGTGTAACAAAGGTACGGTCAATTTGCATGTTTGTCTTTTATTTTATATATATATATTAGAGGACCAATGCACAAAATTTGTGCAAGGGCCTTGGCCACCGCCACTGCGGTGGCTGCCTCTGCCTCGGCCCCTGTCTGCTGCCTGCTGCCGTGGCCAGGGACCTCTGCTGCCTCTGCCTCGGCCCCCGCTCGCTGTGGCTTTGTCTGGAAGGAAGAACGTCCAGGAAGGAAGGACGTCCAGAAGGATGTCCAGTGTAATTAGCATATTATGCTTTTATTATTATATATATATAGATATAGATATATATATTAACTATATATCTAATATATGTAATGTAATATATATACCACTATTATATAAAATTACCTTTCTTGAGTTGGTTTAAGTGTTTAGGGCTGTGGAAATTAATATGATACATTCAAATCAGTAAGCTCCTAAAGGGCAAAATTTGTGTCTTTTTTCTTTCATGTTCTTCCTTAATAGGTGTTCCACAGAAGAGTCAATGTATATTCACATACCTTGGTCTCCTTTAGAGCAGATTCAATTCCACTTTTGTGCTGGTGCATTTGGTCAACATGGATTCTCCAATCCTATAGGCATAAGAGCATATAGGAAAAAATGAAAAACATTTCTTTCTTTTGTCTACTTTTTTTGAAGTTGTATACTTTATTTTAAATACTTTGGTTGCTGCCTTATTTCAGGTGGGAGTCCTATATATAGATTGCAATCAGATTATAAAGAAATACATATAGAGCACTGTAGAATAAAAGGTTCTAAATAAGTGTAAATTATTTTATGTGTTCACAGAGTGATGTCTGACAATTTGAATATAAATTATTCCTGCACTGTTGGTGGTTAATATTTATGACTATCCATCAAAATGAAAAAGAAATCTAATTACTAGAAAAGAAATACTTGTTTAAGCAGTAACAATTATGTTTGCTAGAAGCAATGCTGGAATCAAGACTCATATATCAAATATTAGCTTGTCCCTTGGAAATAAAATGGGGCCCTCTTTTTCAGTAAGACTTTGGAGTCTGTCTTAAGAAAGGAAGTCTATAATGATTTAGAGTTCATATATTTTGAGGTATTTTGTACTACTACTAGACTGATTGAATTAGTGTGCATATTTGAAACATACTCCAAAATCTTAATTTCCTACAAGGTACCTTCAAAATTTTTGGTTTACCTTACCACAGGTAATAATTTTAAGACTTGAGAAATACCCACTATAAGAGAACAAATATTATATTAAGGTGAAGTGATGGAATCAAGATACTCCTCTACCACCCATACCCACTCCACTTTGCTATCTACAGTATTTTGTGAAGAGAAAAGTATTTTGTGACTAGTCCCATTCTGATTTCTTAACTTTGAAATATGGGAAAGTGATTATAGGGTAAAAAATCCTTGGGCACATTACACATACCAGTTATAAAATTATAGGAAAGCTGCAAAGAACCTCACAGAGCATCTAGTCTCACCTTTATCATTTCTCTGATAAGCAAATAGAGGCCCGATGACAGAAAGCGGCATGCCCAGGCCACACAGATAGTGGTACACTTGGGTCCGAGGCCAAATGTACTAAAATCCCCACACAGTACATTTTGGCAGTTCAGAGTTAATAAAAGGAACAATTGGCTACTTGACATCAGTGAAGGTGCTAGAACAGAGAACAAATCAGTACTTTCCTTTGTCCTTAAGCATTTTTCTGTCTCATGATCAAAAGGTATCTCAGAATATGAAAGCTGGAAAGGACCTTACAGATCATCTACTCATCCATTTAACAGTCATCTAGTGCAGTGTTTTCCTTTTATGGTTCAGGGACTGTTCACCGCCTGTCACTTTGACTAGATAGATCTGGCAAGGAACAGGCCCCTCCAACTTAGCAGTCAACACTGGAACAGGGAAGAGGCTCAAAAGGCTGGCCTCCTGCAGCTGGACCAAATGGGTGTTAAGTCTCAAAGTGGACATCTGTTAAAGTCCAAGCAAGCATCTTCACAGATAAAATAAACCTGATGAGTATAATTCTATAATTAATTTTTTAAAAGTACTCATCCTGCCTGATTCCAAAAAGAATTGTAACTCAAGTATTCCTATCAGTCTCTGTATCTGTCCATATATACATATAAACATACACACACACACACACACACACACACACACACATATACATACACACTTTAGTTTTTTTTATTTATTATAAGTGATGTATTTAAAATAGTTGGTATTCTGCTTTTTCTACCCAGCATTTTCTATCCAGCAAATAAAATATTGTCTTCACAATTTGACATTCAAAGTACTTCAAGAGACACAAGCAGGCCTGACTCATCTATGTATAACTATGATAACTTACATTGACGTTAAACTCCATGGAGAAGCTGGCATTTCAGTGGAACCTTGAAGCATGAGTAGCATTTCAACAGGGAGGATAGAAGAGGAGGAATATTGTAGGTTGAGGGAGAAACAAGTACAAGGAGAAAATAGGAAAATATACAGGGAGCAAATAGGCCAGGCTGGCTAGAATATAAAACACAAAGTTCTTGGATGGGGTTGGGTGGGGAGGGTGAATCTCAAGGACACAAGCTGGAGAGAGGTTAAATTAGATCAATGGCTTTAACTAAGGAGTATGGATTTTATCATGTGGATAATGGAGAGCTATCAGAGATTTTGGGTATCAGTTTTAAAGACAAGTCTGTGTTTTGAGAAAGTAACAGCATGAAGGACATATTAGAGAGGCATGAGACTAAAGACAGGTTGGAGACCAGTTAAGAGGCTGCATAATGGTCCACATGATAGATTAGCAGAGTTTGAATCAGAGCAATGTTTGTAAGAATGGAAGGGAAGGAATGGATTCGAGGAACAGTGTAGAGACAGAATTAGCAGGACTTGAGGACTGAGGGGAATGTGGGGTGGCTGAAATGGAGGTGGAAAGTAGAGAGAATGTGTCTTTAAGGTTTCTAGCCTTAGGAACTAAGAGGATAGTAACATCGCACTGTGACAGAACAGAATGTATTTCAGGGAGTCAGACATACTGAGGAAGTTTGTTTTGGACTTTTTAACTTGATAAGCCACTGAGACATTTGTGTTTCTTGTTGCCATTTAAAATGGAAAGCTGTTTAGGATGTACTGGTACAATTATCTGCCAGGTAAGTCTGAATGTTTGTTTTATTAAAATCTTCAACATGGACACATTTTCTGATGTACAGTTATAAAAAAATCCTTAAAAGTGTTGACACTTTAACCCAGCAATTTCATTTCTAGAAATTATTCCCAAGAAAATAATTGGGTATACACACACAGGAATAACTTCTTTGTAAAGATAAAAAGCAGAAAAATCTCTAAATAGCTAACAGTAGAGGACAATTTAAACTATTTTGTAATACTCATTTCACTGCTAAGTATAAATGCAGTATAATACCATTTGTATAAAGCTCTAAACCAAGCTATAGCAATATACTGTTTGGAGATATATATGTGAACACACACACACACACACACAATAAAAAGCTATTGACAATACACAACCTTGAGGCCAGGGGTCCCCATGGGTGGGAAGGGGCAGCAGCAGAGAAGCACACAGGTGACTTCCAGGGTGTTGTAATTGCCTAATTCTCAGGTTGGGTAGTGTAGTGCATGTGTGAATGCTTGCTTTATGTTGGACTTCATAATTATATATGTATTGCATATTAAAATGTAAAATTCATGTTTTCAAAAAATACTATATAATAAAAGCCTAATATGCAAATTGTCCCCTTGGGCGGTCGTTCGACCCAGAGTTAGACCGGGAGTTCGACCGCTTACTATGATGTGCACTGACCACCAGGGGGTGGTGCGAAACATGTGGGCATCGGCAACATGGCACTGGCAGTGGAGGCACTGCCGGCCCTGATGGGCCCTGATGAGCGCGGGACTGCAGCAGGATGGTGCAGCAGGTGAGCGGGCAGTGCCAGGTCAAGGCAGGTGCAAGCAGGGGCCCAATCACCCTGCTGACCGCCCCGCAGGCGATGTGGTGGAGCAGGTGAGGGGACAGCACCAGGCCAAGGTGAGGTGCCAGGAGGGGAGCAGCGGGGCTTCGAGGCTGGGGGTGCGAGCTGGGACCTGATCTCCACAAGCCACCCCAAGGGACCCCACCCATGCACAAATTTGTGCACCAGGCCTCTAGTATTTAATAATATACAAAAACACATGCTACCAGCATATCATAAAGTGGAAAAACATTCCCAAAAGAGTATATTTATTAGGTGGCCAATTTGGTAAAAATTAGTATTTGTGTATATTATATGTCTATATGTATGTGTGTATTAAGATAGATAGTTGAATATTGTTGTTTTAAATTTCTTCTTTATTTTTCCAAAAATTCCCAAATTTCCTACAAGAGAACTTTATCACTTTAGTCAGAAGGGAAAAAAAATCAGTAACCTTCTGGATACCCAAGAAGTTCTTGAAAGAGGCTTAATATAGTTACAGTGGAAAATATAAATAATTATACTTGTAACATTTTATTTTTAAAATATATTTTTATTGATTTCAGAGAGGAAAGGAGAGGGAGAGAGAGATAGAAACATCAATGATGAGAGAGAATCATTGATCGGCTGCCTCCTGCACACCCCCTACTGGGGATGGAGCTCTATGTGCCCTTGACCAAAATCGAATCTGGGACCCTTCAGTCTGCAAGCTGATACTCTATCCACAGAGCCAAACCAGATAGGGCTATATTTGTAACATTTTAAAAACATGAATATAAAAAGGCAAAATATACAGCTTTTAAAAAAACTATAACTGAAATGGTTAAAAACTTTATAAAGGTTTGTGATAAGAATGAAGAAGTAATGGGTTTTAATGATATGTAAGGAATTGATCCCCCAAATAAGTAATAGTAAAAAGAAACTGTTCAAAAATGATAATCTTACATTAGTAGAGAATCCATTAAGTTACAACACACTTTCATATATCTTTCTTTCTTTGATAACCACAAAGGTTTGGATCACTCAGTAGGCATATGCATCCCTTCTTTTTTTTTTTTTTGCTTTTCTTTCTAAAATTTATTTTAAATTTATTGGGATGACAATGGTTAATAAAATTATATAGGTTTCAAGTGTACAATTCTATGATAGATCATCTGTATATTGCATTGTGTGTTTACCACCCAAAGTCAAGTCTCCTGTCACCATATATTTGACTCTCTTTAATCTTTTCCACCATCCGCTCACTCCCCTTTCCCACTGGTAGCCACCATAATGCTGTACTTATGCGTTTTTGTTTGTTTGTATTGTTTGTTACTTTCAGTTTTATATACCACATGAGTAAAATCATATGGTTCTGGACTTTTTCTGTCTGACTTATTTCATGATAAGGCATGATATTTTCAAGTTCCATCCATGTTGTAAATGGCAGTATTAATCCATTGTATATATCTGTTCAGGTCCTCTGTCCATTTTAATTAGATTGTTTGTTTTTGTTGTTGAATTGTATGAGCTCTTTATATATTTTGGACATATCAAAGGTGTTGTTTGCAAATGTCTTCTCCCATTCTGTTGGTTGTCTTTTTTTTTTTGATGATAGACTCTTTTGCAGTGCAGAAGCTTTTTAGTTTGATATAGTCCAGTTCATTAATTTTTGCTTTTACTCTCTTTGCCTTTGAGGTCAAATTCATAAAATTCTCTCTAAGACTAAGGTCCAAATTTGGTAACCATGATTTCTTCTATGTATTTTATTGTTTCAGGTGTTACCTCTAGGCCTTTGATCCATTTTGGGTTAATTTTTGTGTATGGTGACAAAAAGCAATCTAGTTTCATTCTTTTGCATATGGCTTTCCAATTTTCCCAGCACCATTTATTGAAGAGGCTTTCTTTTCTCCATTGTATGTTTTTGGCTCTTGTTGAAAATTATTTGCCTTATTATATGTGGGTTTATTTCTGGGCTCTCACTCCTGTTCCATTGGTCTGTGTATCTGTCCTATCAATACCATGCTTCTTTTTCACCTCTATCCTTCTCTCTAAGAGGATTATGTGATCTGCTGGCTGGTGGTGGGAGGAGTGTAGTTCCCTGCTCCACTAATGCTGTCCTTAGCCGTGTGATTCTCTTTGGTCAAGGAATGATGCTGGCATAGGACATGGCCTATGCCAGGACTATGCAGAAGCTATAAGAAGCATCCACCAGCTCTCCTGCCCTTTCTTTCAGCCATGATACCAGGCATGTCCCATATAAGGGTTATCCTTTCAGTCTGGGTCTAGGAATAAGAAATATGGGACACAGCTGGAGTAGAGCTGCAGCTGAGCCACACATCAGCAGACATGTATCTTAAGTAAAAATAATGGCCCAGCCAGCATGGGTCAGTGGTTGAGCACTGACCTATGAACTAGGAGATCGCAGTTTGATTTCCGGTTAGGGCATATTTCCAGGTTGTGGGCTCGAGCCCCAGTGTGGGGCATGCATCCAATCAATGATTCTCTCTTATCATTGATGTTTCTCTCTCACTCTATCCTTCTCTCTTCTGCTCTGAAATCAATAAAAATATATTTTAAAAAATAAAAATAAATAAACCACTACAATTTTGAGGTTGTTTGTGATACAAAAAAACTGAACATGTATCCAAATTTTACAATAGGAAAGCCAAGAATCAGGTTAATGACCTTTCCAAAGTTTCATGTCTGGGAAATGGAAAGCACTCCCAAACCAGTGCATTTTCCACATATTACATGCTGTTGTTCTTTGTACGAAAATGAATTATCAAACAGTATCTAAGGTAAACCAAAAATTCTTTTTTGTTATATATCAAGTGAGATCCCACCTGTCACTGGAGCTTACTGGTCACCTATTCCAAAGTGCTCTAAGTGTGTTTATTAAGCATCATTTCTCCTTTCTATTGAAATTGAGTTTTTCACCTCTCTATGGAAATGAGAAGACTAATAATAACACAGAATATCCTTTCTTCAGACTTTCTATTTTTCAAAATCCTTTCATGCAAAATCTCATGTATAATTCTCTCTGTCACTTGGGAGGTAGGTAGCAAAGACAACATAACCATAAGCCCCTCCCCACTCCACATTCTTTAGCACCAAATTATAAATCTCTTTTTCAGAAACAGGAGAAATGTGATGATATATCTGCAGATGGTGATTCACAGCATACCATAAAATCAGTATGTATGAAATCAACTTGCAGCTGTTAAGGTGACTGGCAGGACTATATGGTCTCTGGGTTTTACTTTAACAGAATAACACCTGAGTGATTTCCTTTGCATATGCAGACATTTTGCTTCTTTGTTTAAAGCACCAACTCAAGACTCAAAGCTCCTCTGAATCTGCAGGGAAAGAGAGACTGAAACATGAGCTAGGGATGGTAAGTGGAACTTATTCTCTGTATAACTTTCACTAATTTACAACTTTTATAATGTCAAGCTGTCAATATTTTTCACCCAGTTTGAGCCTCTTTATGGGTGGAGAGGCAGAGTGTGAAAGGACTCTTTGTAGAAAACAGGCACCTTTGTGTGCACTGGGATGCTTCTTCCTGGCCTCGGAGCAGTCCATGCCAGAGCACACTGACTCTAGCAGTTCCCGGCTACTGGCCCCTTCTGCTCCAGCTCCCAAGAGCAAGGCCCATGGCTCTGATTGCTTACATCACAGAAATGTTACTTCGCCATCTACTCTACCTTTCTCCTCTATTCTTACTGTTTCTTTCTCTATTCTATTATGAATAATTACTAATAAAAATCTTAATTCAATGTTCCTATAGTCTTATTTTAGTGAATATAAAATATATACAAAGGTTTTTATGGGCTTCCTCCATTTAAAATACTTAACCCCATTTTTGTCATAAGGCCCTTGTTTCAACTCTGAATTCACTTTCTCTAGGGATTCTCAAGATCACTCTGGGGAGAAAACCCTGCACCTCCATTTCACAGATTGGGTAGCAAACTGAGATTGTGTGATTTTTACAGTGTCAATCACAAAATAAATAGGAAACCAAACATCCTTTCTCTCACTTACAGATTTTCCATTACACAACTGCCACGTTTCTTTCCTTACTTTGTCACCCAATTTCAGTGAGAGACACAAGAAACTCTGACAACTCCCAACTCAAGTTTGCACATTAAATAAATGTTTCTTAGGTTGGCTGTTTTGCTAAAGCCTAGATGCTATAGAGATTTGTTGCTTCTAATCTTCTGTGGACGAAGAATCCGGGTAGCTACGTTGTTAGAGTAATCTCTAAAAAAAGTACATGTAAGCTCCAGAGAAGGATTTACAGGGAGAATGCTCTCCTATAAATAAAATGCATGAGCTTTACCACACTGTTTTTTGTAATATTTTGACTACCAGAAACCTTTTTTAGCTCCTAGTAATAGTGGGGAAGGGCAGGGCATGTAATGAGAATAGAGCCACAGTTGCCTAATAATTATTCACCTTACTAACTATAGATAAGAAATTTTCTTACAGATCCTGGGAAACTGGAGGATGAAACAAGGCTATAAAAAGATAAGATGCCTTGATGGGTTCATTACTCAGAAAAGAAATACATTTTGCGAACAGACCAACGACAGGACACGCTTTGATTTGGTTGCTGTGCCAAGACCCTGACCCCCTCCAGGAGTTTTTCTCAAGAACACTGATCATGCTCCAGTCCCAGGAATGGGCTCAGCAGTCTGTAACATCATAGAAGATTAGCCACCTTGTTATCAGACATTGAGCTCCTGAAGGCCAGACTGCAGATTCTACCTTCCCCTTCCCATGTTACACTTGCAGCTCCCAGCTGCATGTAGCTATCTTCTCCAACTGGTGAGGGGGGCGAGTGCAGATTTTTGTGGGTGACCAACTGCTCTCCCCATTCTGCCACGTTATTGGGATAAACACTCATGTATGATTCAACCCTGTCTCTGCTTAATTGGCTCAAGTAGTGACAGGCAGCCCAGAACCCTTGGTTGTCTGGTTCCACTGGTTTAGGTACAAAGTAGTCCCCCAATAGACACATCTACTCTAAGATCTTTTTTTTTTTAGTTTTATTTTTTAATTTTTTAAATATATTTTATTGATTTTTTTACAGAGAGGAAGGGAGAGGGATAGAGAGTTAGAAACATCGATGAGAGAGAAACATCGACCAGCTGCCTCCTGCACACTCCCCACTGGGTATGTGCCCGCAACCAAGGTGCATGCCCTTGACAGGAAGCGAACCTGGGACCCTTGAGTCCGCAGGTCGACGCTCTATCCACTGAGCCAAACCGGTTAGGGCTACTCTAAGATCTTTAGTCTAATAATAATAACTTCAATGTTGATATTCAAGGAATGCTTAGTGTCAGGCACTATGCTAAGAAGCACTACCCATACACCATCACATATAATTCACTTAAAAACTCTGCTAAATGAGGAAATTGAGGCATAGCTACTTGTCAGTAGACTGCCCAGGCTCACATAGGCAAATGTGTGGTAGAGCCCAAGTCTGCTATATCATAACGTATCATTTCCCTGATGAATGTAGTAAAGTATAACTAAAATTTGGAAGGGATAATGGTTAAAGGAGACATTAGTTTTACCTGTAGTATTTGAATTTTTACAATATATTTAAGTATAAATTGTATAATGAAACAATGAATTTAAAGCATTTTTAGGATAAACATGTAATTAAAAACTTTCTCACAAAGAAATATCTAGACTCAGATGACTTCATCAGTGCATTTTCCCAAATATTTAAGAAAGAAATAACAACCTATACAAACTCTATCAGAAAACAGAAAAAAAGGGGGGAGGGGAAGCAATTGCCAACTTGTTTTATGAGGCTTGCATAGCATTACACTGAAACCTGACAAAGATACTTAAAAAAAAAAACACAAGAAAAATTACAGATCAATATCTTTTATAAAGATAAGTATAAAAATCCTCAACAAAATACCAGCAAATCAAATCCAGTAATATATCAAAAGGATACTATATCATGATTAAGGTGCATTTATTCAAAATGCAAGATTAGTTACTCAAAAATCAATCAATATAATCCACCATAACAAGAGAGAGAAAAAAGGAGATAAATCATATGATCATCTCAATAGGTTAAGAAAAAGTCATTTGAAAAACTTAATATCCATTCATAATAACTCTTAGCAAATTAGAAACAAAACGGAAGTTCTGTAGTCTATTAAAGGATATTTATAAAAGTCATAAAGCTAACATCATTATAATGATAAAATTGTAATACTGAAAGTCTTCCCCCCTGCTAATACCACTTATTACCAAGATAGAATTCTTAGCCAATCTATCAGGTAAGATAAAATAAATAAGAAAGATAGAAAAGCTTGTGAAGAAATAAATAAAATTGACATGATTTATCTGCAGATGATATAATTATACAAACAGGAAATGCAAAAGAATCTATAAGCCTATTATAGAATGAATAAGTGAATTTAGCTGGAGATGTGTATGTATACTGTACATACACACACATGCACAGATAATTGCATTTTTATCTACCAGCCACAAATAAACAAAAATAAAATCTAAAAAGATACCATATTTAATAGCATCAAGTAGACCAAAATAATAAACAACAAATAGACCAAAGTAATAAAACAGTGTCCAGATATAGATCCCCATATACATGCTTCTTTTCATGACAAAGTAGTACACTGTTCACTTTTCTGTAAACTGGGTAAATTGCACATACATATGAAAATCAAATAAATCTTAAGTTCTAGCTCACACCATATACAAGAATCAGTGCTAGAAGCAGAAATCAATGCAAAAGGTAAGACAGTAAAGATTCAAGAAGAAAACATAGGGCCAGCCAGCGTGGCTCAGTAATTGAGCGTCAACCTATAAACCAGGAGGTCACAGTTTGTGAGCTCCTTCCCCAATGTGGGGCATGTAGGAAGCAGCCGATCAATGGTTCTCTCTCATCATTGATATTTCTATGTCTCTCCCCCTCTCCCTTCCTCTCTGAAATCAATAAAAATATATTTTTTTAAAAAGAAGAAAACATAGGAGGATATCTTCCTAGCACTGGGGTAAAGATTCTTAAATAAATCATAAATATAAGCTATAATTCCCTCTCCCCCATTTGAGTATAGTATTAAAGTTTAGCCACTGTTTATCATAATATAGCAATAAGAGTGAAAAGGGAAGCTAAAGAGTAGTTATTTGCGATACATATATCAGACAAAGGACTCATACCCTGGATATATAAAGAACTTCTATAAGTCAAAAGAAAATACAGACAATCCAATAACAAAAGACCACAGAGGATATCCAAATGCAAAATAAGCATATGGGATACGGTCATCAGGAAATGTAAATTAAAATGACAAGGAGACATCACAACATATCTACTGTGATGACAAAATAAAGAAGACCAAGACAATGCTGAATGTTGATAAAGATGTGGAACAAATGGAATTTTCATACACTGCTGGGAGAATAAATTTGTATATCCACTTGCAAAAACTATTTGGCAGAGTCTGCTGAAGCTGAATATACACATACACTATGACTTAGCAATTCAACTTCTGGTAGAAATTTTAGTAGAAATGTAGTGTACATGTTTACCAAGAGATATGTCCAAGAATTTTCAAAGCAGTATTATTTATAATAAGTCCCAAACTTTAGTTCACGTAAGTCCAGATGCAGGCTACTCTGAAAGGGCATGACCTTGGCTTAGGCAACTCTCTGCCACTGTAGGCACAGACAGCTGGAGATTGTCTATTAACTATACTCTACGGCTGGGCAGCAAGTACTTGCTTATAAGGGTATCTGGACAGTTCACATGTTTCAACCAGTGATTAAAACTATGACTGTAGCTGCAGTAATAGGGAGGTAAGGCCAAGTGCATGCTGCAGTCCAGAAGTGATCACTCTCAAGATTTCAATGTGGAATATTGTTGCTCCTGTGACATGTCTAACACCCCAGACACAGTCAATGATAAAATTCTTCGGAAATCTGATGGCAGGAAATCAGGTTAAGTGAAAGAGGCAGAGAAGATAGCTTGATAGAGGAAGTAGTGTATGTCTAAGTTCATCATAGCAAATATTTCTGAGACAGGTCCTGCTTTCTGCAAAGATATAAGTAGCATATATATTTCCCTCCTCCATGGAGAACACTCCCTTTCCTAGTAACAGAACATTATCTGTATTCCCTTTTTGCCACTTTGTACAGTTTTGCAATCTCTTCTTGTTCTATTAATTTTCAGCTTCATCACTGCACGCATTTCTACATTTGTATGTATGTGTGTGAGAGAGAAAGAGAAAAAGAGATTGTCCATTAAATTAAATAACTTTTTCATGAGATTGAATTACTTTCTTAATGAAAAATGCCCATCAGGTTGTGGGATAATTACAGATTGTAGCTTTCTGAATTTTTAAATGAGACATTTTTCTTTCATTGCCAGAAGCTTAAATACTTCTGTGGCATACACTTGTGATGTGAAAGCATGATTTTTCTTTATAAATGTTCAAAGAGCTAAACATAGGACTTAAGAAGAGTTGAGTGTGTTTGTGTGGTGTATGTTGTATGTGTGTATGTTGTATGTGTGTATTTGTTGTGGGGGAGGGGGGTAGGAATTATGATTGCTGCAAATACATGTTTCCTCAGGAAAGTTCCTGCTTTCCAGATATTCCTCTGGTTGTAGAGGAAAATAAGACAGTGTGCACAAAGTTACAAGCACAGGCTATCATAACAATCACTGGTATTCTCACACCTGCCTGTAATTGACCTGAAACTGGAGATCCATAATCTCTAAGTAAAGTACCCTGCTAGTTAAATACATTTCTAATTTACCATCTGTTACTAAAGCGTTTTCATATGTAGACCCAGACTTATTATTCATGCTTATTCCATACACACCCATTTTATATGACCACAAATCTTCTGAGTGAGGTTTTCTAGACTTTAGGAGTCACATGCCAGGGAAGAGATCTGGCCAGGCAGACAGGGAGTGAATGGGGCCTTCCTTCTGAGAATGCAGGCACAAGTCAGAATGTAACTATTTCACAGGATGGTGAGTAACCATGATGGACAGTTGGAAGTGATAATGGGGAAGGGCAGGGCATGTAATGAGAATAGAGCCACAGTTGCCTAATAATTATTCACCTTACTAACTATAAATAAGAAGTTTTCTTACAGACCCTGGGAAACTGGAGGATGAAACAAGGCTGTAAAAAGATAAGATGCCTTGATGGGTCCATTACTCAGAAAAGAAATACATTTTAAGAATAGCCCAAGGATAGGATACGCTTTGATTTGGTTGCTGTGCCAAGACCCCGACCCGCTCTGGGAGTTTTTTTCAAAAGTGCTGACCATTCTCCAATCCCAGGAATGGGCTGAGCTATCTGTAACATCATAGATTAGCCACCTTGTTATCGGACTTTGAGCTCCTGAAGGCCAGACTGCAGACTCTACCCTCCCTTTCCATGTTACACTTGCAGCTCCCAGCTGCATATAGCTACCTTCTCCCTCGTTTGTATATAAATAGCCAACTGATAAGGGGGGTCAGAGCAGATTTTTGTGGATGACCTGCTGCTCTTCCATACTACCTGCTCATATATGATTCAATCCTGTCTCTGATTAATTGGAATAGTGACAGGTAGCCTGGACCCCTTGGTTGTCCAGTTACAGAAGGAACAACCTTAACAGTTCCACTCAATTTCAAGAATCTTCTAATCAAAACTTTGATCTCACACTGATACTCAAAAAACAAAAGACTTAAATATAAAATTCATCTGCATATATGAAGAACCAAGAAACATAAGTTTTACCTTGGCATAAGTTAACAAATATAATGGGATAAAAACTATGGGAGTAAAATTTGTCCAAATATAAGGTGTCCAAATATATATGTATACACATACATTTTTGATAGTTCAGTTGATGTTTCTCTTTTCAGATTTAACCCACTGGAATTAATAATTATTCAAAGTGTGTATAATTATTTTGGGACACCCTATAAGAAATTTGTAATAAAACACAGTGATAGTGAGAACTACTCTATATCGTTGATTAAGAAAATGAATCAAGCCAATTAAAAAGTACATTTTATAAGGCAGTCCAATGATAAATGGTTTCTGCTTCAATTCATATTTTATATTAAGTAATTTAAAGGAAACTTTAAATTATACTTTGCAATAATGAAATATTTAGGCAGTGTAGAAATTTTAATTATAATCAATATGTATTAATTCACTGCTCTTAATCACAAATAGCTATTTGGGGTATATCTACTATGAGGCATTAGTAATTCACCTCTGCAGTATTTATATAGCATGCAGTCTTTATTGGTTATTTTCTTAAAATCTGCTACCACTGATGTTCTTTTAGTTAGAGCTAATAGTAATCTCTGAAGCACAAACACTTGTTCTATTTCCACTGTGATAAATGAAACCTTTCCCTGATCCAGTTGCAACATTTATCACACAAGGGTAAATAACATGGAAGGCATCATCAACTACCTTTAAACACAGAATATCCTGAATGTTCAACAAGACTGTGACAGCAGCAGCTAAAAATCCTTTCCAATTACTTAGGGATGGCTGGGTTTTTCTGCACCCATTTGCAGTATTTTTATGTGCATAATTTTTAAGCACAGTATTTTTCCCTACAACTCTGAAATCTGTCCTTGACCCACATGCTACAAAGGAAAAAGAAAAATAACAGCTGACCTTGTGAATACAACTTGAAGTCCACAAAATGACACCATATTTTAAAAATAATACAAAATCCAAAACAGTATTTTGTTTTGTATAGTCTCCTTTAAAGGAAGCTTGCTTGCATAAGTCCATCAGTGACTATTTCCCCTCATTCTCTGAGACGATGTAGCAGTTGAGTAATCATGCAGGCTGCTCTAAAAATGTATGTGTGTCTAGTTAATTTAGGCAGTTTATTTTGATAGCATTCACCTCTTTTTGATTATAGCAGGTGTTTCAAGGATAAATTTGCTGAAAATTGTATTTTGTTTAAACAACAGCAGCAGGTACATTTATGGCCTTACTATATTAAAAAGCATTTATTGCCAGGCAGCAATAGATATAATTACAAACATTTATGACAGTAATTGGAGCTATTACTCTTGCATGGAGCCTCATGGAGACCAACGTATTACCACCTGTATTTACATTTGTTACTGGTAATTGTAAAAGCTGTTATTGTTTTTTTAAATATGGTGCCTTACTGTAAAAAGTATGTCATATTTTTCAATGAGAGGTCTATTAGAAAATCTCTAAGAATGATAAATATAGTTTCTCCATTATTCATATAACAGAATCTGATTGCAATGACTTACATATATATATATATATATATATATATATATATATATATGTAATCAGATTCTGTTATATAAATAATTACATATATATATAATTTATTCCTGTATCCTAGCCCACACAATATATTATATCTTTTGCTCATGGATACAAGAATCCTATCAATAGAGCCTACTCAACAACCAGAGCACAAATCTTAAGAAATACTCTTTATGCTCAAACTGTAACAATTTATAAATCACTACGGGTCAGAAATATTAAGAAAGCTAAATTTTATTATCACTCTTCTTACACTGCATCCAAACGTAGTGATGGGAGAAGGTCAAAGCAAGTTACTCTCCAGTGTTTTAGAGTGAGAAAAATATCTTCTATTTCTTCCAGATATAGATTTGTCTACAATAGTAAAAAGAGAAAGCCTACCATTGTACATTTCTGCAGGATTTGGCTTCTAATTTGAAGAGACTTAGATCTAATACAGCAATTCCGTGGTCCCTCCAGGTTCACTCAAATGGAATTCCATTTGCTGATTAAAGAAGGCCTCGCTCCTCCCTCCTAGGTTTCAGCTCTCCAAGTGACTAGAGAGCCCAAAGGCTCAAGACTATTGCAATGATTTCTTCCTTAGCACAATGACTCTTCCCAAAAGGTTTCTTGCTGTGAATCACCCAAGGCACTACCTGTACAGTTTATTTATGTTAAAACAAAATCCAATTGCTTAGAGTTGAAATTTAAAGTTTAAGGTTCTTTTTACAACTGCACCCTGAAAAAGTCAGACATTGAAGAACAGGTAAGGATGTAAAAAAAAGCTGTTCGGTGAATCAAAGGCTTGAAATAATTAGAAACACATGCTTTGGTACTTCCAAAGCCTTAAAAAAAATCTCAATTTAAATCCCCTGTAATATAGCTAAAGATTTACATAATGACTAGAGACTTTTTGGTGAAAAGAAGGAGGTACCTAGCCAACTGTCTTTTAAAACAACAAAGCAGGAAACATTTAATTATAATTTGAAAAAAAATCTAAGTCATTAATCAAAAATTTAATTATAATATCCATAGGGCATTAAAGCATGATAGAACATTTGTTCATTACATTAAATACCTAATATTAAATCATTATACAATCTTTTAGGACTAAATACTGTATAATTGAAGAAAGAGACCTATCTAAGGTTTAGTTGAAAACTGATTTCACACTTTCTGCTCTTATTTCTGGGGAAGAGAAATAACTTATATTAATGTTTACTTGGTTTATATAATGGTAAAAACCCTGGCCTTGAAAAAATTCGTTCTCCTGATATGGTTGATTATTTTAAGAAGCCACTTTCCCTTGGTTCAATGCATGAAGTTGAGAGACTGAATATATAGTCTTGACGTGCTTAATGCCAGAGATACATTCTGAGAAATGTGTTGTTAGGGGATTTCATCATTGTGTGAACATCATAGAGTGCACTTACACAAGCCTATCTAGTATAGTCCTATTGTTCCTAGGCTATAAGCCTGCACAGCATATTACTGTACTGAATACTGTAGGCAACTGTAACACAATGGTATTTGTGCATCTAAACATTGAAAAGGTACAGTAAAAATATGATAAAAAAGATAAAAAATTATATATCTCTACAGGGCACTCACAAATGGAGCTTGCAGGACTGGAGTGAGTGGTGAGTGAGAAGGCCTAGAACATTACTGTACACTACTGTAGAATGTATGAATACTGTAAGCTTAGGTTACACTAAGTTTACAAAACAACATGGGTTAAATCAAGAGCAAGATGTATGAGGCTGCTGCTGATGTAACATAACATACTGTTTTACAGCAAATTTTATAAATACTGTACAATTAAGCTACACCACAGACAATAATGTGGTGAAGGCCTGGGAGGGGTAGGTGTGGGCTGGAGGGGGCAATGGGGAAAAAAAAACAAAGGAGACATCTGTAATATTTTGAACAATAAAGATAAAAAATAGTATTTTTCTTTATAATAAATTAACCTTAGCTTACTATAATTTTTTACTTTATAAACTTTAAAAAATTTTAACTTTCCAACTCTTGAAATAATACAGCTTAAAACAGAAACACACAGTATAGCTATACAAAATTTTTTTAAATAAAAATTCTTATTCTATAAGTTTTTTCTATTTTTTATTTTTACATTTTAAACTTTTTTGTTAAAAACTAAAACACAAAAACACACATATTAGCCTAGGCCTCCACACAAGGTCAGGATCATCAGTATCAATGTCTCCCACCTTCCCATCTTATTCTAGTGTAAGGTCTTCAGGGGCAGTAACACACATGGAGCTATCATCTCTTATGATAACAGTGCTTTTCTGGAAAACCTGAGGGACATGCCTGAGGCTCTTCTTAAGGAGATGTCACTCTTTTCAGAAATATGTCCATGGTGGTTTGCTTTTTTTCTTTCTTTTCATCATATATTTGCTTGTAAGCAAGTAATGCATCGTGAACATTCCTCTCTATTGTCAGCTACGAGGTCAGTGGGCGATAGAAAATTTTTAGCTCCATTGTAATTTTATGGGACCACCATCTTATATGAAGTTCATCATTTACTAAAACATCTTTATGAGGCACATCACTGTATACAAATGGACAACACACAACAGCCAGACCATTATTCAAAACAGAATTCTGATCCACAATCTGCAGCAACTAATCCTGGAAGCCAAAGTCTGTAGCAATCAACCCAAAATGGTCAAGACTTAATAGCTGCCAGCTTTCCCCTACCCCCATGTCCAGTGTAAAACCAATCAGACAAAGCCAAATATCCTCCCCTAACCAATCACAATGGAGGTCCTGCCTCTAGATAGCCTGCTTCCAAATTTCCAGCCATCTGAACATATCAGAAGCTTCCTCCCCCGCCCCCCCCCCGGCTCTAAATTTTCCTGTCTGCCTTTGAGTCTCTGCCAAACCCAAGTGAAGATGGCTGGCTCCCTTGCTATAGCAAGCTCTGAATAAACAGCCTTTGCTTATACTCATTTAGGTGGTCTCTATGGTCTCTATTTCCACAGTCATATAAAGGCAATTCTCATAGTAAAAAGAAAACTCAAAGAGTCAGAATAATTTTCCTCAAGAAACAGTGATTCAAAATTAATCAAATACAAAAAGTGAAATTATATATATATATATATATATATATATATATTCTCCACATTTTCTATTCCACATTTTCTATTGCCCCAGAAATAAAGGACATGTAGAATTCTTTGGCAGCTCAGTTTCAACTAGTATTATAATTCAACTTTGCAACTGTCAATGATTCACTTAAAAGTTAAAAAAATAATATTATTATAGAGTTAAAAATATTTCAATCATGTAGGAAAATATTATCCTTCAATAACTGTCATAAAATACCCTGGAGAAGAGTATTTCACATGGTTGAAAAGGTAACAGCAGCTACAACATACAGGCAACTCTGACTGTAAACTCTTGCAGTGATGAGTAATTACACGAGATTTCTAAATCTAATTTTATTTTAATCTTCATTTCTGCTTCCTGCTCTCCATGTTTTACCTTTCAAGTGGACTTCTACCTTCAACAACCACTTTTTTCTCTAAAGAGACACATCGGCAGATTCCATTTCTTGCCTTTGGTATGTGTTCTCAGATCTTATGGTTAGAATATGCTTGCCCATATTCTAACCATGACTCTACCCTGTCATTCCTGTACCCAGACCCTGGACCTCCTGTTCTGATGCCAACCCATCTCTGCCACCTGGTACTCAGTTGGAGATTAATAGTAACCTTTCAGCACTATAGACAACATCTAAAATTATGGTTTATAATTTTTAAGGATGTGTGGAAATGCCCATGATGTTACATCATGTCACAAAAAGAGGTATAATTTCAACTATATAGATAAAAGCACACAGAAATAGTGGTTAAAATATTTTAAGTAAGTCTTCTGGCATCATTCTAAGTCCTTTAGGTATGTTAATTCCTTTAATCCTTTTAATAACTCTTTGAGGTAGGTTTTATAATGAACTCCACTTTATAGATTAGGAAACTGAGGCACAGAGTGGTTGAATCCAACAGTTAATAAGAATTAGAGCCAGAATTTGTACTCAAACAAGCTGGACTCAGAATTTGTGCTTTTAACCAGTATGTTATATTGCTACTAACCAAATAGGGAAGAGCCTGGATTGTAGGTTCGAGTACCAAAAGCAAATTACTTCTCTGTGTTTCAGTGTCTTTATCTTTAGTAGAAGGTATCTGCATCTCAAAGGGCAGTGGAAAGGATTAAATGAGCTAATGTATGTGAAGTGCTAAGAAGAGCACTTGGCACACAGTGACCACTCAGTAAATGTCAGTTATTACTATTATTATCATCATATTACATGGACTTTTAGACCTAGAAAGAACTAGGAAGATTGACCAAAGTGATATTAATATGAATCTGATTATATCTACATGTAAGAATATAAGGCTGATATTTATAAATATTCCCTTAAGGGATGGAAACAAAATTTCTGGAAGAAATTTTGTAAATTCTTCCTGAATACTGATATAGGCACTGAATATAAGAGGGCAATGATAGAAAGCAATATTATCGTAACAATATTGTAACATAACAATAATTAACATTTATTAGGTATTAGCTATTTGTCAGACATTGTTCTTGGTAATCTACAACAACTCTGTGAGGTAAGTAATATAATTAGTCCCATTTTATACATGGGGAAAGGAGAACAGAGAGGTATGATAGCTTTCCCTAGGTCATGCAACTAGTAAGTGATGAAATATAAATTCTGGGTGCCAAGAGAAAGTGTGTGAGATAGGCTACATCTTTTCTGGGTCTTTATGGCTACCACATTTCCGCTAAGTTTCTAAAACTTTGGCTGAATAAATTAGAAATTGATAGTTGGACTAAATGTGTAATTGCTACCTTCTAATTCACAGCATGCTGACTGGCCCCTCTTCCTTTGAAATAAGCTTTCATATTATTTTTATAATTAAAAACAAAAGTATATTTTAAAAAACTTTAATATGTTTTTATTGGTTTCAGAGAGGGGAAGGGTGAAGGAGAGACCAATAGAAACATCAATGATGAGATAGAATCATTGATCAGCTGCTTCCTGCACACCCCCTATAGGAAATTGAGCTTGCAACTCAGGCATGTGCCCTGACTAGGAACCTAACCACGATCTCCGGGCACAAAAATGTATTTTAAAAAGACTCAGAGATTAAAATAATTCTTGACTAGTTACAGATTTAAATCTAGTCTGATAATAATCACAGATGTTTGCTCTTAGTTTCAAATTCCACCAGAGTAGTTATGTAACACTTGTGAGCACTATTCGGTCTAGCAAAGAACAATAGAAAAGGTAAATAAAAACACAGTAGAAAAGGGTAAGAGAAATAAACAGCAAAAAATAAGGAAGGAAAGAACAAAAGTACAAGATACAGGATCACAGTGTAGCAACAATTCTGGTAGATGATTTTATTAAGTGGTACCAACATCTATTCTAGTTGTCCTCAGACTGCCCTTCTAAGGCATTTATTCCTGAGCCTTACTCACTTGGAGATAACTGAGGCACTAACTAGAATGGAGTGACTAGGATTTGGCTAAATTTATTGACTCTCACAAAAACTTCTTACTGTATCTTTAGCCACATTATTCCTAGTTGGGGCAGATCTGAGTTGGTCCCTGAGTGTATAATTACTCTAGAAGTAATCACCAGGAGTATTCCCTATAAGCAACTCTAAAAAGGGAACTACTAATATAGTCCATTCAAGCTAGCATATGACAAAAGTCTTTTATCTCCATTTCGGAACACTATTTGTATTTTTGGCAGCATATTTATTTTCCTAATTGCAATTTGTTTAAGCTAATATTAAAATTTGTTTATATTCTTTGAGAACTGGCAACAGTAAGAAGTGGTGCCAGAAACAGGGACAATCTGGTCTACAATAAAAACCTTACTGCAACCTCATGGAGAATATACAAAATAAAATATTGGTATATCATAGGATCGCATCAAATCGTACATAGTATAATATGCAAAAAACAAAACAAACAAACACCCCCCCCCCGACACACACACACACAAAAACCCCACAGAAAAGGAGATTTGCTTTTCCGCAGTTCTCTGCTAGGAATCATATAAGGAATAAACTGAACTTGAGAGAGAAAAAAGCAAAACAAACATTTGATTTAGTCCCAAATAAATATGGGATTTATTTACTACTAACATGAGGTCATTTAAAATAAATTTATAATGGATTTAAATAATGAAGGCCCTTTATTACTTATCTCTGACATATCTATGCTCCTTCAAAATTAATCTAACAGTGATTAGTAAAACATATTGATCTGAAAATAATTTCTTTTTCCCCTCAAACACAAAATTGAAATCTCTGTATGTCCCAAAACAGCCTGTTTTGAGTGAAAGGTTATTGTTTTGGCCAAAATAAAGGAGAGAGTTTGGTTTTGGTAGAGTGAAGAGTTGAGGAAGAATGGGATATACCATGATGCTGAGGTCAACCTCTGAAGAATGAGGGTAATGACTCCGTGAGAAACCTCATATGTAAGTAGATTATTTTTATTTCTGAGACATAAAAAACATTTCTCTATTCAGTAGTACCTTATTTTCTCAATTCAATGTAAAATTTTATTTTTCTTAAGGAAGCTGAATAAAAAATTGACCCTAAAACTATAGTTCCCATTTGCTACATCTGAAATACTTAGCAAAAATAAGTTTGTGAAATACCAGACACAAAGATCAAATTATCTGGAGAATTCTGAAAAAGCAATACTATATGACTTTAGATCAGTATGTTTTACCACAAAAATTCAAAGTGATATTCACATATTCTAAAAAATACCCAAAACTTTATCTGACATTTTGGAATGTTGCCTATAAAGTCTGATTGTATAATTAATTTGGTACCATATGTCCTCATAAGATTAAGGCTGGTAACATGTGGCATGAGACTAAGAGTCCAACTTTCAACTGGTTAATTCTTCCCCCAAACAGAACACTGATTCTTTAATAATCCATGACTTTGATTACCATAGTACATATTGGTTTGTAACAGAATCTGACCTACACTTAGTTTTGTAAAAATGTGTGTGCTGGCAATTACACTTACACTCTTTCTTTATTCAGTTACTTCTATTATGTAGAAATCAATAACAGTGTTTACTTAAAAAACCTATTAGGCTCTAAATGAGATGTTTGATTTCAAGAGTTTACTTAGCTTGAAAGTAAACAAATTAAACTTGTTCCTTGTGGGATTAAGGTGTACTTGAGAGTTCCCAACCACACAATTATTTTAACATGTCATTCTAACTAGATCCTCAATAACAGTGGTTTTTAATTTTATGAAGAGACTTTGTTATGACAAAATGAGAGAATCAGAAATGGACTTTTTAGGTAAAAAATACATTTTTGCAAATTATAACTTTCAGCAGAGATCTAATCAGTGAAGAAATTCTTATTAATGTGTATTATAGGTAAGAGATATATAAAAAATTAATTCACCCCCAATGCAGTCAAATAATACCTGTCTTCCATAATGATTGAATAAATATAGGGTAAACAGGCTATGAGACTTGCCCACTTATTTTAGATAAAGTTTTTGTTCCACAGCTGTTCACAGTCTAGTTATACCTCTGCCATCCATCCTTATCCTGTTCTAAGACTGCTCTAGTATTCCAGTCTACTTTTTACTTTCTCTAGGATACAGTTCCACAAGCCCAAATCCAGTTGGTCTAAGAATGAATTAACTTCCAGGGCACCCTGAAAACTGCAATCTTTGTAGGTTTCTACTTTGGGGGCAGACACAGGACCTCATTTTCAGAGTGACACCCTTCCCTAGAATCTTACCGCATAATGCTGGGACTCCTCTCCAGCCTCCAAGGATGAAAATTCTTTCATTTCATTACCTAGATGTCTCTCTAGCCCCTTTTGTAAAGATTACTGTACTATAGTACAACTGAGAATAGAATTGTCTAGTCAGCTATTAGCTTGCTCTGAAGTTGTTACTTATAAATTGTAGGTAAAAAAGGAAGCAGAAACTTCATTAAATGGGCCAGTCCATCTGGCTTAATACCCATATCTTACTAGTATTGCATATAATTT
Source organism: Myotis lucifugus (assembly GCF_000147115.1). Classification (NCBI taxonomy): domain Eukaryota; kingdom Metazoa; phylum Chordata; class Mammalia; order Chiroptera; family Vespertilionidae; genus Myotis; species Myotis lucifugus. The sequence goes on from NW_005871115.1 coordinate 4,829,869, forward strand.
TTCGATTATTTCAATTTTTAACTTATAATCACATATAATTAATAGAAAATGTAAGGCAGCTTCTAGGATGTCTTCTATTTTGTCTTTCAACAGAGTTCTTAATGATCTTCTAACTCTATTCAGTTGGTATATAGTCATGAAATCTCAATTTCATTCACTATTCACATAAATAAAATTGGATTGCAAAAAAACATATATCAAAATATATTGAGAAAATAACTTTCAATCCCAGGGAAACATGATGTTTTCCAAATCATTTTAAAGACCTATTACATTATTTTTTATTCATTCAATGACAATTTATTAAATCTTTAATAAGACAAAACACTGGAAACTGAACCCTAACACCCTTCTTAAATCTCTGTTAGTATGGGAGTACACTTGACCCTGAAATTGCCTTATAAAATTCTATTTGAACAAAATGTGTTCTCTCTTCTATACCTTATTGTCGGTCCTAATCGTGACTTTCAGTTGTGGTAGTACACGTTCCACTTCTAGACTCCATTCTGCAGCATCTGTTGTAGATTCTAAAATATCTTCTTGTTTGGCAGACTCGTTCAAATCCTAAGAAAAGAAAGATATCACAAGATTGAGAGTTTATAAAAAGAAGTGGTAAAATTTTGAGGCATTTTAGCAGAACTACACAATTTATATCAAGCATGGTAGTGTTAAAATTACAGTGACGGAAGAAATTCTTTTCTGTCCTAATCTATGTTGAAAGAAAATAATGCACCAACTTGGTAGAATAGCAAAATAAATATTTTTTAAAAGATGCAAATATATGATTCAATTATTTTTACAAAGGACAATGTTTTTGAGATATCAGAGTGAACTCAATGGGAAATAATTTCAAATGGACAAGCCGTGCAGGTATGTTAATTGGTAACAGTAGAGGAGATACAAACACATTTGGTAAGAAAACATTGTCTTACTGACAATACAACACCAAATCTGAAAGACAAAAAAGATAAGGTCCCAGAGGCAAAGGGCTTATCATTTATAGACTTTGGATTCAGAATTAAAGTAATATTCTGGTTAGGCCAAACTATAATGTAGCTTACAAATGCGATTTAATACAGACCTATTTGACTCAAATAGGGTGGGGCCATATTTCTGCACTTGGTTTCTGCTGCTGAGTAAGAAAATAAATTCATGCCTGTTTTTGAATAAAAAAGAAAATCATTCTCCCCCCTTCCCTATTTTCTCAGCCCTTCAAATTTCAGCACCTAGTGTGTAGAAATCTGAAAAAGTAAAAAATATATAAGTTAATGATTTAAAGATAAAGCCTAATGCATTAGTTTTGGTAGCAAGTTTTCCATTTAAGCTTCCTTGATAAATTACAAGAAAATGTAAGGAAAAATATGAAAACCTATTAATATAGAAGAAAAGAAACCCAAGCGACGTAAGCAGCCAAATACAGTGTATAAAACTTACATAGATTCTAATTTGAACAAGCAATCTGTAAAAAGACGTTGTTGAGACAATCAGGGAAATTTTAATGTGGAAGAATATTAGACAATATTAAGGAACTATTAATTTTATAGATATGATAATGTCATGGTGGTTGTTTTTAAAAAGGCCTTATAAACTAGAAATAAATGCTGAAATATTCCAGGTGAATTGACAAAATGTCTGAAATTTACTTTAAAATTATGGGGCAAATAAAGGAGGGGGCGCTTTAGAGGAAGCACAATTGACAAAATGTTAGCCATTGAAACTGGGTAATGTTGCATAGGAGTTCATTATCATATGCTCTCTAATTTGGTATATGTTTGAAATATACCATAATACAAAATTTAAAAATAAAAGACTATATATACTATATCAATAACCTCATGGTGAAATTACATTCCCAATGTTAATTTATGTCACTAATACACTTCTCAAATGAAAGCTCATTAGACAAATCTTTCTAATCTAGTCTAAAACTAAGTCCAAGAATAAACTTATATTGGAATTTGTATTTTAGTGGGAGCCTGAGGGGCTTTGAACTCATTCCCAATTGAGTGTCCAGGGCACTGCTGACACAAGAAAGCCTCTCTCTTCTACCTCCTAGCTCAGATTAGCAGGTTCTAAATAGACTCAGAGCCTTCAAAGGGACATATATTACTTTTAGTTCAAAAATTCAGGGAGCTTACAGTTCTAACCACACAATTAAAAGATGGATAACTAATATATGCTTTTACATTTTACAATATGTGGTCTGAATTCATTGTTATTCTATTTAAACATCCAGAAGAATAATAAATAGAAGATTTAAGAAAAGTAGAATGTGGAAACTCTAAATAAAAAATGTTCAATATTCTATTGTACACATTTCAGTGCTCCTTTAAATACAGAAACATTGTATTATTTTGAGTACTTATTAGAATGCTATGTGTGTCTCTATATGAATTGAATCCAGGGTAGCATAAGAGCACCACAGCTGGGAAGGGGTGGCAGTATTCACTAAGTGGACATGTGTGAAGTTATATGAGAATATAGTGACGGCAGAAGAAGAGATGCTGGGTCTCCCAGTTGAAACGTAAAGACATGGCGAAAGGTCTTAGTCATGTAACTCCACATTGACACTATTGAGCATGCACATATTTTGAGGAGCCAGGTAATTGCAACTTAATGGCACATCCTACTACTTGTTCCCGGCTCTAGGAAGCCGAATTTTCAGAATCCTTTCCAGTAAGTAATCTCCTCTTTTCCCAGGTAATATTAATGGGATGATTAAGCATCTAAAGAAATACTATGTTCTCTGTGTGTGTATAGCAAACAGGGTAGATTTATGGGGATAGGGGTGGGAGGATGTATGCACTGCTAGAGGTATGTAAGTCTGACATTTGGTGCAGGTGTGTGGTATATATACGTTTGCTCCTGCCAGGATTATGGACCCCCATATCTCAATCCAACAGAGCCAGGCTAAGCCAAAGGGCCATATCCTCTGAGCAGCAGGTTCGTATGATTCTTAACAGAATGTAGATATTCTAGGCCAGGGGTCCTCAAACTACGACCCGTGGGCCACATGCAAATACAAATATTGTATTTGTTCCCGTTTTGTTTTTTTACTTCAGAATAAGATATGTGCAGTGTGCATAGGAATTTGTTCATAGTTTTTTTTTTAAACTATAGTCCGGCCCTCCAACGGTCTGAGGGACAGTGAACTGGCCCCCTGTTTAAAAAGTTTGAGGACCCCTGTTGTAGGCACTGATTTAAAAATACGTTTTATCTGCCCTGGCTGGTGTGGCTCAGTTGGTTGGGCATTGTCCCATGCACTGAAAGGTTGTTGGTTCAATTCCCAGACTGGGTACATGCCCAGGTTTTAGGCTTGATCCCCAGTAAGGGGTGTACAGGGGCAGCCAATCTACAGTATGTTCTGCTCTCATATTGATGTTTCTCTCTCTCCCTCTTCCTTCTTCTCTAAAAAATTGATTGCAGGTCTTAAAAAAAAAAAACAGAAAAGAAAAAATAGGTTTGATGTATGGAGCCACTCTTTGGGTAAATTGAAGTTGTTTATTACTGATTAAATCCCCTGAGCCAATGCTTCCAACCCCATGCCTTCATTCCCACCTCTCCTTCTTTCATTCCTTACAGGAAGGTGAAGTCCAGAATCCCCAAACTAGGCCAGAGAGGGTACCCATCCACATTCTCACTTTCTTCAGGACTGAACATAGAATTGTTCAAGTTGGCATAACATACTCAAAAATTTTACTCAAGGAAGGGCACATTTCCCTAATTTTCACAAATGCAAATGGGTTAGCAGTGACCCTGTATGAATCTGACTCATAATCTAAGAGTAGGATACATGAAGACCAAACACTCCATTAAGATATCCCTGTGTATAAGTTCTTTGTTTCTATATGGGGCCTTTTAGTAAGTCACATTTACCCTTTTTAGCTTATAATCTGGTCCCTTAAGCAATGATTTGCTACCTCCTATTTCCAATGTTCTAAAATGTTTTGATGTAGCAGTTTTCTTCACTCCTAGGCCACAGTTAACACACTGAGGGAAATAGCCCAGTTACTAAGTGAAGAAAAGTCAAAAAGAGAACATTAAGCTTGATAGAGCAGCATTAACTGATTCAAACTATATAGCCTCTTTCTACTTCCATGTTACACATCTATTTCATAACCTCATTCCTCACTCAAAATTTCCTAGTGCCTGATAAGTGGATACATTAACTGAGCAAGCCCTACACACAACGTATAAATCATTTTAAAGCTATATACAATGCCTTGGTTATAATACATACTTTGGGAAAACCTTTCCTTTCCAATTGTTCCCCCATTTAACAAATGGTATTTTATGTGAAGCTATTAGTATAAGAGAAACAAACTGCTGTTTCCATTTAATCAAAATTTTATATCATCATGACACAGTCCCTCTCTGAAACAACATTAACTAAGATAAAGAATAGCTCTGGGGAAATTGCGTTTTCCAGTTAATGCTGCTGAAGAAACAATTAGAAGCTCAATAATACACAGGCTATCCAGAAGTCTCATTTATAATTAATTAATTTACCAATAAGCCATTTGTTAAGCTCCCATAACATGCAAGGTGAGAATCCAGGCACTGTGCTCAGTGTGGAAAGATAAAAGGATTTAATCCAGGCCTGCATAGAGTTTACAGCCTATTTGGAAGAGTCTGAGACTGGTTAATGGGGGTAAAAATTGGTCCTAAGAAAAAGAAACTGAAGAGAACTGACTCTAATACCACCAAAGGAAGAATTAAAGACAACAGTGTAAACCATTCCATAACAATCCTGGACTGCAATAGTGGGGCATGTTCAAGCATGCAGTGTTACTGGCCTGCTCGGAATCCTTTCCAGTAAGTAATCTCCTCTTCCCAGGTAATATTAATGGGATGATTAAGCATCTAAAGAAATACTATGTTCTCTGTGTGTGTATGCATATATAAATTAAAGTATTTCCAAAGCTTGTCTAATTATGAATACCCTACAACACTTTCCTTGATCACTGATTGAGAAACACCATGTTAGTAAAGGGAATATATATGGCTGCACGGGCGAACCCAAGAGTGAAGCTCAAGGCTCATGCATTCTTGAGAAGACATTTCCTTGGAAATGAAGATCCCAAGTTGGAAGTTACAGAGAAATCACAAGTTCAGGTGGGAGCCTGGCCAGTAGCATCTAGATCACAAGGGCCAGGATAGAAACAGAATTCACATACTTCCAGGTGAAAATGGGAGATGAAGGGAGGGCCAGAAGATCCCAGCACTAAACTAGTAGCGAAGCAAGAGCAAGTGGAGATCTTGAGTCTTCAATTACCAAGCCCATCCCTATCTCTTAGGAGGATGAGACACCACTGTCAGACTGGATACTGGATATGATTGATCCCAGACTAAATGATAACAGACAGCCACAACGTTTTGCATTCTTGTCTGTTTTTAAAGTATTCCAATAGCTTCTCTTGTTATCAAGATGCCAAGGGATCACCTTTGGATATTTCCTTGATTGCCTGGAGTAGCTCTTCCTCCTCCTAAACAGCTGTGGGTTTGGAAACCTAATATCCAGAATTGTTAGAATTTAGGTAAAGTAAGAATACAGGGGGAGAGGGCAGAAAGTGAGAGCTTGGCAATTTGGGACTCTTCACAGAAATTTTAAAAAATGAAAGTGGTTATATATACTTATTTTGGTTGCTCAGAGGCTTTTTTTTTTTTTTGCATTCTTCCTAATTTCATGCTTTGTTAAAGATAGGATAGGTGGCCAAGAAGCTAAGAAGTAAATATAGTATATATGGTATTACCATAAATTAAACAGGATTTCTCCTAAGGGTATCTAGTGTCCCTCTTTCTTTAGCATCCTATAAAATAAAGAGTTAATATGCTAATTAGACCGAACAGCAGAATGACCATCTGGACGACCTTCCAGACGAAGTGAGGGCCAGCCGAGGCTACGAGGGCCCCTTGCACAAATTTTGTGCATCGGGCCTCTAGTCTATCAATAAAAGAAAATCTAGAAAAGCCAGATAGAGGGATAAACTACAGTTCTTTCAATCAATAAGAGTGTTCCCTCAAAATCCCATGATTTTAACAAATCATAGTTAAGGCAGAGAGTGAACTCCTTTCACGTCCCTCCAAGTTAATTATTCTTCATGATTAAAGCAGCATAACTCATGAGTGTGATTCACTATTATCTTTCCAAATTAGGTTTTATATGATTTAATAACATTACTATGAAGAAAAATGTTTAATACCATGCAAAAAGTATTTTCACATTTGTTCTGAATAACTAAATTAAACCCTGGCTATGATCTATCAAAAGAAATAGATGATAGCTTCTGTCTGTGAATATATGAAGTTCATAAAGGTCTTTTAAGTTCAATTTTAAGGCTATAAAAAACTTGACTTATAATGTGAACTAATATTTGAATAAATTATGCTCCTATAAATAAAAATAAAACTCCCCAAATTCACACAAAATCAATTTAATTTTCCATTAAGAAATCTGAAATTATTTTTGAATGAGAATTTAACTACCAATATCACTTCTCTTTATCAAACACCAACCTTTGCTACTACTTTAGCTACTTTAATGTACACTCAGTGGTAAGGTGAAATCATCTCTGAATTTTCACTTTTCTCAAAACAAAACCAAAATAAAGTATCCGAAGAAGTATGTATGGAGAAACTACTATAGACATTATCTTGGTTTTGTAGATTATGCAAAATAAGTTTAATTATTTATGGCCTTAATTTCTATAAAATTTGTTTTCTTTGAAATGGCAACTTCATGGATATACCAATGCCCAAATGTCTTTGGGCTCAAGTAATATACCTTCTGAAAGGGACATGAAAGTCCAACTAACTGTCAAGATTAAATATGTAGTCCCAAGACGCAAGGAAGAGGAAATTAAGTTGAATTGAGAATCACCACAGGATGGTGTAAATGGTAGGAGGATGGGTTCCATCTCTGCTTAAATCCCACCTCCATCACTTATTAGCTATTAGTCAAGTTATTTAACCTTTCTAAATCTCAGGGTTCTTGTCTGTAAAATGGCGATGATACTAGTACCCTCCTCACTGGAAGGGTTGATGTGTTAATTAAGATAGATGATGCATGTAAAAGGCTTGCACAGTACCTAATACATAGCATACCCCCAATATATTAAAGCAGTTATTCTTATTAGTTATATGCCAAGCATGGTACTTACTTTCACATATGGGTAAGGTGGCCAATAATAACACCATGAATCAGGGGAGTCATTCCCATTTTTGCAAATGAGTAAAGTGAGGTAAAGAGCAGTTAGGGAATTTCCCAATGTCACATCATTAGTGTCAGGGAGTAGGCTATGTTACCACAGAGCACAGATGCTGAAACATCTTCTATATGCCTATCAATCCTTTGCCATATAGGTTACAACTATGTTCCCCTGGTTTATCTCTAATCATTTATTTTATGGTGTTCCCCACCCCAACACAACCCTCTATATATAAGGTTTTAATTTTTATGTAATTCAGATTTACCAGTTTTCTTTCATGGTTTTTGGTTTTCTTGCCATGCTTCATCATGCCCATTTCAACTCATGAATATAACACTTGTCACTCATGTTTTTGTTTTTGTTCATCATTTTTTAATTTGTTGATCTATGGGGGTTTATTTGTGTGTAAGATATGAGGGAAGAGTCCACCTTTTTCCCCAAATTGATAGCTTGTTATCCTACAACCATTTAATGGAATAGTTTAGTTTTCCACAATGATTTGCATTGTTTCATGTATTAATATCACTGCACATTTGGATTATTTTATGGACTCTGCACTATTTCATTAATCTATTTCTGTGTATAATGTTTTTTTCAGACTTAGAAAAAAAGTACATGAATAGAACAAAAAAATTCCCATATATCCTTCATCAGATTCACCAAATAGTAGCATCTTACATAATCTCAGAGCAATTATGCATAAAGGGACATAATGTTCATATCTGGATGCTGAGATTTGTGGAAATTTTCACATTTTTCTTTGTACTTTTTTTTTCAATAAGAGCAGGTAAAATTATAAGTTTGATCAACCAAAAATTAGAGGACACAGGTGGTAAATGCTGTAAGTATTTGAGTAAGAGACAGAAGTGTATTGTAATGGCAACATGAGGTTTCAGTGTAACCTCACAAAGATGTATGGAATGATAGGTAGAAAAGAGACAAGCCAAGTGTTTATAGTCAAGAAAAGCATCATAAGCCAAAATAGGTATAAACATGGCTTGTGAAGATCACAATGAGAAGAGAGACTAGGGGCTTAGAAAGGTAAATATTGCAGAGCAAAAAAGTTGAATATATTATGAAAAACCTTAGAAGCAAGGCTCAGGAATGTGAACATTGTCCTCTAAGCCAGAGGGGAGGCAAAGAAGACTCATAAGGAAGGTGCAATGCCTTCTTTTGTGCAAGAGATCTTTATTTATTGCCTACTATAACCCAAGTACTGTTCTATTCTAAGGACAGGAAATAAAATGACAAAAATTCTCATAAAAAACATTCTAGTGATGTCTTATGAAGAGTTATGGGTCATAGAATTAAATGGGATTGGGGTGATAAAGTAAGATGTTACTTAAGAGGAAGAATTTGAGCTAAACCTTGAACATTTATGAGTTGGGTACAGAGATGATGTCAAGGCATCCTAATATATAAAAACCCTGGGTCCGTCACGACCGGAGGCTTGGCTAACTGTAAGTCAGTCCTGCTGACTGCTATGGCTGCAGGCGCAGTGATCAGCACTGACTGCTGAGGGGGCTGCGAATCAGGCCTGGAGAGAGGCCTGAAGAGAGAAGCAGGGTCTGATCCATAGCCTGTGTGGCAGCTGTTGATCAGCACTTGCCTCTCTCTCTCCAGGCTGGGCCAGCAGCCGCGCCTCCATTTCTCTCCAGGCCACCAGCAGCCCCGTCTTTCTGATCAGGCCCCGTTGATAGGCCCAGAGACGCTGACTGGCATAGAAAATGACCAATCAGAACCATATCTGGGTCAACTGTGAGGAGCCAATGGCTGCCTAGGAGGTGGAGCTTTTGATGCTGACTGGCATAGAAACCAACCAATCAAAACCAATTTGGCCGGCAGAGGAGGGCAGTTGGGGGCTAGATCTGGCCAGCAGGGGAGAGAAGTTGGGGGCAAGGGAGAGCAGGATCAGGCTGGCAGGGGAGGGCAGTTAGGGGCAATCAGGCAGGCAGGCAGGTGAGCGGTTAGGAACCAGCGGTCCCAGATTGCAAAAGGGATGTCCAATGGCCGGATGTTAAACCAGCCGTTGGACATCCCCCAAGGGGTCTCCGATTGGAGAGGGTGCAGGCTGGGCTGAGGGAACCCCCTTCTCTGTGCACAGATTTCGTGCACCAGGCTATTAGTTTTATATAAGAGATAAAAAAGGAAGGATAAGATGGGATGGATGGGAAGAGATGTGTTCATGAGGTGTTTGGAAACCTATGAGAGGATCTGTTTACCTGGAATACAATTATTCCAGTGGAAAAAAATAAGGTTGGCTATGTGGACAGTTATTCAATTGCAAAGGATCTTGAAAGCCACACCCCAAATATATTGTTTTATAATCTATACTAGAAGCCCGTTGCACGAAGATTCGCGCAATAGGCCTTCCTTCCCCTGGCTGCCGGCACCAGTTTTCCTCCGGCACCCGGGACCCAGGTCTTTGGTCTGGCCACAGCAGAGAAGCCAAGCCTCTTCAGTCTTCAGTCTTCACTCCAGCCAGAGTCTTCAGTCTTCCCTCCGAGCTTGAGTATGCAGATTAACCGCCATCTTTGTTGGGTTAATTTGCATAGTCACTCTGATTGGCTGGTGGGCATAGCGGAGTGACACCAATTTGCATGTTTCTCTTTTATTAGTGTAGATAAATGAACCTGTAGGCATTGAAAACTATCAGAAGTTAATGAAGTCAGAATGCCTTGATAAAAGTCATGTTTTGGTAAGACAGAGGAGTATGGTTAAATATATTTTCAATAAGGGGGTGGGGTGGGAGGGTAGGATTAAAGGATAAAGACTAAAGACCATTTGAGACATTACTATTACACAATTCAGAGAGGAAGAGGACCTGACTTTGAAAGATAGCTGAAGGAATGGATATGAGAGAAATTTCAAAGGCAGCATCCATAGGTCTTAATGGCTACAACTCCTAGATGAAAATGAATCATGAGTCACACATTCAAAGCACTAACACTGGTAGGGGTGAGTGGTGATGGGTGTGTGTGGGTTTAAAGATTATAGGTTTATAAAGGACTGGAAAAAACAACAACCATATTCTGGGTGCCCATATAAAATGTTGAGTTACATAATAAATATCTGCTATTAGTGTTGATTTTGGAAATATAACCTATCTATTCATAAAGTGACAACTCTCAAATAACTGCTGGGGAAAATCATTATATCACTTTTCTTCAAATTCCCCTTATTTATTTCTGTAAGGGAGACCTTATGTGACAGCAGATTTAGTCTAGTGGGCCTTCAATAATAATCCATGTCACAGATTATGAAAATAAAATCACGACATCACCAGAGCTTCCTAATTTACATCAAAATCAAATTTCTTGGTAACTCACATCTTATGTAAGCTTCTAACACAAAAATAGTCATGGCAATCTAGAAACTGATTAGTATTGAGAGACTGGGGCTTTTTTATTCTTCTATAGCAATAAGAACGTCAGTAATTAATCCCAATCTCCAGGAAAGGTGAAAAGTTACACAAAATAAGAAATGCATCAAGGATAAAATCTATGCCAGCCCCATAGTAGGGGCTGTCCACAAGTTATTATGGTAATCTCTAAACAACTCTGGGAAGAACCGTGTCCCCATTTAACAGATAGAAAACAGAATCAGAGAGGTTAATTTACTCTAGTCATGTGACTAGAGTTATGCAGCCAGGATTTCATCTGTGACTACTATTTCAGCCATAGAATCTACAAACCTTGAAGTTATGGACATTTATTTGGAAGGTACCTTGAAAAGTCCTTGCCCTACTTCTTGATAGACTCGCAATAAAACCAGGATGAAAATAAGGATCTTTCTTATTTCAAGTGTAGGTTTAAAAATGACACTAAAGATCAAGCAAAACTCTCTTTTACACCCAGTAAGAGCTGCTGTTTGAGCCTCCTCTGAGCAGTGAGTACAGGTTTTTCCCTCTAACCTACATTTCCTATTCACCTCCAGATGTACAACTGATGGGGTGCAGGTTAGTTACTAGAGAAATAAAAGCACCTACTCAGGCATATTGTGTTCCATCACACTTAAACATATCATGTTTTCATTGTTTCCCCTGAGAAATAATAGATTTCTCACAGTAGGACTAACATTCAACTGCTTTAGGAAAGAAGAAAAAAAAACACATTTTCCTTAAGCAGGAACCCGAACCAGCTAACTTATGGAGCAAGTTATATTGTAGAACAGTATTTTTCCCCTATATTACTCAGAAAGGACATTTTGTCGAGAATTGTAATATGTAAAATGAAGAAAATTTAAAGTATTTAAGATATTAAGCAAAGTAGATCCATCTTCTTCCCCTTTTTGATTACAATGTTGCAGACTTGCTACGATGACACTTTTTATTCTAAGCCTAGATTTCTACTTCCTTACAGCTTTGCTTTTTAAGCTAAAAATTCTCTCATTCTTGGTACAATGCATTTTTTTGCTACGTAATTAAAAACCAATTGTGCTTAAACCTTTGCAGATAGTTGGTTTTATGCTGTCTAACTCAGGAGTTGGTTTCTAAAACCTCAAATTTAGCATCTCAAGGAAGAATGGTATCTATGGCATGTTTAAAAAAATGTTTTGAAATGAAGTGATGGGCATTTAAAAATAGAATTCAGAGAGCGCACAGCTTTCCTCCCATTCTTCACTGGGGGAGGAGAATGACACATCTGTGTGAAGCTGCCAGAACACTGTAGCTGTGATTCTATTGAGCTTTAGAATGGAGGGGAGCTACAAAGACCACTCATAATTACATCATCGTTGCCAAACATGCAGGCCGTTTCCAGTAGACATACTCAAGTTAGAAAGAGAAATGATCAGTACACCCCCTATCACCAGAGCCTCCCTTCCCTGCCCCACCCTTCACGTCTCTGAACATTCTACCGCACCCCTAACCATCACATGCCCTGCCCAACTGTCAGAGCTTCGATACCGAGCCAGTGTCCTCCCCATGATCACTGAGGGAGGCTTTGGCTAAATGCAGATTTCAAAAACATGCAGCAATCAGAGGGAAAGAGTGAATATAAAACTTTCTGGGCTAGCCTTAAAGCCTAATATCCATCTATAAAATTTTTTCCTTCTAAGACAGTGGTTCTCCACCTGTGGGTCGTGACCCCTTTGGCGGTCAAATGACCCTTTCACAGGGATCGCCTAAGACCATCCTGCATATCAGATATTTACATTACGATTCATAACAGTAGCAACATTACAGTTATGAAGTAGTAACAAAAATAATTTTATGGTTGGGTCACAACATGAGGAACTGTATTTAAAGGGCCAGAAGGTTGAGAACCACTTTTCTAAGAAAAGCTGTATCAAAATTCAAATAACTAACCTGCAAATGAAATTTTGGAAGATAAAACCATCCCTCACTAATTGTAGGAGTTATCTTCTTGATAATTACATTTGGGAAAACCGTAATTGGGATAAAAGAATTAGAGGGGGAAACTACACAATAAGAATGGTTTTAAATTCATAGAGTGGGGCAAAAGTAGGTTTACAATTGTGAGAACACAAAACACAGTTTATTCTTGTATTATTATTTATTGATTATTGTACTATTTTCCATAAGGACAACTGTAGACTTACTTTTGCCTCACCCTGTATTTTTTTTTAACTTTTAAAGTAAATACATGTTTTGAAAACCACCTGCTTTCAAAACAAACCAATTTAATCACTGTAAGCATTCACTTCCATAGGAGGAACTATTTTCTTAGAACAGTTTCAATGTTCATGAAACACTACTGCTGTGTCCAGATCCAATTAGGAAGATATTTCAAAGTTTAGTCAATGGCCACACACTGTCTCTTTACAAATTCCTCACGTTAGCAGTTACAGGCTTCAAATATGTTTCCGAAGTCAGGAAGATGGACCACCAGGTCACCTTTCAAGGAAGAACTTGCTGCTCAGCTACAGGGAAGGCGGCCAGCAAAGAGCTTCCTGCTGTCAGCTCCTCAGGCTCTGCTTTACCTGCAGAGCCACCTTACCTGGAGCTATGTCCTCCCCTGGCAGCCTGCCTCCAGCCATTGAGCCAAGCAGGCAACACTTTCTCCAGTGCTCCTCACCACATTGGCCAAGGCTATGTCAGGCCTAAATCAATTACACTTCTCCCTTGGCCCAATACTGCTTTCTTCCCGCTTGTACAGTAAACGTCACGCGCCCCAAACACTGTCTCAGTGTCCAATTCCAGAGGCCACAATGTGCAACATATGTCTTTTTCATTACATTCTCTCTTGCTCCATTTACCACAAATCTCAGAAAAGTGCTTGTGTATATCTATTTTCTGGAATTATCATGATACTTAAGAACATACTTTTCAGGTTCTAGATTTTAATGAAAGAAAGGAATATAACTAGATTTTCCCTGCATTATCCTACATGGTGCATAGGAGAAACAATTAGTGTTGAGAAGTTTTTTTTTTTCTCCAAGAAGATCAAAATATACCTTGCCTGTAAAATTCTAAATATAAAATAGCATTTGTGCATATAGGTATTCATTCAACATTTTTCAATACTGAGCATGTTCTACACACCAGGCACAGGTGAAAAGGGCTGCTACTCTGGAGGAGTTTGCATTCTAGTGGTTCAAATAGACAATAAACAAATCAGAAAATAATACAATGCCAGGGTCTGTGTAGAAAAATAAAGCAGGGTGAGGGGATAGAGAATGACTGCAAAAGCATCTATTGTTTCATAGCCACAGGTGGAGAGGATTGCGGTAATCCACACATCGCTGGGCTGGCACAGCCACATATACACTTAGTACATCAATTTCCTAGAGAGTATACATCATTCCTGTTCTAGTGAAGAATTCATCACACTCAGCTTTACTAAAATAACATTTCTGCATTGTAAGTCCACCTGCTGCATGAAACATAAAATCTTAGCTCTATGTTACTAACCTGTCCAGCAGATTTGTTTCGGAGAAAGAGCAGCCTGAGACATCATAAGCTATGGTCAGACACAGCTGTCTCAGGCAGATGGCTTTATGGGCAACATCATAAGTTTGCCAGATTTTTTAAAATATGAAGGGTTTTCTGCCTCATTAGTACTTCATGGCTGATCATTCACAAACACCTGGTCAAACTTCTTCCTCTTGTGAAAATGCAACCATACATAGTCTTTTTTTTTTTTTTAAATATATTTTATTGATTTTTTACAGAGAGGAAGGGAGAGAGATAGAGAGTCAGAAACATCGATGAGAGAGAAACATCGACCAGCTGCCTCCGGCACATCTCCCACTGGAGATGTGCCCGCAACCCAGGTACATGCCCTTGACCGGAATCGAACCTGGGACCCTTCAGTCAGCAGGCCGACGCTCTATCCACTGAGCCAAACCGGTTTCGGCCAACCATACATAGTCTTAATTCAAAAGGGTATACATTAGTCTGGCAGGTGTTGCACAGTGGTTGAGTGTCGAACCATGAACCAAGAATCACCAGTTCGAGTCCAGGTCAGAGAACATGCCTGGGTTGCAGGCTCTATCCATAGTAGAGGGCAGGCAGGAGGCAGCCAATTAATGTTTCTCTCTCTCTCCCTCTCTCTCTAAAACAAAAAAAACACAGCAATAAATCTTTATTACATAATCTTTATCCAAAGGACCTAATACTTTGATAATTTGTAAAGATATGGGTAGGGGGAAAACCCTTCCTTATCTAGCTTAATTCAGGTGAAAATTCAAAATCAGGACCACTAGTGACTTTGAGTAGTGGTAGAGGCAAATTAAATTACTGTGCTCCCAATAGTGAAAACCACTTGGTCCACAGGGAATCCCAGGATAGCCTCTACAGGCCTCCAATTACATCATCGATATCCTATCTAATAAAGATAGAATGTATAAATTGACCATCACTTCGAAACAAAGATGGCGGTGCCCAGAGCCAATAAGGAGGGAATATGCAAATTGACGCAACAAAGATGGCAGCAACCAGTCAGGACGCTTGCATCATTGCCACGGTGACGACGCAGGCTTCCACCCTGCCCTGGCCACTCCAGGCCTCTGGGCAGTGTGCACTTGCTATGAGGGAGGGAGAAGAGGGTGAAGGGAGCTACAGGAGGGCGGCTGGGCTGGAGTGAAGGTGGAAGGCAGCTCTGGCCCAGAGCAAAGGCAGAAGACAGCCATCAGAGCAAAGGTCCGGGTCCCGGGTGCCAGAAGGAAGCTGGTGCCGGCAGCCAGGAAAAGGAAAGCCTATTCTTGCATGAATCTTCATGCATCGGGCCTCTAGTAAATGAATAATACAAATGACAGTTCCTTTTTGAGAATAACTGTGTTTGCATCTCTACTTTTGTTTTCTTCCTCATATTTTAAGAGAACTTTGTCATCATTATCTTCAACACGCACAGGAACACCAAGCACCACTGTGTCCTTGCTTAAAGCTGAAATCAAACCATACCTACTCTGCTGAAGCCTTACTATGAGGCAAAGGGGAAAAAAACCAATAGACTTGAGAGTTTGAAGAAAATGAGTTCAAACTTAGCTTTTGTAATTTATTAGCTTTTTAAAAGATGAATTGTCTTAAGGTTATAAATTTCAGTTTTTGTATCTGTAAAATGAGATAACAACATCCAATTACCTCACAAGGTCAGTAAAAGTATGTTTTGAAGTAATTTGAAAACTATAAAAGTGATCTGCAAATGTATTGTTACAACTGGAGTTTTTTTGTTTAGATTTCAATGTTAACATTATTTTGAGATAATTTTGAATTGAGTAATAAAAATATATTCATTTAGGAATTATTTATTCAGTATCTTCTGTGTTACACTATAGAGAATATAAAAATGATAGCTATCCCTGTTTTCAGAAAGGGGGAAGGGAAGATGTGGTTTTGGTTTTTGCCAACACTTATTCAGCATTTTCTATGTGCCAGACATCGTAATAAATACTTTACACGAAGTATCTCTTTTAATCTTTAAAACCCCTATAAAAAAGGTAATATTTTAATCCTCACTTTATAGATGAGAAAGACAGGCACAGGCAGTTTGGAAACCTGCGCAAGGTCAGACACCTAGTAAGTATTAAAAATATTAGAGTCAACTCACCGGCTCAGGCAAGTTAGTTATATTCTTATGCTATGTTACATCTCAACTTGGCAGAACACACACACACATCATTAATCATAATTGATGCTGACTAACAATACTAAGGCAGTAAATGATAAATGGAAGCGATCATCCTGGGGTGAGGTGGCCAAGGAAGTCATCACAATGAGACCTCCAAACTAGATCTAACCTTGTTGGTACAGTTCAGATTTAAAATTACATAAAGGACAAACAAGAATTTTCTGTATGTATTTTTTGAACATGCAATAGGTTTCACCTTATCTATATATATACAAGGCTATGCGACTGTCCGACCAGTAGCTATGACACACAATGACCACCAGGGGGCAGACGCTCAATGCAGGAGCTGCTGAGCTGTGGTGATGTGGCAGCTGTAGTTCTCGGGTGATGCACCCTGGAACCAGAGAGGAGGGAGCTCGATTCCGGGGGGTGCGTCACCCGACAACCACCCTCTCACAATCTGGGGCCCCTTGGGGGATGTCAGAGAGCTGGTTTCGGCCCAATCCCCACAGGCCAGGCTAAGGAACCCCGCTCATTCAACAGACGCCATTCCAGCCATGGTGCTGCCCCAGGTGTAGCCAGGTGCAGCTGGCCTGGGAAGAACGGCAGGAGGTTGGCTCCAGGGCATGTCTGGCCTGTCTCACCCAGTCCTGCCCCGCCAGCCACCTTCTAATTACTAGTAATATCCTTTCAATGTACACAAATCCATGCACCGGGGCACTAGTTTAAATATAATATACATATAGGAAAATACAAAAATCCCATATTAACTTGTGAAATATCTCATTCATAGGTTCTCTTTTATAGACTGGATTTACTTCCTAATTGAAATAGAGCGAAAACTGACTTACAGCAATGTCTATGTATCTATATACCAATCTTAATATAATCCATTTCATTTTAAAGAATTACCATTTAATTGCCATTTTCCTATTATCAAGCCCATTCAACACTTCAACACTGGTCCATTATTAAGAAAAAGAACTTGAAATCAAATAATATATGTTTCCATAATAAAAAATGACAGAAGGCAAATAAATTATTTTCAGTGTACAGAGAAGTGCTGTGTTGCTTTTCCATAGTATAGACAGCAGGCTTCTGGCCCTACTTGCACCACTGGATTTTTATACAGTGAGGCCTTGACTTATGAGTTTAATTCGTTCCGAGACCGAGCTCGTTAAGGTGCTCGTTAAGGAGCTCATTAACTCAAATTACTCTGTCAACTCAATGCAAAAAATCGGCCGAGAGACAGCTGGTATCTCAAAAAACTCGTTAGTCGGGACACTGGTAAGTCAAGGCCCCACTGTATTTGCTATTGATTTTATATAGAGATTAACAATTTTCAGATCTACTTTTCAAATGACACACTAAGGAAGGGGTGAGGAAGGCCGGCTCGAGGGTTATATAAGGCCTGAGAAATCATTTGGTCTGGCCCTGCCAAGTCATGAGTGGTGAGCTAATTAAATGTTTGATCAAATATAGCAGGCTAATTTTTAAGTTGATAATTTTATATGGCCCTCAAATGATGTTATAAATATCCAAATGGCCCTTAGCAGAAAAAAGGTTTCAGACTCCTGCATTAAACAATGGCCAACAATGGTTTCTACTTGTTTCAATTCCCAGCAGAAAAAGTGTACATATTGCTTGTTCATCCTGTGTATATACCATGCAACTTACCAAGCGATAGGTCTGAGCTTTTAAAACATTGAGGTCAATAAAGTTTTCTTCATTATCTGTCTCTTCTTCCTTAGGAAAACAAAGAGTTTTAAAAGTTAATAATTATAAAGTTACAATTTAAAAATATATTTCCAACTTCCACATACATATTAAACCCTATATATAGACTAATGCAGGAAAAGGTATTTAAAAGCCTAGTAATGTGTGTAAAGTTATTATCAGCTCATCTGTTTTTTGAGGTTTTGATGGTGCCATTTAAAATGGACAGAAAATAGTGCAATAAAGGCCTGGGGAGGGATTGCAGTGTGGTAGAGAGGGGTTAATGGGGGTGGGGGGAGAGAAACATCTGTAATAATTTCAACAATAAAGATAAATTCCTTTTAAAATATATTTTATTGATTTTTTACAGAGAGGAAGGGAGAGGGATAGAGAGTTAGAAACATCGATGTGAGAGAAACATCAATCAGCTGCCTCTTGCACACCCCCTACTGAGGATGTGCCCGCAACCAAGGTACATGTCCTTGACCGGAATCGAACCTGGGACCCTTGAGTCCGCAGGCCGATGCTCTATCCACTGAGCCAAACCGGTTAGGGCTAAAGATAAATTTTTAAAAAATAAATAAAATAGGCCTTTTTTAA
Organism: Myotis lucifugus; assembly: GCF_000147115.1. Lineage (NCBI taxonomy): Eukaryota > Metazoa > Chordata > Mammalia > Chiroptera > Vespertilionidae > Myotis > Myotis lucifugus. Next base: position 4,848,425 of record NW_005871115.1, read on the forward strand.
AAGTCATTGAATGAAGAAGAAAAAAAAAAAAAGAAGGGTGCACATTACCGTAGAACTAGAGATAAATACACATAACAGAATAAGAAACAGTCTCATATAGCATATCTGAAAAAGATAGTGGAAAAAGTTAATGGAAATTTTGAGTAACATGACTAAAATAGACAAAAATGACAGGTTGACAGAATATTCTTATCTACTCCAGGGACCAATCACATTAATGAATGTTTTTGATATCTCTTATATGCTCAAGTTTAATCAGTTAATTAGTTAAGTCACCAGTATTGTACTGCCTGGCCCATGGCCTCTAAATCTATTTAAAGATATTAAATCTATTTAATGATAATGAAATATATATTTATTTAAGATATAACTTTGTGTCTTAGATATTAACTATCTAAACCAGGGATGGTGAATGTCTGGCCCACGGGCCATAGAAGGCCCGAGAAGTCATTTGATCTGGCCCTGCCAAAGCATTAAGGGTGAGTTAAATGTTTGACCAAATATAGCAGGCTAATTTTTTAAAAAATATATTTTATTGATTTTTTTACAGAGAGGAAGGGACAGGGATAGAGAGTTAGAAACATCGATGAGAGAGATACATCGACCAGCTGCCTCCTGCACACTCCCTACTGGGGACGTGCCCACAACCAAGGTACATGCCCTTGACCGGAATCGAACCTGGGACCCTTCAGTCCGCAGACCGACGCTCTATCCACTGAACCAAACCGGTCAGGGCAGCAGGCTAATTTTTAAGTTGATAATTTTGTATGGTCCTTGAATGATGTTATAAATATCCAAATGGCCCTTGGTAGAAAAAAGGTTCCCCACCCTGACCTAAAAGGATAGTTCAGGTAGATTCCAAGCTGGTCCTGATCCCTGGGCCAATCGCTATGAAAGGTGAGGTCAGAAGTGGCCATTTGAGAGGTAATCCTTTCCCAAATATAAAGTAAATACAGAATCTGAGCAGGTTCTATAAACATGTATAAGGATAAAATATTAACTCCCTTTTCTCTTCAAATGTCTTTGTAGTGACAAGTGACATACTGGGTGAAACAAATTTAACAAGAATATCCCAAGCTTAAGAATATGGTAATATAGCCAATGAAGCTTGGTCCTCAAGTCTTATAAAGAAAAAAAAAGGGGTGTTGTTCAGTGGGCACTTCCACATGCAGCTATACAAAAGCAGCATGGAAGATTTCAAAGATAATCCTTATTTGCAAGAATTGAAAAGTATGTAAGACAGTTGTTCTCTAAAGGTGGTTCTGAGACCAGCAGCGTCAGCATGACATGGGAGCTTGTAAGAATGCAAATTCTAAGGCTCCATCCTCGATCTGCTCAGAATCTCTGGGGGCAGGGCCACTAAAGTTAGATGTGAGAACTATGCTAATCTTTGGGGAACTGGAAAGCTTTTAGTAAAATATAAAACAATATAAAGTTTCCATACACTCAAGTGACATTTACTTTTTTAGGGAGGGGGGCAGTGGGGCATGGAGGTGTAGATAAAACTGATCTGTTTACATCTTAAATCCTAAGCATACATGCAGATGCACACTTTTGAAAAGTAGCTCAGTCTATTCTGTGTTTGCACTGATGGTCTTTTTAACAAGGAGAGTAAATGATTGAAATGCCAATGACTCAGCGCCCATGGAAGAAGAGACTAAGTTTATGTTTTTGCAGTAACCTAATCAGTACAGTTTACATAGGCAATCAATAAATACTTGTTGAATTTTACCGGATTGAGCACTAATAGGTAAAAAACTTTAATAGTAGGTACTAGGGAAAGAAGACTCACGTTACTAAACATTATTAAGGGAGCATTCGAAGGGAATTCGAATATAAACAGAAAACATAGCTTTAAAATAAATTGAGGATTCTAATCTCAGTAATTTAGAAGCCACTCACCATTTCCTATCATTTCTTTGCCCAATATGAACCCTCCTAATTCTCTTACTGCCAGTTACTAAGGATATGATTATACATAGCAGGTGAGAATATTCTACTGTGACCAATACTTACTTTATTTTTTAACAGTTATCAATGTGCCCTATCATGATTTGGACAGGCTAGAACTAAAGGTTTCTAGTTTCTAGATGATTATGGCAGAACTTTATTCTGTCAGAAATTATCTTTACCATCCATCCTTAAGCCACCCCAAGAACTCTGGAGACAAAATGAAGTAATATCTAACCACCCAAAGGCCTTTTTTTTTTTTAATTCTCACCTGAGAATATATTTTTCATTAATTGTAGAGAGAGAGGAAGGGAGAAAGGGAAACATTGATTGGTTGCCTCCCATACACACCCCGGCCTGGGATTGAGTCCACATCCTGGGTATGTGCCCTGACCGGGAATCAAACCCGAGACCCTTGGGTGCACCGGTCAACTGAACCACATCAGCCAGGGCCCACAGGCTTTTTAGTGATGATGCAGTTCTCCTTAGCCAGAGGATTGGGAGAGGTAAGAAGACCCCTTAAAATAATATGACAGTAAGGAAGGAAAGAAAAATAACTTCAAGAGACATGACTAAGAGAACTAATAGCTTCAGAGGCAACCCTTTAAGGAAAGCCTTGAGTATGGTCTTATGACTGTAGAAGGTCTTTACCTCACAGTTGGGCTGCTTTCTAGTTTGTTTCTCTAATTTACATGCCTAATAATGCTGCTTTGAACTTTGAAGGGTTCTCAGAAAAAAAAACCTATCATTTTTGAAAGTTACACAGCAATGTGCTGACAGATGATTTTGTGGTCCAATATTTAATGAACACCTACCATGCACCAGGTACTGCACAATAAATTAGAGATGCAAAAAAAAAAAAAAAAGAAAAGAAAAGAAAAGAAAAAAAGCACAAAATTGTTTCTGCCCTCATGGGGTTATTTTTCGGATGAGTACATTTTGTTAGTTTGTTTTAATCCTCACTGGAGGATATATTTTTATCATTATTATTGATTTTTGAGATTTTTGAGAGAGGAAGGGGGAGAGCGAAAGAGAGAAACACCAATGTGAGAGAGAAACATCAACATTGATCAGTTTCCTCCTGCATGCATCCCAACCAGGGATCAAATAGAAACCAAAATATGTGCCTTGACCGGGAATCAAACCTGCGACCTCTTGGTATATGGATGATGGTCCAACCAACTAAGCCACCTGGCCAGGGCTGATGAGTATGTTTTTATACTTTTTTCCTGAACATTTATAGCATTTTCAAGTTATACATCTTTAAAGCTAAATGTTGATGCACTAGAACCAGGTATCTTTCAATAAGCTAATAACTAATAAACAGTTATTAAGAAGACAAGATGATGGGGGGTCAGGATGAGCTAGAAAAGCTCAATGGGGAAAAAGGAGGACATATGTAATACTTTCAACAATAAAGATTTAAAAGAAAAGAAAACAAGATGAGAAATATACCTGAGTAAAATAAATGAAGTGAACAACTGGGAATATGTGAACTCTTAAATTTTTCTAAATCTGAATGAAAAGATCTATTACAGAAAGAATAAAGTCTAAACTCATAAAAATGCCTCAAATGATAAGGACTTGGCCTAGCTCCCCAGTTCATCTTAAGCCACCCTTCCCCCACCCCTCATTCAGGAGATCTGGCCACAAGTTTTCTCTTAGTTCCTTGATCAGGATAAATTCCTTCCTGCCTCAGAGCTTTTGTACATGCAGTACCACTAGGGTCTTGCCCAGTGCCTACCACATAAAAGGTGCTCAATAAATACATGTAGAATGAATGAATACATTTTTACCTTAACTTTTAAAATATAAGAATTCTTGTGAAAAAATAATCTTTTAAATTGGTTAGTTTTACAATGGTCTTTTTCCTTCTATAAAACATGTTAAATATTCTGAAAATACAAAACAGAGAAAATAAAATTATTACTCATAATCCTGCTACTCATATATAACTAATGTTAACATATTGATATTATTTCTTTATTTGCACATTTTCATAGCTGAGTTTATATATATTATAATATCATGCCCATATAAGTAACATTTCTTTGTAAACAATTTTTTTCAACTCAATAGTGTTTATTTATTTAAAAAATGTATACTCAGCTTGTGAAATAGCCACACAGTGAAGAAGTATTTAAGTTCACATGACTTTTAAACCCAGCAATTTGATAATATGTACCTAGTGGTTTTATGGTTGACACTAGAGGCCCAGTGCATGAATTCATGCACGGGTGAGATCCGGCTGGCCCACCCCAATGGGGGCCCATCGGGCCAGGCCAGCGGGGGGAAGGGGTGGCGGCGGGTGGTTGGCCAGCCAGCCCCGCCCCGGATCGAGGTGTTGAGGGCGGATCAGGGGCAGGGCTGGCTGGGGGGAGGGGCCTCAGGCGGTTGGTGTTGGGGGCCGATCAGGGGCTGGGCCAGCCAGGGGTGGGGCTGATTAGGCCTGGATCAGGCTGGTTAGCTGCCACAGTGCACTTCATCGCCACGGGCCATTCTGGTCATTCCACCCTTCCAGTCGCTGGGCTTTTATATATATAGATACAATAATACAGTAGGCCCTCGGTTACAGCAGACATCCGTTCCTACCATAATGCAATTTTCACCGTAAGTCGAAACCCACCTACATAAGCACCTACATCACTCACATGGAGCACATACACAGCAGTAATGAAGTGAAACAGTAAAAAAAATTTTAAAAGAAAGATAACAATTCTTGACCTTTACTTGTGGTAAATAAATAAATAAATGGGAGATGGTGATGTAACCACGAAACTACGTAACCTGAGGAGACTCTGTATACTAGTTTCAGGTGTACAACATAGTGATTCAACATTTACATACCTTAGGAAGAGATCACCATAGTAAGTCTAGGAATCATCTGTCACTATACATAGTTATGATATTATTAATTATACTAGAAACTGGTGCACAAAAATTCATGCACTCGGCAGGGGAGGGGTCTCTCAGCCCAACCTGCACTCTCTCTCAGTCCGGAGCCCCTTGGGAGATGCCCATCTGCCAGCTTAGGCCCACTCCCCAGGGATCGGGCCTAAGCTGGCAGTCAGACATCCCTCTGGCAGCCCAGAAGCCCTCAGGGGATGTCCAACAGCTAAAATTTTAGCCATTAGTCAGAAATCCTTAGCACTGCCGTGGAGGCTGAAGACAATCCCACCACCGCTGCTGCGCTGGCCAGGAATGAGCCAGCTTCTGGCTAAGCGGTGCTCCCCCTATGGAATCACACTGACCACCAGGGGGCAGCTCCTGCATTGAGTATCTGCCCCCTGGTGGTCAGTGCACAGTGCGCATCATAGAGACTAGTTGTTCCCAGTCGTTCCGATGTTAGGGTCAATTTGCATATTACCCTATTATTATATAGGATTCCCTAGTCCAGTGATGGCAAACCTTTTGAGCTTGGCGTGTCAGCATTTTGAAAAACCCTAACTTAACTCTGGTGCTGTGTCACATACAGAAATTTTTTGATATTTGCAACCATAGTAAAACAAAAACTTACATTTTTGATATTTATTTTATATATTTAAATGCCATTTAACAAAGAAAAATCAACCAAAAAAATGAGTTCGCATGTCACCTCTGACACGTGTGTCATAGGTTCGCCATTACTGCCCTATGCTGTATAATACATCCTTATAACTTATTTTATAACTGGAAGTTTACACTTCTTACGAACAAGTGTTAAAATTTTAGCCTGACCAGTGTGCTCAGTGGTTGAGCTTCAACCTATGAACTAGGTCATTGTTTGATTTCCAGTGGGGCATGCAGGAGGCAGTTGACCAATGATTCTCTCTCATCATTGATGTTTCTCTCTCTCTCTCTCCCTCTCCCTTCCTCTCTAAAATCCATAAAAATATAAATTTAAAAATTTTTTCATGGAGACATTATATTCTACTATTTAGATATAACCTAAGATCTTTAATGTTTATTTCTGGCACTTGATAAAACAATGCAGTGACTAATATCTTTGTATCATAAACTAGCTAAATAAATTACTTTAACCTTAAATATAAAATATACTTCTTATATATTAACTACAGGCCCGGTGCATGAATTTGTGCACGGGTGGGGTCCCTCGGCCTCGCCGGCGACTGGGGCTGATTGGAGCCGCAGGAGGCTGGCCAGGAGGAGGGGCCGTGGGAGGTTGGCCAGTGGCCCCCATCGGGGTCATCAGGCTGGCTAGCAGGGGGAGGGGGACCATGGGAGGTTGGCCAGCTGGGGGGAGGGACCGCGGGAGGTTGGCCGGCCACGGGAGGTTGGCTGTAGGAGTGCACTGACCACCAGGGGGCAGCTCCTGTGTTGAGCATCTGCCCCCTGGTGTTCAGTGCACGTCATAGCAACCAGTTGATCAGTTGTTCAGTTGCGTACTTTTACATATATATAGATTTGTACAATCACCTGGAAAATTCAACTGGTTTATGAGAATAAAATACACTGGCATTTTAATTTTATATCTTATCTATACTTCCTAAAAACCAGGGTTAATCCAACTCTGATTTTAAGAGCCCTTTGCTTCTATCATTTTATTAGTCTAGTCTGTTGTAAAGACTTGATCATTTAGTTTCACACTATGGATAGAATATTGACTGGGAAAAAGCCCAGATTGCTGCCAATAATCTAAATAATGTTGGTATTTACAAGTATTTTTTAAATTTCCTGCATTTAAAATTTTAAAGTTCTAATATTAGTATTTATCCTTATTTTAGAAGCATAATGAAGTTTCTGAGAAATGAATGGTGTTCTTATGAAGAATGTATTAATCTTAAATTCTATTGTTCTGTTTTAAATTGTTTATTATTTATGACCTATTTAAGATCATGAATACTTGTGAAGAGTGTTTGCTCATATAACTAGGAGTCTACTATTTATTTCCTGTCTATAATTTAGGAACCTCTGTTAAAATCCAGAGCTCAGTCAGTAGAGAACATGAGCATTAATTTAACCAAAGGTCTAAACAACTGAACATGGTACTGTATAAGCTTCTTGTCTCTCGAAAAATGAAATAAAATATATGTCAGAAAATGGAAGCCTGGGAGAATTAAAAGAAGAAAAAAGAATTCAAAGGTGAAAATGAACAATAAGTTCAGTAACACTCATACCACAAATTCTTCATCCATTTTATTTAATGTTAATTCTGCATCATCTTCTGGAACAGTTTCTTCTTCTAATTCTTCCACTGGGTATGTTGGTCTAAAATAATAAAGCTAATATGAGTTGAGAATTGAAAACAAACATTCTAGCAGGACAAAAAGGTGTATACAATGTGAATATTAAGGATCTCCTCTACAACAGATTTTGTCCATTTCCACCCCACTTAAAAAATCACTGTTAAATGATTCATGTATTCTTCCTGAAACTTTCTATGTAAAGATGCAAAATACTTATCTCCAAATTTAAAGAATAAATTTACACAAATAGGCTAATACCATGCATATTGTTACCCAATGTACTTTCTTCATTTACTAATATACCACATTTAAGTACCTATACATACATCTCTCCCTGTCTCTATTATCTGCATGTATTCCACTTAACAGCAGTACCATAATATTAACTAACAACCTATGGCTGAACATTGGGGTTGTTTCCAGTTTTCTAACTAGACAATATTACAAAGGTCATCACTGTATATTTTTCATTGTCTACATCATCAGAATAAATTGGACACATAGAATGGCTGGATCAACAACTTTGTACATTTTATTGTTTTGATAAATATTGCCAAAATCTATTGCTATAATGTTGCACTTCCAACAACAGTGACTCCATTTCCATATGTTCACCAATGTGGTAAACAAACTTTAATATTTGCCAACCATTTAGGTGAAAATATCTCATTCTTATTTTAATTGTATTTTTTTACATTGAAGTGGCTGAATACCTTTTAATGTTTTAATTGATTATCTGTGTTTCTTTTTCAGGGAAAGGCCTATTTATGTCCTTTGACCTTTTATATATGAAGAAAATTAATGCATAGCCTAAACTGTACTAAAAATATTTTCCTAGTTTATTATATACTAGAGGCCCTGTTCACAAAAACTCGTGCACTTGGGGGGGAGGGGAGTCCCTCAGCGGGACCCCTTGGGGGTTGTCTACCTTCCCGCTTAGGCCCACTCCCTGGGAGATCGGGCCTAAGCTGACAGTCGGACATCCCTCTGGCAGCCTGGGAGCCCTCGGGGGATATCCAACTGCGGCTTAGACCCGAGAGAGCAGGCCTAAGCCCCAGTCAGACATCCTTAGCACTGTGGAGGAGGTGGGCGAGGCTTCTACCACCGCCACTGAGCTCGAGCCATCAGCCCGGCTTGTGGCTGAGCGAAGCACCCCCTGTGGGAGCGCACTGAACACTAAGTGGCAGTTCCTGTGTTGAGCATCTGCCCCTGGTGGTCAGTGCACATCATAGCGACTGGCCGTTTCCAGTCGTTCCTCTGCTAGGGTCAATTTGCATATTACCCTTTTATTATCCTACTAGAGGCCCAGTGCATGAAATTCGTGCGGGGCCGGGGGGAGGTATGAGGTGGGGGGGATGCCTCAGCCTGGCCTGCACCCTCTCCAATCTGGGACATCCCTCTTGAAATCCACTGGCCGCTGGCTCCTAACCACTCGCTTATCTGCCTAATCGCCCCTAACTGCCTCTGCCTTGGCCCCCGCCACCGTGGCTTTGTCCGGAAGAACATCTGGAAGAATTCTGGTCTAATTAGCATATTACCCTTTTATTAGTATAGGTATAATAAAGAGGTAATATGCAAATTAACCCTCACACCCTCAGAAGATGGCTGCCTAGTACCAGGCTGGCAAGGGGGTTAGTGAGGGATGACCAAACGACTGAACAAGCAGGCTGCATGGGGCAACCAGGCTGGCAGGGGGTTAGTGAGGGACGACCAAATGACTGAACAAGCAGGCTGCATAGGGCAACCAGCTTGGCAGGGGTGTTAGTGAGGGACGACCAAACAAGTGAACAAGCAGGCTGCATGGGGCGACCAGGCCAGCAGGGGGGTTAGGGGTGTTAGGGAGGATGACCAAACAGCAGGCTGTGTGGGGCAAGGTGCAACCAGGCTGGCAGGGGGAGCAGTTGGGGGTGACCAGGTCAGCAGGAAAAGGGCAGTTGGGGGCAACCAGGTTGTCAGAGGGGGGCAGTTGGGGGGTAACCAGGCCAGCAGGGGAGGCAGTAAGAGGCAACCAGGCTGGTGGGAGGGGCAGTTAGGGGTGACCAGTCCAGCAGGGGAGAGGGTATAGTTGGGGGCGACCAGGCTGGCAGGAGGGGCAGTTGGGGGTGATTAGGCTGGCAGGGGGCCAGTGAGGGGCGACTAGGGTGGCAGGGGGGCAGTTGGAGGTGACCTGGCTGGCAGTAGGGGCAATTAGGGGCGACCAGGCCAGCAGGCAGGTGAGCAATTAGGAGCCAGTGGTCCACGATTGTGAGAAGGATATCCCCCCAAGGGGTCCCGAATTGGAGAGGGTGCAGGCTGGGCTGAGGGGATTCCCCCCACCCCCACCCCCCGTGCACGAATTTCATGCACGGAGCCTCTAGTATAGGATAATCATGGCTATTTCAACTGTTACAATTCTTATTACATTGACTTTGCAACCTTTTTGTGCATGGATCCTAGCTTTGAAATCACACAACACATGCCACAACCCTTTGGTCTTTTAGTAGTACCATTTATAGTTTCATTTTTCATATTTACATCTTTGATCGATCTAAAATTTATTTCTGTAGAATAAGAAGAGCTCCACCTTTATTCTTTTTTAAAAATATAGAGGGAGAGGGAGAGAGAAAAACATCAATGATGAGGGAGAATGATTGATGGGCTGCTTCCCGCTCACCCCCAACTGGGGATTGAGCCCACAACCTGGGATGTGCCCTTGACTGGAATTGAACCCGGGACACTTCAGTCCGTAGACCAACACTCTATCCACTGAGCCAAACCAGCTAGGGCTCCAGCTTTATTCTTATTTCCAAAATCTAATCAGTAGTCCTAACATTAAGTATTGGACAATTATTTCTCCATCAAGATTAACAACATGTATTCCCATATTAAAAATACTGGAAACTTATTTTAAAATAAGTTCATACCTGAACAGGTTAACAAAATATAAAAATCAACATTTAATATTAAGAAAGGAAACTACTGAAAACCAAATCAATCTTCTAAAAAAATTAATTTCCTATTTTTTTATAGAAATCTCATAAGCAATATTCTTGTAGGATTTATTTTGGTATATTTAGACACATAAAATAATCATCTATAAATATTTAACTTCTACATAATTTACATATTACATAGCTGATATATTCTCTACTTCCTATTTTCAATATTTTCATATATATATATATATATATATATATATATATATTCCAAATCACAATACATGGCCAGGAATAAGATATGTCCAAAAGCAAAGGAAGTACAAAATTAAACTGTGGATGAGAAATCAATAGCTTCTGTTGAATTTAGAACACATTGGGCAATAAATTTAATAATTTTTTTAAATGTTAAATGCAGCAAGAAAACTTACAACTTCTTGGATTCTAATAAAGAAGTAATGTGCCCTGGCTAGGTGCTCAGTTGGTTGGAGCATCATCCTGTACACCAAAAGGTTGCAGGTATGATTTCCGGTCAGGGCATATACCTAGGTTGTAAGTTCGATCCCCAGTTGGGGCACATAAGAGAGGTAACCAACTGACGTTTCTCTTTCATATCAATGTTTCCCTCTCTCTCTCTCTCTCCTTCCCTTCCTCTCTCTCTAAAAATCAATGGAAACATTTCCTTGGGTGAGAATACAAAAAAAGTAATGTGGATCATGTAGTCATTCTTTATGTTGTACTATGTGGTAATATTTGGGCTGAGAATTGAAACAGCCATTTTTTAGTTAAAAAATAAATGAATATCATGCCCTGACCGGTTTGGCTCAGTGGATAGAGCGTCAGCCTGCGGACTGAAAGGTCCCAGGTTCAATTCCGGTCAAGGGCATGTACCTTGGTTGCAGGCACATCCCCAGTAGGAGGTGTGCAGGAGGCAGCTGATCGATGTTTCTCTCTCATCGATGTTTCTAACTCTCTATCCCTCTCCCTTCCTCTCTGTAAAAAATCAATAAAATATATTTTAAAAAATAAAAAAGGAAAAAAAATACATGAATATCAGTAATTTCATATGCTTCAACTAGATGATAAATCAAGTCGAGTAAGTTTTTAAAAGTATCTATTAATGAGAATAGATTATCTACCTGAAAGAATGTAATTGAATACACATTAAACTGTTAACAGGAAACAAAATATACACCTTTCTGCAGAAGTTAATTCTAATCAAAATCACTATTTGCTCATGTTTTACCTGAATAATGCCTTCCACAATTTCTACCTATCAATAACCTCAATCTTCATCAGAATAAACTTATATTTACTAGTTATAACCATATAAATTGACAGTTTCAGAATATTTTATTTTTCATCCATTTATTGAGCATCTATAATATACCAAGCACTATGCTACCAGCCATAGAGTACACATGAATACTATCTGATAACTACAATAATAGATATATAAACAAAACACTCTCAGGTCAGAGAAAGAAGCAATGAACAATGTCTAAGAGGACTATCAGTTGGCTTCTTCAGTATTATTCTTGCCTAGTCACGTTAAGCTAAGATAAAAAAATCCCATTTAAAGTACTATATTGATTTCCATTTTTTTTCTTAAATCTGCAGCTATCAGTTATCTGTATACATATACCATGTTTGGTTATAGAAATAAATATATGCAAATGACTTCTAAAAAATTTCCTAAATTGTCCTAGCTGGGTGGTTCAGCTGGTTAGAGTGCCATCCCGTACACCAGAAGGTTGCAGGTTTAATTCCTGGCCAAAGCACATACCTAGGTTGGGGGTTCGATCCCCAGTCAGGGCTAGTACAGGATGTTTCCCTGTCACATGGATGTTTTTTTCTCTCTCCCTCCCTCCCTCTCTCTTTCTCTCAAATCAATAAAAAACATATCCTTGGGTGAGGATTAAAAAAACACCTAAATTGACAAAGATAAACAGTTAACAGTTATACCTTTAATAATTATACTGTATATTTGAACAGGGGAGGGATGCAATAATATCAGAATTGGCTTTGAAGACACCAGATATTCCAATTTTTGTCTATACTGATTTTTCTAATCACCCATGGCATTTTCAGTTTAGAAGTGTTTAGAGGAAATACTTCTTACCTGTTCTATTAAATAACTATGTACCCTTATTGGAAAAAGCTATACACATAAAACTATGATTGCCAGGTTGGTTAATATTTACCTTTTCCAGGTGAAACCAATGTATTTTAATGCTTCTTCAGCTAAACAGTCAAGAACATAGCATACATGCTCTCCATAACCTGACTTTAATTTTGAAGGAGGAAAATCTGCAGATCTCCCCTGAAATACAAAAGATAAACAAGATAGTACTTGTTATTTATATCCCAAATGTCAAAATATTTTAAGCAAAGTACTGCTGAATAAATTAATCATTTCTCTATTTTACAAATATGATTAAAAATAACTGTAATTACATTGTTTCTTAAAAATCCATCTCTATAGCCATTCGTGCATAAAACACTAAAGAAAAATGAAAACTTTTTATTGTCAAAGTATCAAGTTAAAAGGCAGTAAGATCTCATCACGGCAGAACAAACCATTGATATTGTTAGGGTAAAAACCAGTACAACTACTAGCTTGGTATCATATCATCAAACAACCGTATGCAGGACAGAGTGATTCACTGGTCAAAAACACATAACATGTTTGACAAAAATTCTTATTGCCTATCCCCAGAAAAAATTAGAAGTGAAGAGTACCCAAGAAAAGTCAGAAATGGAAAGTACAACTGATATCATGGTCTATTAAATCAAAGTTCTCTTTCAACATAGTGTTTCAGCTTCCTAGTTGTGGTTTTTAAAATCATTTTTAAGGAGAATTAAGTATCCACAAATTTATCTCTGAGACATATCAAGATTAAGAAAAATATTACTTTGGGCTATAAAGGGTATACACTGAGCATTTTTAGAAGTGGCATAGACAGATAGTTTTCAGAGTTCATCTAAAAGGCTAGCATTTATGTTGTTGAATTATCAATATTAAAATTCATAACTTGAGAGCATGCAGAAAGGAGAGAGTTGTTTACACTTACAAATGATCGAAGCTCAGATAATACGTTAGATATTGTTGCATTAGGGTCATCATATTCCTGAGGCTGTTCAAAGTGGCGTCCTGCTTTGTTAATCAACCAAGCAGCAAGAGTGCAAAACATGTAGAACTGTTCACCAGGGTTGGTAGGCAGTGCAAAATAGTGTCTGTTCAAAACAAGAGGGGAGGGTGGAATATGAAATGTTGCAAAATCTATAATAACTAAAGAGTGGAGTCCAAAATTGCCAAAAGACTTTTTTTTTTTTCAAATGGCTTTAAAATCAAAAGACACTCTGAAGTTTCTGGGAATCCACAGTACTCACATTAAAGTTTTTAATCAACAGGATTAGGACAATAACTACTGTCCAAAAAAATATTGGATCAAATACCTTACACCAGAAAATGCAGGGCATGTTATAAAACATAGCATATAGAACGTTTGCCAAAATAATTTATGTCAGGAATAATTAATGAGAGTACTTACTGAAAATGGTAATTTGAAATTAAGAGAATCTCAGAATTTTAAAACAAGACCTTAATGATTATTCACTATGCATTTTTACATTTTTTACACTGTCACTGGTAACTTTACTTACTGTTTCTACTCTATCAGCTCCATTCAACAGTTGTTCTCATCTTGGCTGCATATTTGAGTCATCCAAGAAACTCCTCAAACTGTTGCTACCTGACCAAACAGTTCTTTTCTCATGAATTAAATCAGGACTTCTGGGAGGGAAGCCCCAATATTGGTATACTTCAAAACCTTCCTAGATAGAGCTAAGATATAGCCAGGATTAAGAACCACTGAATATCACATCCCCACTCTAAGAAACATTTGTTGACTTTTGCCACATCATCTAGCCAACTAAAAACAGTGCTAAACATGTTAGGAATAAAATTTGCTGGCAAAAATATTCAATTCAGTTTAATTAAAGACCTTATTTTGCTTTTTTATGTGTAGCTGTTACCATTATGTTTCTAATTGTATTTATAGCTATCTTTCATAAGAATCAGAAGTCTACTTCATGTTTCCCAATTTTTTTCCTACAGGATAAGTATAAATGTTCTGGAAGATAGCAGAAAGTTGTGAAGTAATAAAGGTCAAAAAATCTGTGCAGGTCACCCCATGAAGTCCTGGCAGGGACACGTTTACAATCCTTTTGAAGCACCTACTGGTAACAACTCATCTTTTCCTTATTGACTGGTAATTCCAGAAAAGAGGAATGGATTCTGACACATTCTGTAGACCTATGGCAGTGGTTCTTAAACTTCAGCATGCTCAAAATCACTTGGAAGACTTGTCAAAACACAGACTTGTAGGTGCCACCCCTAGAATTTCTGATACAGGAGACCCCAGAAGGGGCCTGTGGGATTGCATTTCTAATAAATTCCCAGGTGATGCTGCTGCTGCTGCTGCTGCTGCCCTGAAGACCACATGTTGAAATCATTAAACCAAGATATCTCCATGCAAATCCATGATTCAAAGTACCACAGGGCACTCCTGAGGAAATAGCACAGAGGTTATATCAATAAGAACCTTAAGGCCATCTTCTTTTAGTTTAAAAAATATACTAGAGAAAATATGCATTTTTTAGCATAAAATGTTGATTGTTTATATTATCCTGATCAATTCATTTACGTAATAACTCCCAATTCTACAATTTCCACCATGGATCAAACAATACTACCTTTCCCTCTAACTTTTCTTCTATTATGGACAGACTTGGCAATATGGACAGTTTAACTAAAGCCTGCACATCTTATCATTCAAGTTATTGAAAGAGAGCAGGGAATGAGATCAAAATTGTCAAGGGAAACTATGTGACCCTACCTATGGCCCTTAAGAGAAAGTACTATAGATTTTTAACCTAAATTGTCTATTATACAATAAACAAATGTAAGCATGTACTAATGTGAAGGAAAAGCTATAAAACTTATTTATCTGTCAATCTCTAAGCTACATCGATGGGAGGACAAAGTGCTAGCTGCCCATTATCCTCAGCAACCAAGGGCACTGGCTTCAGGATCTGATGAGCTTTTCCCCAGCAGAACGACAGAACTTTAGGTTCTACGACAAAGAGACAATTCCAGCCGTTGCCATTTCATTTGTCTTTCCACTTCTCAGTTTTTGAGAGTACTGTTATTGCAAAGGCAGCAGTCCTTTCGACCACAACAATTAGTCAACAAGTTCACTAAACTGCATATAATGTGCTCAGCAAGGTCCTGGGTACCCATGGTTACTGGCTGCAGGGGCAGATTCTTCCAGAGGAAAACAAAAACAAGAGATAGATCTAAAACGATAACGGCCTTCATCTTTGGGAATGAGATTACGGGTGATCTTGGTATTTTTCTACAAATTTACTTGTGTTTTTCTGAGTTCTCTACAATGTATTCTATTACTTTTATAACCAGAAAAAAAAAAGTTTGTTATTTTGTGGAGGTGCGTTTGTGCTTTAAAAACCAGGCAAGCTGTCTCCCAATCCTTTCTGCTGTTTCAAAACTTTATTCTTTCTACTAAAAAGCAAGTCAAAACTCCGTGAGTTCCACGGCGGCCCTCCGTCGGCAAGTTTGGGGTGAAGTGCCCCTTCCAGGATAGGAAGATGGAGGCAAGTGCTTGCTAACCCGCGCTAGGCGCTCCCCAAAAGGCCGGAGGGAGGCACCTTCCCAGGCGGCACCCAGGTGCCAGGGACGAGGGCACCCACCTGGAAGGGGGCTTCAGGTTATTCTTCCGGAGGAGTTCCTCCTCATAGCGGAGCAACTTCAGCTTCTCCACCAGGTCCTCCATCACCACGAACATGTGGTAGGCCGCGCCGGGCCCCCGCTCCACGACCGCCTCCCCAGCCCCTTCGCCATGGGACCGAGACACCGCATCCTCTAAACCCGACGGCGTGGCCACTGCCGCGGCGGCCGCCATCGCACCACAGACAGAAGGAGCCCAGCGTGGGCTCCAGCACACAGATTTCCGCGGCCTGCGCAGCCGCCGCCAGGACTGCCGCGACCCGTTACTAGGCGACCGCCAAGCAACCCGTCCCCCGGGAAACTAGACTCCGCCTCCTTCCCGCCCACATCGCTTCCAAATGTTCTCCAACCGGAGCGGGCTTTCTGGATTACGTCACGCAAGGCCCGCCCTTCCCCTGCCTCGGCGGAGGAAGTGGCTCGGAGGCAGCCCCGCCCCTCGTGGGGGCGTGGCGTCCGGCGACCCACGTTGTGCCACGCCTCCTCCTGCTGCTGCTGGTGGAAAGCGGAGGAGGGTCGGCTGGCGTTTCTGCTGGGCTTTCCCCCGGCCCTTGGTTGGCTTGGGGCTGGTTAGACCTGGTGGTTACCAACGGCAGCTGAGCGGGCGTCTGAGTCCAGGGGTAGCAGCTTAAAAGATTAAAGAACCAGGAAGACTAGCAGTATTGGAGGCTGTGCTAGCCCACTGTTTTCTTCTTTATGTTTCTTCTCAACGTTGAAAGTTTTCAGTTGTAAAGATAGTCCATATCCTGCTGCTTCCCTTTACCACACGGCAACTTTCCAAAGGAGGGTCTTTCTTTTTTCCCCTTAAACTTAGCCTTTCATTAGGGAGTGCTGTGTTTGATTTCACAGTGTATTACAGGACTAGACGTATTACCATCCCCGGCTAGTACTACTCCAGGGCTAGGAAAGGGGTTGTTGGTTGGGAGGAGGTGGGGGAAAAGAATGGCACAGGGTGAGCAAAAAAGGAGCCATTCGGAAGGATTTGTTCTACCTCAGAAACAAGAATTATAAACTCACATCCTTCTGCTCCTAACCTGTTTCAAGCCCATTACAAGGCAGTATAACGTTTTGGCGTTCCTTGTTAAAATAGAGGGGATAATCTTGAATGTATTTCCCTGTGCTATAGCTCTAAATGTGGCTAAAGACAGTATTATTACTGTACAGTGGGGCCTTGACTTACGAGTTTAATTCCTTCTGAGACCGAGCTCGTTAACTCAAATTACTCTGTCAACTCAATGCAAAAAATCGGCGGAGAGACAGCTGGTATCTCAAAAAACTCGTTAGTCGGGACACTCGTAAGTCAAGGCCCCACTGTATTATTTCTGTACTTGGCAGCTACTGACCTAGAAATACAGGATAGGGGACAAATCTCACCACACTTTTACAGTTCTCAAAGAAATCCTGTGTATCAAGAAATTTTCCTAACAGCTACATAAAAAACGAGGTAAGTAGTAGAT
>NW_005871115.1:4865838-4891942 GCF_000147115.1 Myotis lucifugus
TCCTGGGAGAAGAAACTTACAGCAAGAAGTTGAGTATGTGTTTGTGTTTATAATGTAGTTTTTGAAGGATCTCTGATCTCCTATATCTGCTACTAGGGAATATAGAAGAGTCACAGTTTTGGACGTAGCCAAAGTTTGAAATTTATCTGTAATATCTCTTGGATTCTGTTAGAAAAAATGGTCAGATGAGCACTTTTCATTTTAATATCAGACTCTAGACCAGTGGTTCTCAACCTTGGCTGCACATTAGAATCACCTGGGAATCTTTTTAAAATCCTGATTTCTGGGCCTCATCCTCTGGAAGTTCTGTTTCTTTGTTACTAATGTTGTGGCCCCACCCCATCACAAAGAAACAGAATTTCTGGAGGATGAGTCCCAGGAATCAGGATTTTAAAAGATTCCCAGGTGATTCTAATGTGCAGCCAAGGTTGAGAACCACTGCACTAGACCTACCTTGTTTCTGATACTAATAAAGGTATCAAAGTGAAAAATCAGAAAGGCAAATACCTTTCTATTTATGAAAGGAAATACATAAAATAACTACTTTGTGTAGAAAACAACCCAAAGGGGAAGGCCATTGAGAATTACTTTTTAAATAAATGACATTGTTTATTTGCCTACTACAAGTCATTAACCAGCTGCTTTTAATAAAGATGAGTGGGAAAATTGGATTTGACTGCACCCCCTTGCCGAATTGGTCTTTTTCTTTGCCTCCTTAGAATGGTGTTTCTTCCCCATACATCCCCACTCCAACCACCACATTGTGGCATGCCTGTATAACTTTCAGAGTACAAGATGATGTACAACTTTTTAGGATTGAAAAAGATTTTAAGTTCTAAATCATGCTTTAAAATGACTCAAAAAGGTGTTGGACTTGACAGGTTAATTGGTTACACACAGGGAGATGCTGCCTACATAAGACGTTCTGACATTTCAGAAATTATATAAAGCACTCAGGATGAAATAGTCAAGCATTGTCTTTTGGCTGAGAGGAATCCTCCAACAACATGTACTTTGTCTTGGGGGATGGGGGAAGGGACAACTCTTCCACAACCTAGCCATTCCATTCCCAGGTACACTAGTGATGTAACCTGTATTGAAAGCAATATGAAGAACTATTTCCCCCCTTAATTGCTGTAAAGAAGAAGAAAAAGACTAAAATATAAAGTGTCCTCCAGTAGCTGTGGCACAGAAATAATGAAGGAAAAGCCAACTGTTCAGCACTGCATTTCCCACAGAAAGAACACTGAAATGTCATTTCATTTTTATAAGGCCCCAGGAATTACTTTTGCTGAATCTTTGTTCATAAGTCCATAATCGTTAATACTTTAAGAGGTCTTTTCCCTGATGGAAGTAGTTTTCTCCACATGTGTAAGAATGTACACCCAAATTCTCTTCCATCTGTCTCAGCCTCTTAGAAGCTTTAGGGTACATTTTGTTAGTATTTTTGCAGGATGAGCTCATACGTTGACTAAGGACAGTGGTTTTCAACCTTCCTAATACCGCGACCCTTTAATACAGTTCCTCATGTTGTGGTGACCCCCAACCATAAAATTATTTTCGTTGCTACTTCATAACTGTAATTTTGCTACTGTTATGAATCATAATGTAAATATCTGATATGCAGGATGTATTTTCATTGTTACAAATTGAACATAATTAAAGCATAGTGATTAATCACAAAAACAATATGTAATTATATATGTGTTTTCCGATGGTCTTAGGCGACCCCTGTGAAAGGGTCATTCGACCCCCAAAGGGGTCTCGACCCACAGGTTGAGAACCACTGACTAAGGAGATAGATAAGAGCTTGAAGAGAATGGAATGTTGAGACATGTTCACACTTCTTTTCAAGAATCTTGAGAGAGCTTTATCCCTTCATCTGTGTGTTGCCCACAATTATAGCCTGGCTTCTGATTTTGATTTTGACCTCTTGCAAACTGTCTGTGAAATAATTGGAAGTAATTTTTCAGGCCCTTATGATCTTTCTGTGATTGGGCCAATCTCTGAAAACTGAACAGCATCCCAATGAAAGGTGATTTAAGTTAAAGGGTTTTCCCTGATTGATGCTGAGCAAGGCTGAGGAGGAAAAGGAAGCAGGTTCAAAGATGGAGGACAGCTTCCCAGTTGCATCTCCAAATATAAGAACAAGTCCTCCGAGAAGACTGGGCAGGCTTAACGAGCAAAGCTGCTTTTTGTTATAAATGACTTAATACCATTCAGTCGGTATGTTAACAACTTAGAAAACCACTAATTGAATAAAACTTCCTTAACCTAATAAAAAGTATTTGCCAAAAATATAGAAAGAAAAAAGGCATATTTAAATGTGAAGCATAGAAGCAATGCCTTGTAAAGCCACAAACAAGGCAAAAGCATGCACTCTTTGAAACGGAACTAGACATCAGAGCCAGTACACTGAGACAAAAATTAATAGTAAGTATTGCAGAAAATCTATCATATGTGATAAGATTAAGTAAAAATCCAAGAGAATCTATAGACAAGTGCTTAAGATACCTCAGCAACTGTGCCATATATGAGATCCAAATTAAAGAAAAGTCACTGGGAAAACAAAAACAAACCAAATATAGCACCCAGTAATAAGTCTATCATCATTAGAGAGAAATTGTTAAACTTTCCTGAAAGTCATGGAAAAACCTAAATAGGGATACAATGTTCATGAATGAGAAAAATCAGTTATATTTATCCAATCTATAAACTCAGTACAATTTCAACTAAAATTCCAAGAGGGCTGATACTGAAATTCATACATAAAAGTAAATTTAAAGAAGCATGAGGAAGGAATCATGATATTAATAAGTTTCCTAATAAAAGTGCAATTTAAAATGATATCACAGGAATAAGTAGAAAATAGCCTGGAAATAGGTGAAAGCTTATTTTAAAATTCAGTATACAACAAAGTTGGTGTTATCAATTAGTAGAGAAAGATGAACTACTCAATAAATGCTGTTGAAGCTATGGGCTATTCATGTGGAAACCAAATTATATCTCTAATGCCAGCACATAAATTCCAGATAGATTAAAGACATAAATGTGAAATACTGGTGGGATGTGTAGATGGAATCAAAGTAGAGTATCTTAAACCTCAATGTAGGGAAGGATTTCTTGAAGGAAAGAAGGAACAAATTTTAAAGAAAAGAGAAACTCATCACAATTTAAGAACTTAGATACAAAAGAGGACTCTATAAATGTTGCAGAAATTACCAGGCGACCGGAAAACACACAAAGGGTACTCGGAAGATTCAGGAAAAACCCTTTATTTGCAGATGCTCTAGTGTGGTGACTCAGAGGACTCGTTCTCCAAAGCCTGAATGATGAATATGGAGGAAGCTTTCCTTTTATCCCCTTAGTTTCTGTGTCCCCCAGATATGGACCAGGCTTCCAAATTTTTTGTGGGCTTTCCAGTCCCCCGTGGGTTGGGATGGGGGAAGTGAGATTACACCCAAAGGCCTGGTTGTGTATACCATGGTTTGTGGCCTCTATAAAATGGGACTGTTCTGGGAAACAGGTTCTGAAAGGCTGGACAAGCTTTACATATAAGAATGGGCTTAAATATACTAGCAAGAATGTGCGTCAGAATACTGGTTACTGGCACAGATTCAGATTGCTAGCCCCTCCCCACCAATTGTCTTATATTCCCCCTCATAAAAAGTGAAGAAAAAAGTCATGTGTGACCCATATAACGTCAGAGGATTAGTCTCCAGGATACACAGGATTTTAGAAGTTTTTCTAGGTGAGCATTGCTCAGCCTTAGCACTATTGACATTTTAGACTGGATAATTTTCTATTGTTAGGGCCTGTTCTGTGCATTGTAGGATGTTTAACAGCATTCCTGGCCTTTACCCACTAGATGCCAGTAGCACCCATCCATAGTTGTAATAAACCAAAATATCTTCAGACATTGCCAACTGGCCCCTGGGGGACATATCACCCCTGGTAGAGAATCACTGCTTTAGATGCCTGAGTTGAAATGCAAATGCCTTTGTAAAGACCAGGAATGCAAAGGTAAATTAGTGACTGAGGGATAAGAGGGTAGAGGGGGAGGAAGGAATGACTATGGTGAACTAGAAAATTAAGGCACCATTTCAAAGAGGGGGCATTACTGCCATGCAAGAATTTGGCCAATGTTGTCATATGTTATGATTTTATAAGGATCTGAACCTAGATTTGCATGTCAGTATAAAATGCTAATATTCTTGAGAATGACCTTTCTACACAGAAAATATTATTTCAGAGGCTACTTTAGTTGTTAAAGATATTTGATTTATTAATACACTGAAGTTCAAAATTGAGAAGCTTGTTCTTCACTTTCCTTTTTATATAAAAATCATATTCAATTTGTAAATGTTGTAAGTTTGTTAGAGTCAAGTTTAAGGGGGCATGGGAATTTACAAGTTAAATTCCTGTAGAGGTTTAAAACTGTTCATAAACTTACTATATTTGTTTTAATATTGTTGACAAACCATTCCAGATAGTTAAATCTCCTGAAGCTAAAAGTTTTTTTTAAAAAAAAGTAAGAGGAGAAAGGAACAAGATTTATTAAGTATTCAAATACTATTTGTAAACATAGATATCAATGTAAAACCAAATCTGTCTAAATTAGTTATTCAGTTACATATTATAAATTAGAATCATAAGTTAGTCTGCTTCTCTGATAGGCCAAATCTTCAAATATTAGATACTTAAGTACTAAATATGCACAAATGATTATTTAACATAATTATTACTACCATGGGTTCGACTTTATCATTACTTAGTACTTAGTGGGTTTGTACTTAGTGTTGCAATTTTCCAGGATTAAAAGTAGTCACCCACCTGGAACTATTCATCATCCCAACCTGAACCTATGAAGTTTGCCATCCAATATACCAAGAGATTCCTGGGCCAGAGGTAGAAGAGATTTTTGCCGGAAATACCAAAGGGACACACTAAGCCCTAATTTGCTGTAACAAACCCCCTAAATTAGAAAGGGATGTAGTTTTGTAGCCCATTCTCCTGGGTTTACTTTGTTTTATAGTTCTTCTCTACTAATCAAAGTCTTCTAACTCCACTAAAATTATAGTTAACTGCTTCAGCTAACTGGCTCTCATGGGAGACGAATGCCATCTAATTATACTGTACATATTTCAAGGCTTTGCTTTGCTTCATGGCCTCATTTTTGATGGGAGAGTAGAGAAGCAAAGTGCATGTGTGAACTGAGTTTAGCTTACTGCCTCTAGCAAGTGATTCAGGATGGTTATTGAAAGGTTTCAAGTACTCGTGTGAGTGTGTGTGTGTGTGTGTGTGTGTGTGTGTGTGTGTAGGGTATGGGGGTGGACGATTATTAAATTTGCATCTTAGCGTGTTCTGGCAGTATTGTAGAGAAAGGAGTAGATAGTAAGGTGAAAATTGATTCAGAAGGCAATTTGAATAGTTAGGTGATATCTCCTTAACTAGGAGGTAGCAATTAGAATAGTGAAAAAATGGTAGAAATTAGGAAGGAAATTCAACAGAACTTAGTAATGGGCACCATGAGATGTTCTCTGGGGCATTGATGTCCCATCCCACTCAGTCATCGGCTGTGGGCTGCCTCAGGCACCTCTGGGTGAGGTTGCTTCTGTTGGCCCCACGTAATTTTTTGGAGATGGATACAGCTGTGAATACTGAGCAATCAGTACTCATAGCAACTGGGGAACTGGTACGTCAGCCTGGTAAAAGGGGATCTAGGTAGACACCAGCAGCTTTTGCTATAATAGTTGACATTAAACTGCCACACTTCTGAGTTTCATTATGTGGGATGTGTACTAAAGTAATGAAGATGGCCATAAACTAAGCTAAAAAAAAAAAGTAAGGTTGGTAAAAGTATAAACCATTGATCAGTTACAGTACAGTATCATATGGGGAAATAGCAGATAATTAACTGCAAACATTGAAACATTCATTCTAGTTTCTTGATAAGAGTTCTGTTCCATCATATATATGTTAGTAACACTTTGGTTTGATACATATTTGGTACTAACAAAAAGAATTGATCTTATTTGTCAGAGTTTTGAAGATTAAATAGAAATGGGTTTATTCTTTAAGGGCTAGATTACGAAAATTCAATTTGTTTTACAGTCTGGGATGGCATTTTTCCCCTAAGGAAAAATCAGATTCAAGATGGAAACTAAACGATAAATGTTATAAGAAAAAGATTTCTTAATGGGGCTTGAGCCTAATAAAAGCCAAATCTGCTAGATGCTCCACTTTCATGACATAAGTTTGCATCTCAGTGCACAGTACACCAGGCTTTCTGATGGCCTGTTTCCCAAATGTTTATTGGAACCTTGGCATGAGGCTTTGGAACTTGTTGCCCAGACTATTACATGGTAATAAAACATTAAATCCAAATGCCTTATTTTTTTTTTTATATTTTATTGATTTTCTACAGAGAGGAAGGGAGAGAGACAGAGAGCCAGAAACATCGATGAGAGAGAAACATCGATCAGCTGCCTCCTGCACATCTCCTACTGGGGATGTTCCAGCAACCAAGGTACACGCCCTTGACCGGAATCGAACCCGGGACCTTTCAGTCCGCAGGCCGACGCTCTATCCACCGAGCCAAACCGGTTTTGGCCAAATGCCTTATTTTTATTCCCACTATTTAGTAGAGGTGCTTTCATACTCCATACCTACATATTTTGCTTCATGAATAGAACAAGGAACCCATTCTGCCTTTGTTTGCATCTAGTGAGATTTTGACAATGAGAAAACTTTTTTTTTCTTTCTGAAGGTGTGAATGTGAAAGCCCAAACTATTAGATCCAGAGATCAGTGTTTTGCTTTTGACAACCACAGAGAGTATTTTCTAGTTTTTTTGCACAGCAAATATTTGAGTCCATATAATGTGTTAGGCACTATTCGTGGGCCTGGTGCTACAAAGACTTGTGAGCCTGGTGTCTGTGCTTAAATACCTCATACTCTAATGTGGGGTGTACATGTATTTTGGAGGAAGGCTCTCCAGACTTTCTTCCTACCCTTCCCCAGTTGTTTGGGCCTCTTCTGTATCCCCATAGTCTATTATACCTTCTCTTTCTCGAGTCCCATGTTTCTCCTGGGCTCTGAAGGGGTAGGAAGAATTAGTTAGGGACACCAATATTATTAAGGTAGATCTCTTACCTGGAGAGGCAAGCTTCAGAGTGAAGATGATGGCTCCTCTCCTTTGTATCTAATGTGGGGGCTGATGCCCTTTAGCTTTTTTAGTGTGCAGGAGCCTAAGCTAACTCTGCCTAGGAACTTTAGCAAGGGGTCTGCATATATAGTCAGATATTTCCAGAATCTGAAGAAAGAATATGCATCTGGGGCCCATCTGCTAAGAATTCAAATTGGAATGTGTTTAAGTTCATTACAAAGAACTCACCCTAAAATAGCCCTAAATCAAGAACATAGCCTAAACATTATTTTTATTACCTTCTAACAACTTACCATTTTTAGGAAGTCTTTGTGCTTGATCTATATGCCTAGTATACATTTTTTTTAATGTTAGCTTTAGAGTTCAGAGGAATACTCATAAACTCTGTGTAAAATTTTACTTCCTTCTCCCCAGGACCCCAAGGCATAGTGTGGATTTGTCCTAGTTACTTTCTGAGGAAGAGTGGACAGTTGTTGGACTGTAGATTGTGTGGTGGTCTAAGCCCAGAGGAAGAAGGAAAGATTTTCCCCACTGTTCCCCCAGAGACTAGGAACTAATGGTTTTCCTTTCACCCCATAGTGCTGTGAAAAAATGACTAACCATCTACCAGCCCGTTCTTTTCCTATTGATGTGAAATGCTTATACTTATTTGGTCCATTTCCAGACTTTAAACTTGGAACAGTCTTCTCTTTCCTTATTCTCATGCCTGTTAGATTGTTTTTGTTCGTGTGGCTTTAAAATAAGATTTACTCTGATAGAACAAGCCACTTCTCTAATCCTCTCAATCTTCTTGGTTATCACACAGTTGTTCCTCCAGATGAACTCTACGTTTGTTTAATGTTCAAATATGTATTCTTAGAATATGTGTTGTAATACTGAGTTTACCTTCCAGGGATATAGCATATACTCTACTTGAATCTCTTATTGGGTTAAAAATATCTTTGAAAAACTTTTCTATTTTTAATCTGACAGTCCATTTTTAAACAGAAATTCTTGCTATTTTTCTTATGCTAGTAACTTAGCACTGTTGAGTATGAAAACTCCATATTTTATTTTCTGAAGGCAAGGACAGATTGTTGCACTGCAAAAGATTTGAATCTCCTCAGCTTCTTACAGGAAGAATAATACTTCTGAAATGGTAGGCTGGAGCTTTTGTAAGTAAAATTAGAACTGCCCCAGAAGATCTTGCTCTTTCAAAGGAAACACCAAGTCCTTTTATGAAATAAAATGAAAATGGCCTTTATTCTTGCTTGAAATACAATGACAGCTTCTTTACAGTTTTCCCTGCAGATCTGGTCCCCTTTTATATTTTTGTCTACGTTGTTCCCAGAGTAATCTTTCTAAAATGCAAATGTGGACACGTCATCGGCTTATCTGACATTCATACATGGATCCCCATTTCGGGAAAACATCCAAATTTTCTATCCCGCTATACAGACCTCCAGGGATAAATCCAGGCTTTGGGGGACCTGAAGCTTATGCAATTGGGGATTGGGGGGTCCTTTTTAATAAGAATAAATGCAAAATTTTGAATTCAAAATCAGCTAAAGGGCCTTTGAATGGACAATGCAAGTGAGGCTCCCTGGAGCATAATGTCACTAATTTCCTGCTCTGTCTTCCTCTACAAAGGGAATTGGTTTATCCCAAATGAGATGAGGTTCCTGGGTCAATATATAATGACCAAGATAAAGTATCCAACCCATTGAAATTGAAAAAAATTTTTTTTCCTCTACCCTTCTACATTTTATGGCTGGGGCCCTGCAAATTAAACTGACAAAAAACAGATTAGCAAAATACAAACAAACAGTTTATTAATTAATAAGTACAGTGAGATTATTTGTGGGGATACTCAGTGATGCGTAGTAACTCAAAGGGGTGGTTAGGACCTGGACTTATAATGTATAGCACCATGGTCGGCAAACTGCGGCTCGCAAACCACATGCGGCTCTTTGGCCCCTTGAATGTGGCTCTTCCACAAAATACCATGTGCAGGCGCGCGTACAGTGCAATTGAAACTTCGTGTCCCATGTGCAGAAGTCGGTTTTCGGCCTGGGCAAGTCTATTTTGAAGAAGTACTGTTGATATTTGGCTCTGTTGACTAATGAGTTTGCTGACCACTGGTATAGCATCTTATTCAAGAACAGTAAATGTGTAGAGAAGTGGCAAGACAAAGAAAAAGGGTTTTAGGCTTCCAAGGTAACTATATAGGGGAAACTAATGGAAAATAAGGATTGTTTTGGTAAGGCCTATTATGTAGATTTCTCCCAGTATTGTCTCTGGGCTGGTAAGAGTCTCTGGTGATTAAGAGTCTAAGTTTGACTTTAAACAAATGTGGGGGAGGGCAGGGATTTTTTTGAGGTATTTGCTATTTCTCAGTTGTCTTCAACTCAAAATAATTCTTATGCCAATGTGGCGTATTTTCACGTATTTTCATACTCTATCGCTGTTAGCGTAGAGATCTCTGATTATATCAGAAGACCAGGTGGCTACCTATGACCAGGGTGGTTCTTCCTAACCTGAGATAGTGATGTTGAGCCCTTTTTATAGTCACCACAGTAGGAGAATATTAAGTCCATAGCTCTGTAAATTCGGTTTCTCCCTTTTATTTCCTCTAGAGCAGTGGTTCTCAACTTGTGGGTCGAGACCCCTTTGGGGGTCGAACGACCCTTTCACAGGGGTCGCCTAAGACCATCGGAAAACACTTATATAATTACATATTTTTGTGATTAATCACTATGCTTTAATTATGTTCAATTTGTAACAATGAAATTGGGGGTCACCACAACATGAGAAACTGTATTAAAGGGTCGCAGCATTAGGAAGGTTGAGAACCACTGCTCTAGAGCCACTTTTTAAAGATGGTAATATTTCCTTATTCTTTAGGTGACTTTTCTCTAAAGCACTTGTGTTAGTCCACATCTTCTAAGGATCAGAGGCTGAAATGGGATTAGACATGCAAGAATTTTATTAGGCTCTATGCCAGGGATGGAAAATGGGAAGGGAGCTTGCAAAACCTGGGGTGCAAGACTGACCCCAAGTGAAGAATAAAGGAATGGGAGAGTTCACTCTACACTGCCAGGCAGTCACCATTATATCATGGATGTGATGGATAGGTGTGATGTTCTGTGGGATGTCCTTTAAGGCTAAAATTGAGGGCAGAAGAGTTAACATAGCCCTGAGGGAAATTTTTAAATGGATGTTGTTGTCCATCCATGTGAATGCAAACTCTTTCTGATCCTCTTTCCTGATTGGGATTGAATAGAATATGTTCACTAGGTTAATGCTATATACTGTGTATCTGATGCTATATTAATTTGCTCTATTGACCATACTATGCCTGGTATAGTAGCTATAATTAAGATACATCTTGGCTGACATTGTGATATTCTACAGTAATTCTCCAGGATCCTCCTGGCTTTTGAAGAGGCCAGAGAATCAAGTTTAATGGAGATAAGATCGGAGCCACCATTGCTGCATCCTTGAGATATTTAATGTTGGTTCTTGTATTTGCCATAACCCTCCATAGGACATGATAATGTTCTTGATTTACTATCTTGGTGGAGGCAATTTCAGAGGTTTTCATTTGTTCCCATTATGATGGCTCTTATTCCAGAGACCAGGGACATAATGTGGGGATTGCTCCAACTACCAAGTGTATCAGTTGGAATCATGCATACAGACACAGTGTCATCATGGCATATACTTGCCATGGTGTCCTTCCTTTCAGAGCTCCAATCCCTTCTTTAGTTAATAGATTACAGCTGTGAACATGTGTCCTGGTCTTGGAAATGAACAAGTGATTGGACAGCCACTCTCAGCATCTGCTCCTTCATTCTTGTCTTTCTTTGGTTGTGGTATTAAGCAACACCACCCTTGTTACCTGTCCCTAGCAACACAATGCTCTATCTTTACTACTCCCTGTGGGTCAAGCAACCTCGGCTGCCCTCTGGCCTTGCCAGTCATCATGGTAATTATAGCGTCCTGGCTCCTGACAGACAAGCACTGCCACCTGCCACCTGGCCTCTATTATTCCAATGCCCCATCGTCTCCAAGGATAGCAACCAGTCCAGCTATGTAACTGCTCCCAGTGTTAACATCGTTGGCCGGAAGAGGAAAGGCACCACAGAATTTCTTAGTGGTGCTGGTGCCCCTCTCACCAGTGCATCCCTGACCATCACACAACTGACCTTCCTTGGCTGAGAATTAAAGTGTCTGTGGTGCTCTGCACAAATTTGGCCTCCCAGCAGGAGATGGGCCTCTTTGTAAGCTACTACCTGGGTTTTCTGGATCTCATATTTAGCTCCGAACTGCTTGTTTACAGCCATCATCTCCTACTATCCCTCTGCAGGGCGTCAATACAGCTTAGTACTAACCAGCCAACTCCCCTCTCTTTGTAAGCATTGTTCCCGTCATATTTTTCAGATGCCTGTGTCATCCCCTCATGTCACAGTATTCACCTCCACTTGAATGTTTTCCAAAGAGCACACCATGCACCAGGCCCTCAGGAACACATGGGTGAGAGGTCCCTGAAGTCTAGCAATTTTGTCACTGCCTGGTAGGGAGGGGGTAAGTCATTACCAAACCCCCATCTTGCTGCCTGTTTTTTGGACCATTCCTGGTACCATTGGTATTCATTTGAGTCCTCTGAGAAAAAGAAATCAAGACTGGATTAAATATAAAAGGATTTTATTAGAGAAAATGCCTGTATGAGAAAAAAGGATGATATTAAGTCCTAAGGGAGATGGAAAAGACTAGAAGAGCTGACACATGGGCAAGTCTGACCTGAGTGAGGAGGAGTAGAAGGAAGTTTGAGTGGAAGCATGTGGTTCCAATTTGAGGAAGGTTCAGCAAGGCCATCAAGAAGTCCTCAAACCAAGACCAAACGACCTGGAGTCCCATGTCTCCCAGGTCACGCCGCCGTTGCCTGGAAGCAGCCCTTCTGAAGCATTGCCTCTGCACGAACCAGGCAGTGGATTCTCAGAGGGCAGCAGTCGGAGCCTTTGGTCAATTTGGCTCATTCTCATGGCCACCATGGCTTAATGTGTTTTAGTTACTATTTATGCATAACAACATACACCGAAGCTTAGCAGCTTGGCACCATTCTATTGTGCTTGTACTCCAAGTTGGAGACCACAACTTGAATATACCCCTAGACTAGTTGTCGGCAAACTGCGGCTCGCGAGCCACATGAGGCTCTTTGGCCCCTTGAGTGTGGCCATGAAGTTTCAATCGCACTGTATGTGCACACCCGCACGTGGTATTTTGTGGAAGAGCCACACTCAAGGGGCCGCAGTTTGCCGACCACTGCCCTAGACCAAACACTCAAAATTTAAACTGTCCCGATTTCCCTAAAATGCTGACTCTGACATTAAACAAAACTTGAGCTTTATGTCAGGGTGGCCTTATAGCTTCCTCGCCAATCAGCTACAAATAAACGTATACAGTGTTACACCCTGAAATGAATGTAAGTCTCTGGTAACCAATTGCAATAGAAAACTGTATTTTCTCATCCATGACTTGTAAACTGAGCTGTAACAGCTGAGACCTGAGCTTCATACTGATTTTGGTTTGTCACCCTGTTTGCAAACAGTTTGTTATTTTTGCAGTAAAATGTTCATATTGAGTAATGCCCTCTGGACTTTCTTTGGGCAGTAGATTCTATGGGTCCGGAACTCAAACAGAGCATATCAAGCGTGGCTGGTCTTCGCTCTGTAATGTTTCGGGCCTCACTTGAAGTCTGGGGTGACTCCATGGATCAGGGCTGGATTCCTCTGGATTCACTCATAACAGGCACCTGGATTGGGATGGTGTGAGGATTAGGGTGGGCTAAGTGCCTACACGTGGCCTCTGCATGTGGCCTGGCTTCCTTGCAACATGACTATCTCAGGGTAGTCAGGCTTATTACAGGGTGGCTTGAGGCTCCAAGGGTAAACATTCTAGTGATCAAGGAACCCCTTTTATGATCCAACCTCTACTGTACTGTATTGGTCAAAGCAGTCACGAGCCCATCCAGTCTCATGGGGAGGGGACAGCCTCCCTACTGCCCCCTCTCCCCCCACACCTTTTGATGGGAGGAGTAACATAATTTTTTGGCCATTTTTTTAAAACCACAATTGGTCAGTTGGTTTCTGTAAAGGAGGCCGTAGAAAACCTGCAGCTTAATATATTGCCATTGCTAGCTTTCTGGATTTATACTCATCATAACGCTCTTCAACTTGTAATTGCCTGTCTACTTTTGTTTCAGTCTTCCTGTTCTCCTGCACCCGGCACACAGGTGCTTAATAGGCATTCAATTAACTGTTCCTTCCTGAAACCTACTTTGGGAGCAAAACTAACATATAAACTAGTAACAATGTAGGACAATAAAATTACAATAAAGTTTATGAGGTTCAAGTTGTACTATAAGAGTTAAGTCTTCTTTTATCCCTCCTCCTAATTAAATTCAGGTTAATGAACACCAGGAATTATCCAGATAATGAACTATAGAGAGCTATTTCAGGATTCTTCCAACTACAGTCTGATCTGTAATTCCAAAATAATAAAATCCTCACTTGCCTCCTGAAATGGCCTTTCTAACTGGGAATTAGGGAGCTGACTTCTTATCCAAAGGCAATTAAATGGCCTTAATAAGTAATTAATGACTGAAAGATGTCCTTTGTACATTCAAGTGAATGTGTTTACCTCTGTAAGAAAACTGTAAGAGAATAAGGAAGAATGACAGCATTCTTAGGAAAAAAAACTGTCAGGAGCCAGGAGGCTATAATAAGGAAGAATGACAGCATTCTCTTGTAAGAGAATTAGGAAGAAGGACATTCAGAACAATTCTATAACCTTTCCCTACTCATATTTTTCTTAGAAAATTTTAGATAATAAAATGGATTAGATTATTTCAACTCTATCTGCCTAGTGGTTAAGTGCAAAATAACAGAAGCAGCAAAAGGGAAATGAACAAGATCAAACCAAACTATAGCTATGGCTGTGTCAAAATACCCTTGAGTTTGTTTAATCTCCATGTGATTTATACATGAAGAGCCAGCTAATTTGTGGTATTGTTTGGAGAACTCAGAGGTGTCAGAGTGAAGGCAGTTTTTCCAAACTAAAATGAGTTGGGAAGATAAGAAAATCCACCATTTAAAATACATTGGCTCAGAGACCAGCTAAAACTCAATACAAAGTTATATTATGAATGAAATCCTTATTGGAAACTTGGTTTGACCTATCCGTGAAGATAAAATTCTTATTTCATTCTTGTGCAGCAATAGATACCCATTTATTTATTACTTTTATTTTGCCTGTGACAATCTGCATATCTTGGTAACTTAAGAAAAAAATTTACAGAATTTTAAAGAGAACAAATATCCATTGACATTAGAAACAGCTTTCCTGACAATCCATGCTTTTTCATCATTGATTTGATGAAGCAATAGGTTTGCTTTGAATTGTATAGAATCTAATTATTGAAGTTGGGACTGCAAATTGGTGTGATTATACCTTTGTCTTTCTTGTATTCCCTTTGGCTTTTGTAGAGCCAAGTAGACTGCTCTCTGTCTCACTTCCTGCAGGCCTGGCCACAGAGGGAATATGTATATGGAGATGGGAGGTAGCTATTTAATTTTGTTTGAGCATAAAATCTACTGAGTTAAAAGCTGAAAATAATAGAGAAGAGTAGCATGAATCCAGAAAGATCTGATTGGATACCTATATCCTGATTAGAGACCAATTCTAAGAGTTATGGAGAAAGGGGAAGTGAGGGATGTATGATCTCAATTAAGACTACAAAACTAAAGAGAAGTTCCTTTTTTTATAAAAAATTCTTCATATGAGGTTATGTTTTCATTTATTTTTAGAGAGAGAGGAAGGGAGAAAGAGAGAGAGAGAAATATTGATGTGAGAGAGAAGCATGGATCGATTGCCTGCCTCCCTGACCGGATTGAACCTGCAACCTTTGGGTGTATGGAACACACTTCAACCAACTGAGCCTCCTGGCCAGGGCAAGAGAAGATTGTTTTAGTTTGAGAGGTTAATTGAACTTACAGGAGTCTTAAAAGAGCATAATCATTCAATATACATCAATAATATATGTATTTTGTGATGCCTATATGTCATTGGTAGTTTCTGGCTATAAAGTCAAGGTAATTAACTGGATTAATCCTTTTAGATATCAAAACTAACACTCAATGTGGTGTCTTCTTAAATGTGTGGTGTACATGATCCTCTTATATTAAAAATTAGTTTACTGAACAACAATTACGCTGCTTTGAAGGTGCCCATCCCCCACCAAGAAGAACGTTCTGACTCACTGCAATTTGATGAAACCTGTGCATTTATGTGTTTAAAATCTCCACAGTTTGGCCAGTGTGGTTCAGTAGATGAGCGTTGACCTATGAACCAGAAGGTCATGGTTTGATTCCCAGTCAGGGCACATGCCCAGGTTGTGGGCTTGATCCCCAGTGTGGGGCGTGCAGGAGGTAGCTGAGCAATGATTCTCTCTCATCACTGATGCTTCTATATCATGTTTCTTCCTCTCCTTTCCTCTTTGAAATTAATAAAAATATATTTAAAATAATAATAATAGATAAGTAAAATCTCCACAGTTGAACCTGAAATGCAACTAGTAGTTATATCATCCTCTCAGGAAAGTCCTCAAACCAAGGCAGTGGCTTCCATCTTCAATCAGGTTTCTGTGGATAAAAATTCAGAACTACCTTCTTTATTTTTCACAAAATATTGCTTGTCAGGTTAACCACACTGCCCTGTGACATTTTGGAATGTGAATTTTCCTCCCTTAGTTATCCCTTCATTCTATCTATCTTGGGCTTCAACTTCCTATTAATACTGTTCTACTAAAGTAAAGATTTTCTCCTTTATGAAGAAGAAATAAACCAAAATTAAGTAGTTCTGCCTTCAACTGAATGATTGCTTTTAAAAATTATACTCTTCAAGCAGTGGAGTCTAGCCTGCCTTTATTACTTTCTTTTGCCAATTGAATTTCGACTTCCTGATGCAATCTCTTACTGTTTTTTGATTATATGCCTGTCCCCTGAAAGTATAATCTGAGTTGTTGAATTTATGTATATTTCCCTTTTTCTTCCCTCTGTTGCCTCCCAAATGATTCAGAGTTTAGTTTGAGCCTCCCATCAGGCCCAAACTGTCTTTCACAATAACGGATTGTCTGGTATGTGAATGCTCTGAATGCTTTGAAATAAACCTTGCTAATATCTGGTGTACTTTTCACAATGTATTTGATGCTCCTTTCTTCGGTTGAAATAGGTTCTGAGGTGTTTTCACTTTCTCCAGAAGTTTCTACTTCAAAAAAACCACACATTAATTTATGTTGGTCAGAGTGAAATTATTCAAGGGAAGCAAATACTTTCTTCCAGAAAAGCAGCTTCTTAAAAATCCTGCTTCATCATTTCAGAAGTATTTGTCAGGCATTTTAGAGTGTATTTTTTTCAATATCCCCTCAGTAAGGAACCATGCCTACACCAATAGTCAACTCAAAGTTTTATGTAAATAGAATATTTCTGTTCATTTCTACAATAGAAAAAAATGGAATCAACTAACAAGTCAATTATTATTATTTTTTCTTTCTGGAGCATCAAATTTATTACGAAATTTGAGAGAACCAAAAACTTTAATAAGAAGCCCCACAAACATGGGAGCAAAGGAGAAGGGTTCGAGGAAAGGGACCCAGGAAAAAGTCCAGCCTCTGAAGTTTCATTCAGGTGGGGGCTGAGGGGGGTACCCACAGCGAGGGCACTTCCTCTTGACCTCCAGGGGGTGCCAAGCAGTCTTCCAAGCTCAGCAGGTATTTTGGATAAGATGCTTCTGAAGCCCTTGGAGCTGCTAGGTACCTCCTGATGTGAATCCCCTGAGGTTGAGGAAAGGCCAACTGGTAGAAGCCTTGCTGTAAAGATTAAAGGGAAAGGATTCATCCCTCCAGTGGTACTTGCCAAAGGATGCAATGAATTTGGATCTGCAATGAGGCTGCAACATATTTTTACACTTGGAATATCCATTGACAGATTACACAGAGGACTTCTCAGGTGACCTTGAGCCGGCCATTTGGGTAAATTTCTGTGTTAACTTAAATGAGCCATTTCTGAGGAGAGAAATGATGATGAGGCTTGGTAATTTACATTCGCAAACACACTGAAATCTCTGGATGAAAGAATTTGTGCAGGGTACAAAGGGCAAGGTAATACATTGGGGCAAATTCTGCCCTTTCTGGAAGCAGAGAGGAAGCAGGCAGGCCTGAGGACACTTAGGGGGACCTCTGGCATATTAGATATCAAACTAATCTTCAAAGAAACCTCGCTCTTTCAGTTCAAGTGTTTTAATCACATGTACACGTTATTCTAGTAATTATTTTCCTTTAACACTTCCCTCCTAAAGTCTCAGCTCTGTGTAAAGAGAATCTTTAGAGGGATTAGTCTGTGAGCTTTTCCCTCTACAACACTTTAGTTTGTTCCTTTTACCTTATAACCGTGATACTCAGCTCCTAAGCATGACAGTCTCTGTTGCTGAGCTGATTGGGACCCAAACAGGGTCATTTCATCAATTCTAGACAGATGTTTACAAGTTCTAGTCAGAGATTAGCATAAGCTCAGAAAGGAGAAGAGAGAGAGAATTTCAACAAAAGCTGCAAGTCTATTAGTTAATTATATCCATTTATAAAAATGGTATTAATAGTTACTTAAGAAATAATACCAACCAAATAGAACATTTTCTGATCTCTTTCAGCAAGATAAATACAGATTCAACGATAAGATATTCCATTCAATGTAAAACTGTCAAGGCAAAAGCCAAGCTCTGGCTAAGTCTAATTTGAGGTCTCCTATAGACTGGGGTGTTCAATCAAGTGAATGAGGTACAATTTGGGGAGCCTTTTAAAAAGAAAAACATAAATTCATGGATCAGTACTTTTTGGCCTTGCAATGCAGGAATTAATATCCATGGTCCACTCCATCGAAGCTGGAGGGAGTCCTTGTGGAGATTCTTTTTTCCCCATCACCATTTATCGTCTCTGTGCACTCTTCCATCTCTACCCATCCAAAGTTTTGGGGTGACCATATGATCATGCCTGGGCATTCCAAGCATTATATTCCCTGAGACATATTGATTGTCTCAAGAATGGTCCCATGAGCTAGTTAGAGCCAATGAGCATGACAGGATGTGTGCCTAGACTTCACTGTGAGCATTTGGGCCTAGAACTTCTCTTGCCCATCTTGCCACCATGAGGAGAAGTCCATTATTAATATAATTAATACTTCATTGTATATTGAGCTCTAATTTAGGCAACCTCAAACAAAGATGGTTTAAGATATTTAATGGCATGGGAAAATACTCATGCAGTCAAAAAAGTAGGTTTGAAAACCGTGTACAAAGAACATAATATATTCTAAAAATATATGCATACAAAAAATAATAATCATATTAAAAGTTATTTTGCAATGATTGCATTATGTTTCTTTTTTTAATTTTCCAAAGTCTCTATAATCATATATGACTTTAAAAATAAGAAAAAGTTGTTATTAGACCTTTTTTAAAATCATCTACTTCTTTAGTGGATGACTGCTTTGTTGGGGTTCTCTATCACTTTCACATATTGTTTTAGAATCTGTTTGATGATCACTTATTAGGTATAATATTGGGACAGAGGAAACAGTTGATTGCTAAATAAAGTTTTGATTCTTTCTCCTTCATGATAGCTAGTATTTGTACTTACCATGTGCTAGACACAGTGTCAAGGGTATGAAGTACACAGCATTGTATTCATCTAATTTAGGCACTACCTCCTTAAGCCTTAAAAGAAATCTGGTATCTTATATATGAGGACACTGAAGCTGAGACTGTCCCAGGTCATACAACTGATATGTAGGTGAGCTATATTTGACCAAAGCTCATAATCTTTCTTTTCCATTACAAAATGAACATTACCATGCTTGTCCTATAGCATTCAAATAATATAGCAGCCCCTAGCAGTATTATTTGTGTCTATAATAAAGTTTCTCCATTACCCAGCCTTCAATTAGATTTTTCAAATTAAATTAAATTAAACTTTTTGTTTTGAGGTAATTGTGGATTCACACACAGTTGATTGTAAGAAATGTTTCAAAGATCTATGTACCCTTTACCTAATATACTCCAATGGTAACATTTTACAAAAGTATAGTACAACTAGGGGCCCAGTGCATGAATTCATGAACCTTGAAAGGAACTGTGGGCCGTGAGGCTGCGGTGGGCACAGAGGCAGGTCTCGGCCCATACTCTGCACCCCCACCCAGCCCCTCCCGCTGTGGCTCCTGGTCCCCTGTCTGCCGGCAGCCCCACTTCCACCGCTGCTGCTCCCATGTGCTGATGGTGCCAGCCCTGCTCGCACCCACTGATGGCCCGGAGTGATTGGGGCCAGAGCCATCAGCGGTTGCGAGTGGTGGCTGCTGCCCCGATCACCCCTCAGGAGCAGGAGGAGGTGGAGAAACCCTGAGGAGCGATTGGGGCCAGCAGCTGCAGCTCGAACCTGCTGATGGTGCTGAGCAATCAGGGGGGCTACGGTGCAGGCAGCAGGTGTGAGCAGTAGGAGGGACCATGGCATGTGGGAGCAAATAATTTTCAGTAACCATCAGAGGCTCTCCTCAATTACAGCGACTGGTGCCCCGCCTTGGTCTGGTGGCTCCGCTCACCTGCTCCACCATACCACCCACCGTGTCAGACACCCGCCATATTCTGAACTCTGCCACCTGCTGCTGACACCTGCCATGTTCGCGCACCCCCTGGTGGTCAGTGCACATCATAGCAACTGGTGGTTCAGTTGTTCAGTTGTTCCATGTCGGTCTATTTGCATATTAGTCTTTTATTATATAGAACTAGAGGCCCGGTGCATAAAAATTTGTGCACTCGGTGGGGGTCCCTCAGCCCGGCCTACGCCCTCTTGCAGTCTGGGACCCCTCGGAGGATGTCCACTTGCTGGCTTAGGCCCACTCCCTGGGGGATCAGGCCCAAGCTGGCAGTCAGACATCCCTCTGGCAGCCGGGCAGCCCTCGGGGGATGTCCACTTGCCAGCGGGGAGCAGGCCTAAACTACAGTGGGACATCCTTAGCGCTGCTGAGGAGGCAGGATAGGCTCCCACCACCATCGCTGTACTGACAGCCATCAGCCTGGCTTGTGGCTGAGCAGAGCTCCCCCTGTGGGAGTGCACTGACCACTAGGGGGCAGCTCCTGCATTGAGTGTCTGCCCCCTGGTGGTCAGTGTGTGTCATAGTGACCAGTCATTCCCAGTCGTTCTGCTGTTAGGGTCAGTTTGCATATTACCCTTTTATTATATAGAATAAAGGCCTGGTGCATGGGTGGGGGCCAGCTGTTTTGCCCTGAAGGGTGTCCTGGATCAGGGTGGGGATCCCCACTTGGGTCCCTGCCCAGCCTGGGTGAGGGGCTGATGGCTGTTTGCAGCTGTTCACACCCCTTTCAGGGTGGGGGGGGGGGTCCCCACTGGGGTGCCTGGCCAGCCTGGGTGAGGGGCTGATGGCTGTTTGAAGGGTGGTCAAGCCCCCCCCCCAGTGGGGATTCTTACCCCATGGATGTTTGGCCAGCCTGGGTGAGGGACTGATGGCTGTTTTCAGGCTGGCCACACCCCCTTTAGGGTGAGGGGTCCCTACTGGGGTGTCTGGCCAGTCTGGGTGAGGGGCTGAGGGCCGTTTTAGGCTGGCCAAGCCCCCCGGCGACAGAAGCTCCCAGCCTCTCCTTTTTTTGTTTTTTCTTTTTTATTCTGGGATTTATTTACCTTCTATAATTGAAACTTTGTAGCATTGAGAGGAGCTCAGAGCCAGCCAGGGCGGGAAGGAGGGAAGCCTCCTGCTCGCTCCAGCTCTGGGGCCATGGCCGGCTGAAAGCAGGTATCTGGGGTTTATTTACCTTCTATAATTGAAACTTTGTTGCTTTGAGTGGAGCTCAGAGCCTGCCGCAGCAAGCGGGAAGCTTGGCTTCCTCCATCATTGGGGCAACCAAGCCTCCTGCATGCTCCAGCTCTGTGGCTGCCGGCCGCCATCTTGTTTGGGTTAATTTGCATATAGTTGCTCTGATTGGCTGGTGGGCGTGGCTTAAGGTATAGAGAAGGTATGGTCAATTTGCATGTTTGTCTTTTATTAGTGTAGATATGGTCACCAGGATATTGTCATTGATACAGTCAAGATACATCAGCACAAGAATCCCTGATGTTGATCTTTTGTAGTCACATCTGCCTCACTCCCTGCCCATGTAACTCCTGACAATTATGAAAAGGTTCTCTCTTCATATAACTTGTCATTTCAAGAATGTTATATAATAGAATTGGCTTTTTAAACTCAGCATAATTTTCTTAAGAGTCATTTAGGTTGTTGTATGTATGATTAATTAGTTCTTTTTTACTACTGAGGAATATTCGATGGTATAGATACACCGCAGTGTAACTATTCACACACTGAAGAACATCTGGGTTATTTCTTATTTTTGACTGTTACAAATAAAACAGCTATGAACATTACTCTTCAGGTTTTTGTGTAAACATAAGTTTTCATTCTCTGGGATAAATTCACAGGGATGCAATTTCTGAGCCATATTATAGTTGCATGCTTAACTTTTACAATAACTGCCAAAATGTTATCTGAACTGATTCTACCATTTAATGTCCCCATCAGCAATGTATGAGTGATTCAGTTCTTCCATATCTTCACCAGTGTTTGGTATTGTCATAATTTTTTTAAATTTTAGTGGTCACTATTTTTTAATTTTTATTTATTTTCTTTTAAATTTTCTTTGTTTTTTTTTCTGCTAGATGTATAGTGATTATCTTATTGTAGTTTTAATTTTCATTTCCCTCATGTTTAATGATGAGCATCTCTTCATGTGCTTATTTACTTTCTATGTATCCTTTTGAATGCAATGTCTCTTAATGTCCTTTGTCTATTTTTCTTATGGATTCTTTGCATTTTTACTGTTGAGCTTTAAAAGTGCTTTCTGTATTCTAGATACAACTTCTTTGTTAGATGTGTGACTTTTTTTTATCACTGGTCTGGTTATAGAGATTGCATTAGTGATATTTTCTCTCAGTCTGTAGCTTGTCTTTTCATCCTCTTAAAAGGGTCTTTGCTAAGCAAAAGTTTAAAATTTTGATGAAGTCAAGTTTGTAAATTTTTCCTTTTATGAAGAATACTTTTAGGGTCAAATCTCAGAACTTTTTCCTAGCTCTAATTCCTGAAGATTTTCTCTTATATGTTTTTCTAAAAGTTTTACAGGTTTACAGTTTATATATAAGTCCAAGTTCATTTTCTGCTTCAATACTAAAATCAACCACTCTAGGATATTTCCTGCCTCTATCCTCGGAGCTCTATTTGTTTTTTTTTTTTTATTATTGGAGAATTATATTAGAAACCAAGGACCTAGGTAATAGGTGTATTGGTTACTGGAGTGTCATTGATTTTAGGTCCTCTTGGCCTACAGAGCAAGGAAATATGTGTTACACTAAAGCATGTACTAAAATTTTCCTGTACATATCTATAAATATTTTTATATGTAACCACCTATAGCTATATTAAGCTAAACCCAAGTTTATAGTAATATTTCTAACTCTAATCCATTAACATATGGGTTATTCTAGTTTATCTGTAAATTTCCAACAGTGGGAAATATGACATTCATCATCAATCATCTATTTATTTAATTGTTCCGTTCCAGTATACATGCATAGTGGTATCAGAATTGTTCATCTGTACCCCAGTGGGAAACAACTTATCAATTAGAGTATATTTCTTATATATGGTTTCTTTAGCTTTAGTGTCAGAGATTCTCTACTCATTTCCAGAGTTATTTAAATCAGCACTTTTCCCTCCACACCCATCAGTGAAGTTGTTTCATGCATTTGTAGTATAATTAGATTGTTTTGTCACAGTGTGCATTCCATCCTGGAATCCCTGCACTTCCAAGTGATTTTTTTTAAATGTGCACAGATTAAGGTTTCCTCTGTATGCTATAGAGCTCCATGGGTTTTAACGAATGCATCATTTCATGTATCCACCATTACATTATAATATAGAATGCATGTGCTTTGCCTGTTCAACCTTCCCTCTTCTCCCTCCTCCCTGGCAACCACTGATCTACGTATGAACTATATAGTTGTGTCTTTTCCAGAATCTCTTATAATTGGAATCATACAGTATGTAGCCTTTGCATACTGGCTTCTTTCACTTTGTAATATGCATTTAAGGTTAATCCATGTCTTTTGTTGGTTTGATAGTTCCTTTCCTTTTCATAGCTGCCTAATATTCCACTGTATGGATGTACACATCTTATTTTTCCATTTACTTAGTTAGGGACACCTTGGTTGTTTTCAGTTTTTGTGTGTGACTGTGAATAAATGTGCAATATGCATTCATGAGTACATTTTTTTGTGGGCATACATTTTCAGGTCAGTTGAGTAAATATCTTGGTGTTTACTTATTGGATTGTATGGTAAGGAACTTCCAAACTGTCTTCTAAAGTGACTGTACCTTGTTGCATTGCCCCCAGCAATGATTGAGTATTCTTGTTGCTCTGTATCCTCACAAGCAATTAGTATTGTCAGTTTTCTTTTTTAAAAAAAATTTGCCATTATAACAGATGTGTAGCAGATGTGTATATTTTCATTTAAAAAATATACTGGAAGACAGGTTATTTTGCAGGGCAGGAGAATTAAAGCACTAATAACCATTGGCTTTACCTCTTCACAGAATTGAAGAGGGGTCTCACTGCTAAGAAATTTGCTTCAAGATCCAGGAGAGCCCATGTTTGTAAACGCTCCCTTAAATTCATAGTTCTTAGCCCTATCATGCCCTACCCTTACAACAAATGTTTGCAACGCCTTCTTTTCTATGCTAAAATGAAAGTAACCAGTAATATAACCTAACTAAATAGTTTTTTATTGATTTGTTGGGATGACAGTGGTTCACAAAACCATACAAGTTTCAAGTGTACAGCTCACTATATCATGCACCCATTGCTCCTAGCGAAGTCTTTTTCTGTCCCCATTTCCCCACTCCTTTGTCCACCTCCACCAACTCCCCACCCCCCTTTGCCTCTGGCTATCACTTTTTAATTTAATATAAGGAAGAATTTTTTTAAATTTAAAATAAATTATATATTCCAACACATAAAATGTTCAGTCATAACTGCATTAACAGACAATGAAATTGTTAAGTATTAGAACCTTCTTGAATAGGTGAGTGAGAAGATCAGAGTCATTCCACGTAAGACGTATAGGGAAACTGAAGCAGTGATACTGGTGGACACTAGAATAAAAGCTAGTGTTACTCTTGTGTATAAGAGAATGAGAACTTATTTATATATAATGGGAGAGAACAGCCCCAGTTGAAGCAGGAATAACATCTATAATAATAAAAGCATAATATGCTAATTAGACTGGACAGCTGAATGACCTTTTCAATGTCATTCCGGACGTCCTTCTGAATGAAGCCGTGGTGCAGGGGAGGGGAGGCGAGGCAGAAGCGGTTAGGGTGATCAGACAGGCAGGCGAGTGGTTAGGGGCGATGAAGCAGACAGACAGAGTGGTTAGGGGCAATGAGGCAGGCAGGCAGGTGAGTGGTTAGGGGCATCAAGAAGGCATGCAGAGTCGTTAGGGGGGATCAGGCAGGCAGGCAGAGTGGTTAGGGGCGATCATGCAGGCAGGTGAGCAGTTAGGAGCTAGCGGTCCCAGATTGCGAGAGGGTGCAGGCCAGGCTGAAGGACATCCCCCATCCCCATGCAAGAATTTCGTGCATTGGACCTCTAGTACTAAAATAAATTACATATTATTGAAGTGAAAACAGTATGGGATACATAATTCTTGCAAAGGAGCTCAACATTACAACTATGGAGTTAAAGTTTCCTATCTTATGACATAGGATATGATAGTGACAAAGTGTCACATCTCATCCTATTTTGAAATTCCATTACCTGTTGGGGCATATGTTCGGTCTCAGTGAAAACGGCCTGGGAGGCTATATTCCTCAATAAGCAATAGGGAATATAAGAAGGATTGGAAATAAACTGTAAAACAAGAAGCTATAGAGACACTATGTAATGAACCATTAGGGACAACATTGTGGTAAGAGCTGAGAACAGGCAACCCCACAATAATTACAATGCTATTTTCACCACATAAGTTTTTGTCCTTGTACTATAAAAATAATGTAAGATGGTAAGGATGTGAAATTTAAAAAACATTTTTATAATGAAATGTAGTGAGGTCCCCATATGTTCTGCTAATTTAGTAATATTTGGCATCAAGTATCTTAAAAGGAGTCCCAAAGCTATTACATAGTTGCAGACTGCCTCCTCATTTCTCCAGCACTGTAATTGTACTTCTGCACTGAAACCCTTCTTTTTCCTTTTTATTGAATTTATTGGGGTGACACTGGTTAACAAAATTCTACAGGTTTCGGTTGCACCATTCTACAGTATATCATCTATACACTGTATTGTGCCCAGTCAAGTCTCCATCCATCACTTTATTCCCCTATACACTTCTCCACCTCCCCCCATTGCCTCTCACCCTGGCAATCACCACACTATTGTCTGTGTCCAGGAGTTTCTCTCTCTCTCTCTCTTTCCTCTCAATCCTTCCACCACTACCACCGCACCAATAGCTGTCACACAGACTCATAGATAAAGTCTGTTTCTATTTTGCTTATTAGTTCATTTTGTTCATTAGATTCCACATATTTACTAGAGACCCAGTGCATGAAATGTGTGCACTGGATGGGGGTGTCCCTCAGCCCAGCCTGCACCCTCTCCAATCTGGGACATCCCTCTCACAATCCAGGACTGCTCGCTCCCAACTGCTCACCTGCCTGCCTGCCTGATTGCCCCTAACTGCTTCTGCCTGCCAGCATGATCACCCCCCTAACCACTCCCCCTGCCAGCCTGATCA
>NW_005871115.1:4892042-4920543 GCF_000147115.1 Myotis lucifugus
CTGCTCACCTGCCAGCCTGATCACCCCTAACTGCCCTCCCTTG
The DNA here is from genome assembly GCF_000147115.1 of Myotis lucifugus. Lineage (NCBI taxonomy): Eukaryota > Metazoa > Chordata > Mammalia > Chiroptera > Vespertilionidae > Myotis > Myotis lucifugus. The sequence continues at coordinate 4,892,086 of NW_005871115.1, forward strand.
CCGGCCGGGTTGCCCCCAACTGCCCTCCCCTGCAGGCCTGGTCCTCCCCAACTGCCCTCCCCTGCAGGCCTAGTCCTCCCCAACTGCCCTCCCCTGCAGGCCTGGTCTCCCCCAACTGCCCTACCCTCCTGGCCTAATCGTCCACAGCTGCCCTCCCCAGCCGGCCATCTTGTGGCTGTGGGTGCCGCCATCTTTGAGGGCGGGGCATTCAATTAGCATATTCCCTCCTTATTGGCTGTGGGTGCTGCCATCTCTGCAACAGTGTGAGAGTCAATTAGCATATTCCCTCTTTATTAAATAGGATATAGCCCTTGCTGGTTTGGCTCGGTGGATAGAGTCTTGGCCTGTGGATTGAAGGATCTCGGGTTCGATTCCGGTCAAGGGCACATGCCCGGGTTGTGGGCTCAATCCCCAGTGGGGGGCATGCAGAAGGCAGCCAATCAATGATTCTCTCTCATCATTGACATTTCTATCTCTCTCTCCTTACCCTTCTATATATATATATATATATATATATATATATATATATGTATGTATATATATATATATATTCTCTCTCTCTCTCTCTCTCTCTCTCTCTCTATATATATATATATATATATATATATATATATATATATTTTCTATATAATAAAGAGCTAATATGCAAATTGCCATCACTCTCTAATGGCTCAGACATTCAACAGTGGGGAGAGAGGAATGGAGACCAGCCAGGCACAAATGAGCTCTTGAGAGAGGAATGGGGACGAGCCAGGCACAAATGAGCTCACAAGAGAGGAATGGGGACTAGCCAGGCTGTGCCCAGGAGAGGGACAAGCCGCCCGCCCCATGGTCCCGGGCACCAGCGCCTGTGCCTGCGGTCTGGGAGAGGGACAAGCCGTCCGCCCCGTGGCCCCCGGCACCAGCGCCTGCACTTGAAGTGCTATGAAGCATTTAATGGATAGAAAGTCAAGAGAAAGTAAATCATTCAATAGTTTTAGAATAGTCTTTGTCCCACTTAAGCTTTTCTTTCTATAACATGCTTCTCTTAAATTATGTTGACTTTTTGTATAAACATATGTAAAATGTTTCCAGTATCTCATCTACTAAAGTATTATTAATTTATACTTGTAGTGAGATTGGCACCATGGATATAAAACATTTGTTCAGCAGCCTAGTCAGCAATCTACACCTTCCCTGACAGTGGCCATTTGGGCTCCTTGCTCATTGTCTCCCTCAGGGATCGTGGAAGAAAGCTGTTTATCCTCCTCCAGTTATTGTTCCTTTGCTTTTAACAGAACATAGTGATATTGGAAAAAAATAAAATCAGTTATAAATTTTAAAAAATTGTTCAGGAAGATGCTTTCTTTGTGAGATTGTCCTGTGTGTTTTAGAATATGTAACATCCCTGGACCCAATCATCAGACAAGCAAAAATGTTCCCATGGCCCAGCTGGTGTGGCCCAAGCACCAGAAGGTCTCCAGTTTGATTTCCTGTCAGGGCACATAACCGGTTGTGAGCTCAATCCCCAATAGGGGGCGTGCAGGAGGCAGCCAATTGATGTTTCTCTAGAATCTATGTTTCTATCTCTCCCTCTCCTTTCCTCTCTCTAAAATCAATAACAACATTTTTTAAATGTTTCCAAGAGGTACCCTAGGCTAGAGTACCTGCCTTGTTGAGAACCTCAACTAAATGGATGGTTTCTGCCCACTTATGAGGAATATTATACGTTTCAGCTTTTTGAGCCTATAGAGTGAAGTCTGGACAAATAGATTCTGTAATTATTTCCTGGTTACTGGCAAGGCCATCATGTGTTTCATGACATGGGAGTTTTAAAGCTGAGTTGAAATGTTTAAATGTCATATATTGCAAAGGTGGGTGCAAAAATGCCCTACAGGAGTAAACTGACTATTAGCAAAGAAGGAAGTTAGGTCAGAAACTAATTTTGCTCCCAATTTGTCCAAACTGGGTTAGGGCATGAGAACCAAGAAGAAAAGGAAACGAAAATGCAAGCATGTACCCTGTCCCAAGTGCACTATTGATACTTCCACATCTAATCTTCATAAAAGCTCTGAGCAGGTTGCACTCTTCTCACTTAATAGTAGAGGAAACTGGGATCCTGAGAAATTATGTAACTTTTCCAACCTCTCTTGAAAAAGAGCATTTGCTAAACGAGGAACAAGGAGAAAACTGGACATTGGAAACAGAACAGATTTGAATACTCATGCTGTTGAATAGGCAAGCAGGTTCATTAGGTGAAAGATATCGGTGTTTGGGGAAAATAGAAAGGCTTTGTGAAATGGTAGGTCCAGAAACTCTATATCACCTAACCTGGTCTAAGGTCTTTTGTCCAAGTGGGAAGACTATCCCCTAAGCAGAAACAGAATATGCCGGAAACCAATTCGAGCATGTCATAATTTCAAGAGTTTCATCGAAAGGTTAATGAGACTTGGGGACTCAACAGGGTTGGGAATGGCTGAAAGCATTTCCCCAAACCTGAATAGGATACATTAAATTGATTCTTGGCTGCCAGACAGCTAAAAGGTATCTTAATCTACATGTTATTGCCTCCTACTGGCCAAACACCTGAACAGCCATAGGCTAATTCCCTCATTCTGACAATGGACTCTGTACCAAACCCTGACCCTTTGAAGCAGGGGTCCTCAAACTTTTTAAACAGGGGGCCAGTTCACTGTCCTTCAGACCGTTGGAGGGCCGGACTATAGTTTAAAAAAAAAACTATGAACAAATTCCTATGCACACTGCACATATCTTATTTTGAAGTAAAAAAACAAAACAGGAACAAATACAATATTTGTATTTGCATGTGGCCCGCGGGCCGTAGTTTGAGGACCCCGGCTCCGAAGTGTATATCTCTGCCTCGCCTCAGGACAAGTTGTGTTAATAAAAAGCATGGGGGCCTGGGGACGGAGAGAACCTAAGACCTTAGACTTAAGATATTAGATCTTAGCTCCTTTAACTAAGCTCCTCTGACCCCCCAATGCCTTTCAAAATTATCTTTCATCTCCAGACTCTTCATTAGTCTCTGGATTCCTATTTAACATCTACGCACAGCCTTCTCCAGATTCCTGAGCCCTTCTTGATGCTGAGACAAGAGCACCAACAAGAATACACCACCAAAGGTTTAGCCTTTTGATCCAGGTCTAGCTGTAGCTAGACCTCCCATTAAATAATGGAGTCTGGGTTTTTTTTGTGATAATTAGAGATTTCAAACTGAAAGATGGGAGAAGTTCCTCTTAGCTCAGATTAAAGATTCAATAAAATGAGTTACTCTTTGAGAGATTATGGACAGAAAACCTTTAAATGTTTACTTTATGTACCACCTTTGGCAAGGTCTATATTTAAATCAGTGGGTCTTGTGTTGTAATTCTGGAATGTCAAAGGCAGTCGTCTGGAACAAGCTCCTGCCCTCATTAGGGCCGATTGTTAAATTTTCAGGAATTTTGCCATCTGTTTTTTAAATCGTTGATACTTTGAAATCAGCTACGATGGGAACATTTGAGACTCTACTCCCCCATCCCAGAACCAATTGTTAAACATCTATTTGCATACTGCTGTTTAAAAGTTATAAAATGGTTCCACTCTGGCCTTTGACACTTATTGATGCTCAAAGGATCTTGAATGTCTCAGGGTATCTTTCTGGGGCTTGACATCTTTGGCCATTTGGCAACTACTGAGAAAATTATTTGCTCCTTTGCCATAACCCACTTTCAGTTGGGATGAGGCAAGTAACGAAGTTACTTATTTGGGAAAAGATTTCCAGTGCAGATGGTGATGTAAATCAGTTTGTGGATCATTATCATTAAGGCTTTTGCTATTTCCATTTACCCTCGTTTCTTTACTCCCATTGCCCTCTGCTGATATTGGCAAACATTTTAATTGAGAAAATGTTTATACTTATGTCTAGGTTCTTTGCAAATGTGTACTGTTCTGCATATATATATATATATATATATATATATATATATATATATTAACTTACAGAAATGATTTTGTCTCACTCTGGATATTTTATTCTATTTTATTCCTTGTACACCCAGAATTAGTTTTATGGATTCTTAATTTGACTATGTTGTAACTAGTTGTCTGCTGGAAAGACTCCACTAGTCTTTCCCATCAACATTTCTTGAGGATTCCATATTCCCACATTCTTGCCAATACTTGAAAATTATCTGGCTATTTCCAGGTATTAAATCATATATTTTCTTAATCTACATTTCTTTGATTACTAATGAGTTTGAGCATTTTGTTATATATTTGCTAGCTTGTGGTTTTCTTTCCCATAAGTAGCCTGTGGGTATATACTTCACAAAGATATTTTTTTTCCCTGTAGAGTTCCTCTCTCTGCATTATACACTCTATATGTTTTTTGGTCAATTTCATATGCTGAAAATTTATCTGGAGAAACAAATGTAAGTACCTTTAATATTCAAGCCCTAAAATTAGAAGCCAATAATTTCATATCCTTTGTTGATAGTATGCCAAGAAGAAAACTGTACCTTGCCCTCCACCCTCCCTATTGGTTCTTTTGTCAGTCAAGATGGATTAGATTATGTTGCAATGCTAAACATCCCCATAACTTTGTGGCTTAAAAACAGGCAGCATGCCTGAGTGAGAAATGAACATGTCAACTATGGATCAGCAGAGGAGTTCTGCTTGTCACAGCCGCTCAGGGACTGATGGATCAGCCACCACATGAAGCTGTGCTGGTCGCTAAGACAAAGAGAAAGATAGGATTCTGGAGGGTCTAGGACTGGCAGTTAAGTACTTGGCTTGGGAGTGACCCCTGTTGTCCACAACTCATTGTTCCGGAGTGGTCATGAGGACTTACCCATTTTCAAGGGTGCCAGGAAGTATAATCCTGCCATTGCACAAGAGAGAGATGCAAATAGCAGAAATCACATCTGCCCTTCTAGCCACCAAATATGCAGGTCATCACTTTTTTTTCCTGCATCCCAAACACTTTGACCTTTCTTTAGAGATATAACCCAACAGTCAATTCCAGTCAGTACATCAAACTCAAAGCCCAGCATCTCAGAGTGATGAAATTTTTTATATCAGATCCAGGTGTGGTTCTGAATTATCTGGAAACCTAAGACTTAAGATGACAAGGTATTTGTTTCTCACCTACCCAATATACTTTGGTAGAATAAAAAAAATAACTGAGACGACAATGTCATTCTGATTTGAAAAGAGAGGGACATTTGGGAATCAATAGCATGTTTAAAATCATTCTGAGAATGTGTTGTGAGGGGCCTTTATGCTGTGAGTAGAGGATGTTTCTAAGTAGGACTTAATTCTACTTCCTGGAAGGGACTTGGACTTCCTAGTCTATCATTTTCCAAGGTCCTTGACATCAGGCCTGGGTGTTTCTTTCTTTCTCCATTATCTTCCTTGATTATAGTTGAGGAATGCTTTGGAGAACATACCCTCCTTAGGGCTTGAGAAGTTTTCTCAGCTTGTTCTTTAGGGCCCACAAGTCAGTTTAAGTTTCAAAAAGTCACCAAATTTTGGTCTCATCTTGTTGTTGTTTGGACTATAACTACAAGTTGGGTTCTCATCTGTTTGATTCTAATCAGTAGCATATGCCAAAAGACACATCCACATTATTTTAAAGACTGGGCTACATTTAATTAAATGCCCAGCTTGAACCTACAGGGATTTAGTGGGAAAATGAATTTGTCTCTTTTTAAAACTAAGCCACTTTGTCCTCTTAAAATGATCTAGTGGGTACTGTAACCTTAACTAGATCTGTGCTGTGAAATAACCAAAACATTCAGAAGTTTTAAGCTACAGCCATGCCTTCAATTTGGTTCTTGCTGTAAGGCCGAATTCTAATAAGTTTTTTTTTTCTAAAATGCCTATCTATTTTTAGCTTTTACCAACTGGGGATAAGAAGCAGTACCTCCCCCCCCACCCCCCCAAAAAAGAAGCAGTACCTCTCCCAACCTTTCAAGTCTTAGACTTTCTGAATCCTTTCTCTTCCCTTTCATTCTATTCTTCCATCCTGCAAAATTTATTTTCTGGCTATCTAACTCCTAAACCAAATAACCTGATATTTTTGTTATGGTAACACCTCCTTTTCTAAGTACTTATTTGTGTAATGATCCAGGCATTCTTGTCTCCAAGATGAGTAATTAATATAACTGGGAATTGGGAGCTCCTGCTGCTTACTAGACTATATTCCCCTGTGTTACTGAGTTAGAAGACAATTAATTGGTTCAATTTCTCTTAAGATCCAATATTTCTAAGTCAGTTACCAAATATAGCATAGTAAAGTACCATTAAATGAATAAAAAAATCTAAAACATCAGTATGTAAAACTAAAATATTGAGTATCTCTCTTCTCCTTTGCTACAATTGTAGCAATCTTGAGGATAAACTTCATATAGTTTGCCTTCTTGTCTGACCCTTTCACATTGGTATAAAGCATACATAAGTAGGCAAACCCGTCTTTTATCAAAATACTAGAGGCCTGGTGCACTAGGGCTGGCCTGCGAGATTGGGCCGAAACTGGCTCTCCAAAACTGGCCCAAGGGGTCCCAGATTATCAGAGGGTGCAGGCCAGGCCTAGGGACCCCACTGGTGCATGATCAGGGCTGGGGAGGGATGCAGGAGGTTGGCCAGCTGAGGAGGGACTGCAGGAGGGCTCCAGGGCATGTCCGGCCCGTCTCACTCAGTCCCAATCGGCCAGACCCCAGCAGCAAGTTAACCTACCAGTCAGAGCATCTTCCCCCTGGTGGTCAGTGCACATCATAGCGAGCAGTTGAGTGGCCTTAGCGTATCATTAACATATTATGCTTTGATTGGTTGAATGGACGACCGGATGACCAGACACTTAGCATATTAAGCTTTTATTATATAGGATGCTTGCAAAGTCAGAAATTTTCAAGGGCTTCAGCCTTTTGGGTTTGTTCTTTCAAGAGATCCTTGAATAATTTTGGGCTGCAGCCTTTTGGGTTTGTCCTTTCAAGGGATCCTTGAATCATTTTAGACATTAATGTACTGGAGTACATATTTTGGGGAGGTAGAGAAATGAACAATGCTCATGTACTGTGGAGGTTGGAGTAGGCAATGGACTTTTCATTTTATTCTCCACGTCTCTTGCCTTCTCTTTTATATTTATACATCAATTTTTCTAGGATGCATTGCAGAAATTTTCTTCAAATCGTACTTCCAGTATACACAAAGCCAAATAAAATTAATAATTTTTTAAATTCATACTCTAAATTTTACATTTTATGTACTGTATTCTTCTTTTCACATATTCTATTTGGTTACTATATTTTTATTGATTTCAGAGAGAGAAAGGGAGAGAGGGGGATAGAAACATCAATGATGAAAGAGAATCAGTGATTGGATGCCTCCTGCACATCCCACACTGGGGATTGAGCCTGCGACCTAGGCATGTGCCCTGACTGGGAATCAAACCATGACCTCCTGGTTCATAGGTTGATGCTCAACCACTGAGCCATACTGACTGGGCTATTTGGTTATGTTTTAAATCTGTTTGTTCTTTTTCTAAAAATCTCTCCTTCCCAGGTCATCCTCAAAGATCTCATTTTTTAAAACATATTTTTTGTTTTATTCTGATTAATAATTCTGATATCTGGAATGTTTATCAGTCTACTTCTGCTGGTTTTTACTTGTATCATGTTTTCATTATTAGTTTGTGGCTTGTATTTTGTTGTATGTATGGAGTTGCTCAGTTTCCTTGGAGTTTTATCTGTGGAAATTCTTAGAGTTCTGGGTTGTTGTTAAGTTTCTCAGAGAGGATTGGTATTTTCTTTTCTCAGTATCCTGGAGGTATGCCTAATCCAGGAAAAATGCAAATTAAATTCTGTGTTTGGGGTTTTCTCGGACCACAAAGGTAACTTGAATGTAAATAGTAAAGTTGGGGACTAGTTTGTGCTTATGTGTTTTCAGGGAAAAAATTTGTTTTCTTTTCCCTTCACTAAGCATCATTAATATCATATTTTTTGGCAATGTTCTTTTTTTTCCCTCTTATATGCTGAAGGAGTTAAAATCTTATGCAAGGTACCCTAATGGATGGGCCATGAGGTTTAGTTATTTTTCTCATATTAGCTCACAAAGAAGCTCAGGAATCTCCAGGGTTCACATGAAACTGACAGGTCAAGAGACTGGCTTGGTATGAGCCTTGTCATTAAGCTTCCTGGCTTTCAAAAATTTGGGGAATCTTTCATATTCCTTAATTTTGTACCAGCTTATTGACACTTTATACAATATGTTTTTTTTTTATATTTCTATGTGTTCTCTTTGATTCAGTTAGGAGGAGTTGTTTTGGATACTTAATCTATCATACTTTTAAAAATATAAATAATCATAGCTCTTTATCTGTCATGGTTTTAATGAAATCCTAGATTTTTTTTCAATTGTTTCTCCCTGTAAAGTAAAATTGTATATTTTGGTAACTGGATACTTTAAATAAAACTAATTTATTGCTGCCTGCTGCTTGCCTTTGTTATCTAATACAATCTTGATGTTAACAAAATTTTACCCTCTTCTGGTTTACTCATACTCTGCTCTACTTCTAGAGCATCTTCTCTGACCTGCTCTTTTCTGTTTTCTCTAGAGTCAAAATTCCATGTTCTGTTGTTAATACTCTTGTGTTTGAGCAGCATTCAATCCATTGGAAAGTAAAATCATCCATTCTAAGGATGCCACTTACATTAATCCTGTGAAAGATGCTGGAGGAGTAAAAATTTTCCACTGGCCCCCTGCAAGACCTTGGCCCCAACTAGTCACCTCCCTCACTAAACCCAGTGGTCCCACCAATGGCTGCTAAGTCATGGCCCTAATCTAGTTGTCCCTGCCTCTTGTCCTATGATTAACACAACCTCTGTTTCCCCATACCTTTCAAGAATTTGAACAATGAAATCTGATCTTCCTTAATGTAGCCTGTAAAGTCTTTAAGTGTCTTTTTCCCCCTGGAACATTCAACTTGAGCACTCATATGTTGCAACCTTTAAATAAATGCTTGAGCTAACTCCTTTCCTTTGTATGTTGTTGTTTTCTACTTTCATGCCCTTTTCGTTCAATAACTGTTTAATAGTTGCTAGGCAATGAGTAGCCTGGGTGCTAGAGTAACAAAGGTAAATAAGTATGACCCTGTCTTCATGGAGCCTTAGAGAAGTAAATGGTTCTCGTGTGATTTGAGACATTCTTCACATCCCCTGGTGACTGAGGAAATATATATAACCTAAGTTTGGGTAAACTTGGCCTCTACAGATGAATAGGAGGAGAAAATACGAGGGTACATCTGACTCATGTAGAGGTGGCAAACATATGTTTCTGGATTTGGGAGTGCCTTCTGCAACAAGCAGAGACAAAATACATTCCCACAGAGGAAGACATCTGGTCTTCACACAAAATAGGCTGTTCTTACGGAATCTTATCCTGTGATTCCCTTCCAAAATAGGGAAGGACCCTCCAGAAAATTTACAATTACAGAAAAATAAAGAAAACTGGATGTGTTAAAGTTAGACGGACTGATTTACTATGTTTAAGGAAATCTAAATATTTACACAGACCACTGAAAGGTTCCCCCAAATGCTTAAAAGAATCTTTACCTTCAGATTATTTTACTTGTTAATATATAGAAGCTGAACCAGTTAACCCCAGGGTTGTGATTGTATACATTACACTTGTCTCCAGCTCTAAAACTTTGAACCATTTAATAATTTAAAGAATCTATCATATGTACTCCATTGTTTTAGAGGTCTAAAATTAATTAAAAGTTAGTATTTTTCACCCAATAAGTTATATGCTTTTGGAATGTTATAATTTAGATTTGCTTATGCGTAGTGCTCATCCAAGAATTTAACATAGGAGAAATAAGACTCTATATTTGTACATTACATTAGCTATGTATCTATATGGCTATTTTATAGTAAAGGAAAGCCAGATTTGTGACTGCTAGAATGGAGGCCTGAGTTTCCCCTGTGGTGGCTGTAATTCCCTTACACAATAGTCATTGACTCTGTTGATAACTGTCCACCTGTCGTTCTGCTGGCCTCACTATAACTCTCCTTCACCCTTCTATAAAACAATGGGAAACTGGGAATAAAGACAGGGCAAGACTGGTGACAGTGGTGGGACATTATTGCATCATTGGAATAATAGCCCCTCCCCCTTTTTGGTTAAAGTTGAGGGTATTATTCAGAAGAGAGTATTTGCATTTGTAAACCATTTTGTTCCTATGAGATAGATGTCTGGGTGTTATCCCATTCTGTTACTGAGAAAATGGCCATATAGTTGAGGTTTGGTCCAAAGCACACTATAACATCACAATAGCTTAGGAGGAACTTGCATTTGGGTAGACATTTAAGTCTAATATGTGCTAGAGGCTTGGCTAATGCAATCACATTCCTGTACAGAGCAAAATCGCCAATTCCAAGGGGGAAGTCAGGAATAGTCCTAATGGTATTGAGAGGATATGAGGGGTCTGGCAGATATTGAGTCTCCTTGGAACTAAATGAGTCAGAGGAAGTCTTATAATAAGCACTTGAAAAATCAGGTGATTAATTCATAGTTTCATTGCAAACAGAAGCAAGCCAATATTTCAGTGTCTACAATGAGTCAAATGCCTTACGTATGTTTTTGTTTAATCTTCTGCACCACCCTATGAGGTAGATGTTTTCCATACTTCACAGATGAAGAAACTGCAGTAAAGAGGTCAAGTAGCTAGTCTCAATTTCTTCCAGGAATACCAAGTAGAAGTGCTTGTCTCTTTCCCTCCCACTAAGTACAGTGAAAATCCAGACATTGTATGTAAAATAAACATAAGGCTCTGAAAAGTAGAAAGAAAAAAGCCAACAGGCTAGGGAGCCGGGGTCCTAAGGAGAAGACTGAGGAGTTAGTTCCCTGGGTTTTCCCTTAGCCTCACATATCCCAGACTTAGTTGTTTCCGTAGTGTAGTGGTTATCACGTTCGCCTCACATATCCCAGACTTGGAGCTGAAGGGGCTGGCCAACAGGAAACTCCAACAACCATAGACCAAAAAGGCCCAAACAAACGTTTTCTCTCTCTACTAGAAAGGTCAGGAAGGGGAAAATTTAGCAAGACAGAAAACTTTTAGATTTCTAAAAAACTGATTTTTACAGAGAGAGGAAGGGAAAAGGGAAGAGAGGCAGAGAGAGAAACACGAATTGGCTGCCTCCTACATGCCCCACACTAGGTAGGGATGGAGCTCCAAACCCAGAGATGTGCCCTGACCAGGAATTGAACCAGCAACCTTTCAGTGCATGGGACAATGCCCAGCCATTGTGACACACCAGTCAGGATGAGACAGAAAACTTTTAGAAAATAATTTCTCTATTCATACCAAACATTACAGAAAAGCTATGGTGGAGAGCTTAGACTTTGATCTTCTAGAGAAGCGGTTCTCAACCCTGGGTGGCGACTCCTTTGGCGGTCGAACGACCCTTTCACAGGGGTCGCCGAAGACCATCCTGCATATAAGATATTTACATTATGATTCATAACAGTAGCAACATTACAGTTATGAAGTAGCAACGAAAATAATTTTATGGTTGGGTCACAACATGAGGAACTGTATTTAAAGGGCCAGAAGGTTGAGAACCACTGTTCTAGAGACTGTAGGGAAGTACCACACCCTCCCACTGGGATGGTGTCATAGAAAGCTACATTGGAAACTGGGACTTTCATTCCTCCTAGGCAGTAAGGCAAATCTTGCATCCCCAAGTATCAGAGGAGACTATCTGGGGAGTCTGGACTTCCACCCCCAGTTAGTAGTGATGAGATGGCATCTCTGCCTTCTCTGCTGGAGCTGTGGCAGGAAAAGTCACTGAAATATAATAAAGAAATAAGATCCAGAGTCTTGTAAATAAAAAGCTTTTGCTCTGCAAAAATCGCTGTTAAGAAGATGAAAAGACAAGCCACAGACTGAGAGAAAATATCTGCAAACCACAAATCTGACAAAGAACTAGTATCTAGAATATATAAAATACTCTCCAAACTCAACAGCAAAAAGGCAATCCTAATAGAAAATGGGCAAAAACATGAACAGAAATTTCACCCAAGTGTATATACAGATGGTAAATAAGCACAAGAAAAGATGGTCAATATTACTAGACATCAGGAAAATGCAATTAAAACCACAACTATACATGTAACCGAATGGCTAAATAGTGGTAGCACCAAATGCTGGTGAGGATTTAGAAAACCTGGATTACTCATACTGCTAGTGAATCACTTTATTGCTGGAGGGAATAGAAATGGTATAGCCATTCTGGGAAATAGTAAGGCAGTTTCTTTTTAAAAATATATATATTTTATTGATTTTTTTTACAGAGAGGAAAGGAGAGGAAGAGGGAGAGGGATAGAGAGAAACATCGATCAGTTGCCTCCTGCACACCTCCTACTGGGGATGTGCCCGCAACCAAGGTACATGCCCTTGACCTGAATCAAACCTGGGACCCTTGAGTCCGCAGGCTGACACTCTATCCACTGAGCCAAACCGGTTAGGGCAGCAGTTTCTTTAAAAACTAAATATCCCAGCAATTGCATTCCTGGGTATTTATCCCAGAGAAATGAAGACCTGTGTTCACTCAGAAACCTGTGCATGGATATGTATAGCAGCTCAACTTGTAACAGTCATAAAACGAAGATAGCCCTGATGTCCTTCGACTACTAAATGATTAAACAAATTGTAATATGTCAATGCCATGGAATACTACTCAGCAATCAAAAGGAAAGAACTATGGAGACATGCAAAAACCTGAATGAAGAAGCGGTTCTCAACCTGTGGGTAGCGAACAATGAAAATACATCCTGCATATCAGATATTTACATTATGATTCATAACAGTAGCAAAATTACAGTTATGAAGTAGCAACGAAAATAATTTTATGGTTGGGGGTCACCACAACATGAGGAACTGTATTAAAGGGTCGCAGCATTAGGAAGGTTGAGAACCACTGCTTGAGTTTTAAAAAGTCAATCCCAAAGGTTATATACTGTCTGATACCATTTATAAAGCATTCTTGAAATGACAAAATTATAGAGATGGAGAAAAGATTAGTGAATCCCAGGGTCAATGGAATGAGAGGAGTTCTATCTATACGAGGTCACTGTGAGGGATCCTTGTAATGATGGAAATGTCCTATATCTTTACTGTGTAAATACTGATATCTACTTGTTATGGAGTGAATTATGTCCACCCCCTCCCCATTCATATATTGAAGTCCTAACCTCCAAAGCTTCAGAATGTGACTATATGTGGAGATAGAGCCTTTAAGGAGGTAAGTTAAAATAAGGTCATTAGGGTGAACCCCAATCCAATATGACTGGTTTCTTTATAAGAAGTGAAAATTTGGGCACAGACACATATGGAGGGAAGATAGTGGGAAGATATGGAAAGAAGCCTGCCAAGGCCTTGAGGTGTTCAGCTCCCCTGAATTTCAGCTTCTGAGGTCAAAGGCCTCAGAAGAAAACAACACATTGATGACTCCTTGATATTGGACTTCCAGTCTCCGGAATTATGAGGAAATAAATTGATGTGTTCAAGCCACCCACCGATAGTGGGCATGGCAGCCCTCGCAGATTAATGCACTACTTATAATATTACCTACAATTTTGCAAGATATGTTACCTTTCAGGGAAACTGGAATAAAGGGTACATGGGATCTCCTTGTGTTATTTCTTACAATTTCTTGTGAATCTACAATTATCTCAAAATAAAAAGTTCTTTTCAAAAGTGATTCTGAGGTTCAAATGAAGGTCTCTCGTTTTCTAAAGCTTATACTCAAAACTGACCCAAACTATTGACTCAGTCCTGTGTCAGAGGATCTTCAGTTCTGAGGTTGAGTCAAAAATCCAAACTATAAATTCAGACTTAGATGATTGGTGTGGGTACTGACCTAGTGTCTTAGTAGTGATAGGTCAAAATGTAGCCTTTTGCCATGATGTTTTCTGATTTTCTTTATTTTGATCAATACTTCCTGACTGCTTTCTTCCACATAAAAATGGCCCTATCTCACAGACCAGAGCCTAGAGTAGAGGATGACCTCAAGTGTTGTTTCAATTTTACAGGTAATTGAAACCACACATTGTGACTTTCCAAAAGTCATGCTGCAAAATTTTGAGGGCAACTATTTCATAGTGATTAAGGACATATTGCTTTTAAATAAATTTTTTGTGTGCCATATATCCCCTCAAGGCAAGCCAGTTATGTTGGGCTCTCAATTGAAAGGTACTAATCTAAACTAAAGAAATCGAAATCTGTTTCCATGCTTAAAAAATAAAACCCCAAAAGACAAACTCGCTGATGAACTCAGGATGCTTCTGTCTGTTTCTTATGTGTTAAGAAATTTTCACAAGGAATTTTCAGAGGTAATTTTGACTCTGTGAGTGTTTTGCTTTATATGCTGACTCTAGAAATTAAACTCCTCATAAAATCCAATCCTACTTTGCTATTTTGACACGTCTTTGTCTGAAAGTATTCATTAACATTTTGCATAATTGCCCCGTTTCCAGAGCAAGTGCATAATTTCCTACAGTGTGAAGACTTATAATGCATATACAGTAAAGTCCATCCTGTCTTCCACTAGTTGATGCCTAAGTCTTACCAAGGATTTGAAAGAGATTTTTCTGTTGTTGGTTCTGTTTAATCTTGTTGGCCAATGGCATCATTAAAAGGTGACTGACCATCCATCCTGGCCATTTCTAATGTCTACAGTTCTACAGTCATTCTTGTTCTTTAATGAATTCCTGCTCCTTTCTGAATATATGCTACTAGTATTTATAACCATGTCAACACAGGATTTTAAGCACAATTAATTAGAATACTTTTATAACTTTGCTTTTTATCAAAATAGTCACGTAAATATGGATCAAATTTTGATGACAATATTGAGGAATAGGGAAAGCCATAATAATATACCCATGAGAACTTAGCATAGTGAAATATGAAGTAAAAAAATAGGCTTATTGAAACAAAGGTATTTTACTTTCTGACTAAAGAGTAAATTGCACAGAGCTTCAAGGAGAATATTTTTGAAATCAAGTATGTGTATTTTTTTCCTGAGGAATTAAGAGCAATTTTGGAAATAGATTTAATTTTATTGTGTTTTTTTCCATTAAAATGACCTATTAGTATTTTTATATTCAAATGAACTGCAATTTAAATATTCTTTAATAATTTTATTAAGCTATTAATCATATGGATTTTGGTGTTCAGCCCATAAAATGGTAACTGAAAGCTTTTTTATAGGTATCTCTGGTTTATGCTTTGAGAGAAATAGATTTTTGGGGGCTACTCTATATAGGTTGTATGTATGTTCTTTAGGAAAGGCATGGAAAAATTCAGTCATTGTTCCACAGTGATGGATGTTTCAACCAATATATCTAAGATTTAGAAGCTGGGTCCTTTCTTCCTATTTATAACTTAACACACTCAGTCTTTAGTGACAAGAAATTACAGCAATATTTATATTCAGACTGCTTGATTTCTGGTGTCTATCAAATATTTTAAAAATTATCTTTGTTGGTTCTTAAATCAGAAGCAGTGTGGGCAAATGATTTGATAGTCTGCACAAGCTGAGTAAAATTGTTCCTTTTGTACTATTATTTATACTTAGATTTGTCCTTTCCAAGTCAAGAATAGTTTGATATTTAGCAGTTGGTTTTCTTAATCCTGTGCTGGTATGTGATGGTGCTAGCAATATTGTACTCCATTTAAGAGATTTCATTTATTTTTTGTATCAGAAACAAACAAACATGAATGACTGTGTTCCATCTTTCTAAAATTTGTGAAAGTTAAACCCCCATTGCGATATATATATATATATATATATATATATATATATATATATATATAATTATAACTGGTAAATATTGATATTATTGCTTTTAAACCTCAAAGCTATAAAGATATCATCTGTTTTCTTTATTCAGTGGAAGAGGACAGTAGGGGGAGTAAGAGCAGAGGGTGTGGTGGGGACCGGGTGGAGGGGAGCTATCAGACTTAAAAAGAAGAACAGGGGAGCTATGGGGGGAAAAAGAGGAACAACTATAATAATCTGAACAATAAAGATTTAATAATAAAAAAATAAATAAAGTAAGCCATCAAGTCCTGGCCAAGTGGCTCAGTTGGTTGAGCGTCATCCCATACACCAAAAGGTTGCTGGTTTGATCCCCAGTCAAGGTACATACAAGGAGGCAGCTGATCGCTGTTTCTCTTTCACATTGCTATTTCTTTTCCCCTCTCTCCTTTCCTCTCTAAAATCAGTGGAAAATCATATGCTTGGGTGAAGATTAAAAACATAATGATAAAATAAAATAAGCAATCAGTACAGTATATCTAAATAAGAAGCCATAAAAATAAAAATTTTACTTTTTGCTAGAAAACTTAGGATTAAAGGAAGCCAACCAGGAAGGTTTATAGACATCGAACCTTTATAGACTGACCCTAAAAATGCCACTGAGCAAAGACAGCTGCTTCTAGCTCTCTAAAGTCAGCTTAAAGAGTTTGTACTTGGTATCAAATATTAATTCTTATAGCTGTTGTCTGTGATTGTAAATGGAAAAAAAGATGAGTATTGAATTTTAGACCTGGTGATTAATAGGAGAATAAGGAGAATAAATCAGAAAATCGAAAGAGTATGATTGTAGTCTGTTGTAACTTAGGCTCCTCCAAGAAGCAGAGCCTGAAAGAAATATTTCATGCAAGTAGTTGATTTGGGGAATAGGGAAAAGGTAAAACGTGAAAGGATGGAGAGCTAATGCAAGGCTGTGTTGTTGAGTGGCTGTCCCTACAGGCAACTGGGGCTTGTCCTCATGGCGATGCTTTAAGAAACCATGTAGAAGGCCCTTCAGAATTGTTGACAGAGACACAGAAAAGAGGAGCAACATGACTCATACCGGCTAAAATGAACTCTGGAAGGTATTAATGTTTTCTTCTTCAGGATTCTTGCTAGAAACAGAGAATCCAAGCAAGACAGACACACAATACAGCTGAGATGAGGTGCCATTAAGAACACCTGTCGATAGCTTACAGTTGACTCAGCATTAGCCAGAGCTAAAATGTGGGCTGATGGGATATGAGAGGGGAATGGCATATGTCTAATGTGATGCCTATCTTGACAAATATTCATTAGGTGCATCACTTTTTCGCTCTTAGCACCTGTTTCCTCATCTTAAAAGAGGCAGGGGCTAACCTACCCTGCTTGTTTCCTGGAGTGATCATCAAGGATTTGTGAAAGAACTTGGAAGCTATTTAAAGGACTACAAAATTGAAAGTTGTTGAGGATGTTCTAGAAATACAGGAAAAGCAGAGAACCACGAAGTCACTGAAAGAATCTAGAAGGCCATGATAAGCACCTATATGTTATGTGACAGCTCTGAAGCAACCAGAAAGGAAGACAAGCACAACTGAAGACAAATAGCATATCTAGCATCTTGGAAAATGTTTGACTTTAACAGATCAAATTATCTACTATCTGGGATATTAGGAGATTGTTTCTTTTTAGAAATAAGCATTTATTAAACTGATTTAGCAAATGTCTATTATATAAAGACCATTATGCCTACTCTGCCTCCCAGACCAATTTAAGATATTCTATATTTTATTGTATTTTTTATTGATTTTGAGAGAGAGCAACATTGATTTGTTGTCTACTTATTTATGCATTCATTGGTTGCTTTTTGTGTATGCCCTGACCAGGATTGAACCCGTAACCTTGGGATGAGGCTCTAACCAACTGAGCTATCTGATCAGGGCAAGATCTTCTACATTTTAGTCTTGTCCATCTACCTCTCAGCTTTAGAGCTCAAATTCATTGTCTTTGGCAATGTTTTGACAATTGAAATACTCCAGTTGGATTATTAATTTTAGCCTTATTTGATATCTGAGGATTCAGCCAGTAGCTACTCTCACATCCTCAAGTTATATGACATTGACACTTTTATTTCTTCAGAACTTTGCAAATTTAGTAAGTGTTAAGCATCAAGATTACTTTGAATTCTCCTCTGAGCCTTGTGCACATGCAAGGTTAACAATATTTCATATGCCATATCTCCTCCCAGCAACTTGAAGATATTGTGAAGGAACTTTGTAGAGGAGAGACCAAACTGGTACTTGAAGTGCTAACAGATTTCAAAGCCAAGAGCTGAACCTCGGTAGGCAGTGGCTCCATCACCACTGATGACTCCTGAGTAGAAGAAGGAGGGCAAGAAAGATATGGGAAAGAAGAGGGAGAAGTTCCCCAGTGTACCCTGCCCTCTCCTCCAAGTGTTTCCATGTGGCAGGAGGATATGGTAATACATGAGGGCTAGAAAGCTAGGCAGGGCCACACTACCAAGAGATTTGTGAGCCCTGTTAAGTTGTGGATGGCATTCTTTGACCCTAATCTAGGGTCATAATGACTCATCCTACTTCTTTTCAGGTACCCTCTTCTGGAGTGGTAGTGACAACATTACAAGGGAAAGGTCCATAACCTAAAACGTCCTCTAGTCTTCAGCAGTGGTATAAATGTTGTAGTAACTTTCTCTGTGACATAAACTTCAGAGCATCCCTTATCTCCCAGCCTTAATTCTATTTTTACTTTAGCTTGCACAATTTATGCATAATAAATATCTTTGTGTGTATATAGTATTTCATCCCCAAATCTCAAAAGTGTTCAAAGACTATCTAGTTCTTCTGTTTTGAGATTCTGTGGAAATCTGTTCTCCCCGTGGGTATATTTTTGGACCTTAACTATTTCCTTAAACAAACGTTAGAATGTCTGTGATGTACCAGGAATTGTGTGGTGCTAGGAATTCAGAGGTAAAAGCTGGGATTGCCTACATCTTTAAAGGAAGTCCCAGTTTGATCCTATTTCATAATGGATCTTGTTCAATAATGATAAAAGTTGGCATGGGTGACTTTGGGGGTCCTACAAGGGGGACAAGAAATTGACTCTAGTGGCTAGTAAAAGATTCACCACTGATGACTCCTGAGTAGAAGAAGGAGGGCAAGAAAGAGATGGGAAAGAAGAGGGAGAAGTTCCCCAGTGTACCCTGCCCTCTCCTCCAAGTGTTTCCATGTGGCAGGAGGATATGGTAATGCATGAGGGCTAGAAAGCTAGGCAGGGCCACACTATCAAGAGCTTTGTGTGCCCTGTTAAGGTGTGGATGGCATTCTTTGATCCAGACCAAAGAGCCTATTGAAGTCCTGTTGAAGAGTCCATTGTCTTCATGAAGTACCTTTTGTTTAATTTTTGTTTCCATACGTTCAATAAGCAAATATTAACTACCTGGTATGTAGTAGGCACAATGCTAATTGTTGGAAATACAGAGGTGGGTGAAGCATGGTTCCTAGTATCTATCTTACATATGGATGTATGTGTGTGTGAGTGTGTGTATGTGTGTGTGTATGTGTGTGAGAGAGATAGAAGGAAACAGTAATTATAATAATAATGTGTGATAATCCTATCTAATAAAAGAATAATATACAAATTAACCATCACTCCATGACAAAGATGGTGGTGGCCATAGTGGCCTGGGCAGAACGCTGGTGGCATTGCCCAGCAACACGATCCCAGGGCCCATGCCCTGGCTGCGTGGCAGGAGGGGAGGGGCTTACGGGATGCTGGGCTCACCTTGCCTCTGGCAACACGAGCCCTGCATCTGTGCCCCGGCTGCGCAGCAGAAGGGGAGGGGCCCCAGCCGTGCAGTGGGAGGGGAGGGGCCTCGGGCTGGAGGCCAGGGTGAAGGATGCTGGGCTCGCGGCTGCTCGGCAGGAGGGGAGGGGCCTTGGGCAAGAGGCCAGGGCGGGGGACGCTGGCGTCATTGCAGGCTGGGCTGAAGGACCCCCCCCCCCCCGGGCTCGAATTTCATGCACCAGGCCTCTCTATATATAAAAGCCTAAGTGACCATTACGACTGGTTGCTATGATGTGCACTGACCACCAGGGGCAGATGTTCAATACAGGAGCTTCCTCCTGGTGGTCAGTGCGCTCCCACAGCCAACCTCCTGCGGTCCCCCTCCCCCTCCTCTGGCTGGCCCTGATCAACCCTATGGGGACTGGGTCAGACGGGCCCCGATCAGCCTTGATCGCCGGCCAGGCCGAGGGACCCCACCAGTGCATGAATTCATGCACCGGGCCTCTAGTGATTATATAAAAGAGAGGTATTGTTAAACTCTCCCCCCACAGAGAGTTCCAGGAAGTGCTTACAAAGAAGACTTATCTGAAGCCCAGTTTGTTAAGCTTGGGTGTTCTAGAAAACAACTTCAATGAGAATTGTAAATGTGGAATTGTGTAGAGTTAGGGTTTTCTTTCATAGAACCTTCATCACCCACAGCAACCAGAAGCACACCCCCTCTTTTATTTTACCACTCGGCAGCAAACTATAAAGGTTTGCTCTAAACATGAAGGTCATAGAGCAGTCCACTCCAGGAAGTGCCTGATGGTGAAGGCTGGCACCCATAGTATGGACACCAGAGTGCTCTGCTTCCATAGGTAAACGTCTAGTTGCTCCATTATACTATCTGCTAATGGGCATTTTGATTTC
The DNA here is from genome assembly GCF_000147115.1 of Myotis lucifugus. Lineage (NCBI taxonomy): Eukaryota > Metazoa > Chordata > Mammalia > Chiroptera > Vespertilionidae > Myotis > Myotis lucifugus. The sequence continues at coordinate 4,912,617 of NW_005871115.1, forward strand.
TCGACTTGAAAATCTGCACTAACTCAGATCTGGGAGGGGTTTACTTTGAAACAAGCAGTCCTAATGACATCATTGGTTTCCTTTATCTGTTACTAGGTAGTTAACTAAACATACCTCAATGTCTGACTCCTACAGCATTTATCATCCCTCTCCTCACTTCACAATTCAACCTCCAGCTTATGGACTTAATGTTCCAATGAAGGCATAAATTTCTAAGTAAGGTAGAAATTTCTTTCTAAGTTGTTCCTACCTAGAAGTTAAATTTGGGCATGAATGAGTAAAAAAATATTGATTTTCCTTATTATCTTATTGTTCTGTTAAGAAAAAAAATTGTGACTGGTTATTTAAATTTATTTCATGTGAATATCTATAGTATATATGACCAAAATGCTTAATAATGATTATTATTATTTCAGACTATTGATGTAAAAGACAAAAACTTTTCCTAATCATATCATATTATCGTATCTATAATAACTGTACCAAAAGTTTGGAGGTTCTTAAAGTAAAGTCCATGGAGAAGGCTCTGTCCAGTTTTAGCATATGGCCCAACAGTGTGCTCTCTCAGTTGGCCTGTGCTGGGGAAGAGACTAATTCCTGGATTTAGTTTTCCTCCAGACACTTAGAGAAGGCCACAGCTGATGAATATGTTTATCAGTAACTTGGGATCCTGGGCAGCTCCTCCTTGCTGTGGTCAGTAGCCATTGTACATTGTATAGTAAGTCACTAAAGGTGTTTTCCCTCCTAAAGGGTGTCAATCAACTAAAAATTTAGAACATGGAAACGTTGTAAACAGTTCTGTAACAGCACTTTCATCTTTAAGGCTTTGAATGGATCTCTCTAACTGACTTCCAGCTCTCGACATGCAAACATTTCCCCTCCATCTACTGGAAATAAATACCTCTTCTCTAAGAGGCTCCTCAGTAGTTGCTGAGGGGCAACCAAAGAGTCCTGACTTATTTTAAGCTCTGGAAAGACCAAATTGCCTAGTCAGGAAAAACTTCCAGTCTTTCTCACAGGGGAGACTGGCCCTCCGGTACACTTTCTAGGTTTCTGACCAGACTTTCAGGGAAAACTAGGGTCCAACTTTATTCTACTTAATTGGAACTAAGAACATAATGTCATTCTAAAAATCCTGCTATTGTGTTTTGTGGTGTTTTCTTTTTTGTTTGTTTGTTTTTAATTTTGGGTCCTCCTTTTCCATACAATACTATCTTTCTGACACATGCACACCTTTCATTGGTATTCAGTTGTGGTATTTATGAATAAAAAAAAATCCCTGTGATTTAGCCCAAATTAAAAGTTCCCAATACATATTTTAGGTCCTTGTTGACTCCATGATCTTTAAAACTATGTGGGTTTCTTTCTTTGGAGATAGACCTTGCCCTTGAAGGCTTTCTTCACTCTGAACATTCGTTTCCAGCAGGTCTCTGTGATAGCTCACTCTACTGAATCCCTCGCTGCTGAAGAATAAAGTGTGGCCAGCAGGTAGATTCTGATCATGTCTTTAGTTTCAGGATTTTTCTCTGTAAAACTCTTAAATGCCTCTTCAGATGCTTCTTTTTAAATTCTGGGTCATGGGAGATGCTCTTTCTTTGTTCTTGATCTTAGAATCTTGTAGTCTTTAATTGTACATCATTCCTTATCAGCCATTTAAACTAGTAATCCCCAACCAAGAAGATATTAAGATACAAAATGGAGATATAAAAATGCATGCTTACGAATTTATTACTTCTCCATGACCACCGAGGTTCTGTCCTACACACCATCTTTGACAAATGGGGTTATTTTCATCTGATTTAACCTAAATTAGAGGCACTGCAGACAATACCTTTGGAAGAGAAAAACCTTCTTGCTTTCTCTTTCTGTTCTGTCCTCTAGCTCCCTTAGCTGTAATCACTAGAATGTCCTGTCAATTATATAAAATCAATGTCACTAAAACTGACTTTGGTAATATTTCTATCTATAGGGGAGGTCTCCAGGGAGAGTCTTAACAGAATATTCAATAGCTTTCCAGGTGTGTCCGTCCTTCCATGTGTTGATTCATCAAAATGTGCTTATAGAGGGTACATCTGGAATGTACCTGATATAAACCATTTGCTCCTAAGTGTTCTTGGTTAAGGAAGATTTGTGATTCATTAGCTGGCTGTAAATGGCTCAAATTATTTGGTCTTGTTTAGTTATTTTGTTTCAGTTTCCCTTATTCCATTTGTCAAGGAATTTCCCTAGCTTCTTACTATCCTGCATCATTAGGAAATTTTTTTCTTTTCTTTCTTTTTATTTTAGGGTTCAGGTGTGAATTTCTATGTTACAAGATCTATATATGTCACTGTGTACCCACCACCCAAAAGGAAATTATTTCTTTTCTTGGAAAATATCACAGCCTTATAAAAAATCCAGTACTTTATTGAACGTTCTATTCCCAATTATATATTTAAACTTTACATATTGTTTTGGGACTATCTTAGCTGTATTTTTTTCTTTTAAACCTATTATGGTTAAACTGGGCCTTCCCCTTCATGCTGTCCCAGACCAACCCTTATTTCAGTCTGCACTTAAAATACTTTTTAAAACATTTTTCCATATTTAAACAGACTTTCTTAATTCATGTATTCTTTGAACCATTTCATTAACCATCTGACCTCTAAAGAATTTGTTATACCTTTTAATAGCTGTGTTATCTTTTTTTAAAAAACCAAACCATTTCATGATCATTTACCTAAAATTATGTAAGCCATTTTTACCACAAATTTTTCTTTAAAAATATGTTTTTATTGAATTTAGAGAAAGAGGGAAGGGAGAGGGAGAGAAATATTCATGTGAGAGAGAAACATGGATCAGCTGTCTCCTGCACACACCCCAAATGGGGATCAAGCCCACAACCTGGGCATAAAACTTTTGATATAATTACAAAAAATCTCCTCAAGCTATCTTCTAAGTCATGTAGGCAACAAGTTAAAGTAGTCAGGAAAGCTTTCTCATTAGTATAAAAAATTATAAATGCAAATTAATACAAGACAAAGATGCCCCCCTTTTATTAGCAAAATATTTTAGATATCTAATGCCGGTGATCTTGAGGAGTGACAGCCACTTCCAAACATGGCTAGCTAGCAGCTATCTATATTACAAAAACCATTTTTGAAAGCAATAGCTTAGGAAATATAGATCATGTATAATTCTAGAGTCAATTTCAAATTCATAAATTGCTAAGATACAGTATAAAAAGTACCCTATTTTCAGTCTTAGTAGATTACTGGAAAGACCATCTCCTCGTGGGTGTAATGGAATAACTTCTAAGGGCTAAGATATTATTGGTTGTTAACTTTTTTCCTCCAAAATATATCATTTGCCTATGGGATCTGTAGACAATAAAAATATGAATATTTCATATTCCCGAGCCTTTTATTCCTTTTGATTATACGGCAAAATGCTTTTGGCAATTTCTAAAACTCCATCTGGTAATTATTAGTAAGGGGGCCTCATTTCTGAATTCCAAGGCTCTTATAATCATGAAAACTTATTGTATATGTATGTATATCAAAAATTGTTCTAAATACTTTTATATACATTAATTTGTTGAATCTTCCAAACCCTCCAAAGGTTTTATCCCCATTTCTGTCCAGAGCCACAGACCTAACAGCTAGGACCTGTATCCCAATAATTGTATTCATTACTGGTTTTCTCAACAAGATCAATTATGGTATATGTATAGCCCTCTGCCTAGATATTACCAGATATAGATAATTATGGTCTGTACTACACTCTCTCAATTGCTATCATTATTTCTGGAGAGTTAGCTAAGATTAGCTTTCATCTACACAGTTATAGATTTAATATTTGTCCATGAGTGATAGTATATTAAAAATATTTAACAACCTTTAAGGCTGGGGCACTAGCCAGTGAGTGGAGACACCACCCAATCAAATGCACCCAGCATTAAAAACTAGTAAGATCAAATGGATGTAAAGTAACTGGCTATCAATTCACTCCATAACTAACTTGTCCAGGGATATCTGTGTGATTCAAGAAAACTAGCAGCTAATTTTGTCACTAGCTATGTACATCATGTTTAAAGATTGTCTATGGAAACAACTTTAAGGAATTTGCCAAGAAAACCGTAATTACAGTTGCAAAGCAAGTTCTTTTTACACCATACATTGTTCAATCTGCGCCCAGAAATTAGGGAGCCTCACTCCACCTGGGCTTTCAGTTCTCCTTAGACATTTTTTGTTCGATCACTTTTAGCTTAAAGAACCATTTTTAAAAAAAAATAGGAAGAAGCAAACAAAATAAGAATTCTACTGTCTGTTAGGTGTTAAACACATGCTAAGCAGTGGAGCCCATCCTTCTTCAGTACAAGCTCCAAATATGGCTTTGCAAAGCCTCTTTCATGCTTAACTCTTCTCATTAGCTTACCTCAAACTAGAATTAGTCTTTACTGACATTTTAAGTAAACCTGTGACTATCCTAATTTTGAACTAATCCTTGATAATACTTTTTAACTTTGGTTATTCTCTTTTTATTTTTTTTATTTTTATTTATTTATTTTTTAAATATATTTTTATTGAATTTTTACAGAGAGGAAGGGAGAGAGATAGTTAGAAACATTGATGAGAGAGAAACATCGATCAGCTGCCTCCTGCACATCTCCTACTGGGGATGTGCCCGCAACCCAGGTACATGCCCTTGATCGGAATCGAACCTGGGACCTTTCAGTCCGAAGGCCGACGCTCTATCCACTGAGCCAAACCGGTTTCGGCAGGTTATTCTCTTTTTAAAACCTGAGTTTAGAGAAACTTTTTAGTCATAAAGCTTTCTTTGTCTTTTCTATCCTTTTCAGGAGGGAGGATGTAGAGAGGATTATTTGTGATACTATTGTTTGTGTTGAATTTGAGAGACTCCATCCATTATGTCACTTTTCATTTTAGGGACTTTTACCATGAAATCATAGCTAAATCCTTGGGAAAGTTTAGAAGTTAGTTTTTTTTTTTTCTAAAGTCTATAGCAATGTCTCTCTGTGCTCAATGGGTTGTTTTGCAAATAACATGATATTTTTTTATAAGTCCAATAAACAGCCAATTTTATTCTTCTTTTCAGGAGAGTGGCATTGTACTGTGTTTAATTTATGAGACGAATGCACTGCCTACCGCACTAAGAGGGCATCTTTGTACTGTGGTTAATTTAAAGACAGGTGGCATGTGTACTGTGAGAGGCAGTACCTTGTCAAGCAAGAATTCTAATGAATGAACTTATAGAGCTTTTGTAGAGTAGGGCCTTTTACTTTTTTCATCCACATCCTCTACATCACTTATCTAGTGTTAGGTACCTGGAATGAATAGCTCCCTTTTGATAGTGAACATTCAGAAATGAGTCTTTTCTAGAACTCTGCCTGGTTACAAATTCCTGGTGCAACTCCTTTGAATTATAAACCGAAGTGTTCATTGCTTTTTCTTTATAGCTTTGACACAAGTAAAGATTTTATATTTGGGGGGGGTATATACTAGTATATTCCTTTCATTACAGCTATGTATCCTAAAATATAATTCACACATTGCACCCTTACTGTATTAGTTATCTATTGTGTAGTAAATTAACCCACAATGCAGTACCTTAAAACAACAAAGCTTAGCTCATGGTTTCTGTAGGTCAGGAATATGCATACAGCTTAAGTGAGCACCCGTGGCTCAAGGCCTTTCAAGAGGCTGTAGTCAGCAAGGGCTGTGGTCTCAGCTGAAGCGTTGATAGAAGATTCACTTCAAGTTCACATGCATGGTTGTTAAAAGGATAAAGTCCCTTGTAGGCTGTTTGTCTTGAGAGAAAAAGGGAAAAAGGTCTCCTTCTATTCTGTGCTATGTGGACCTCTGCATCGGCCATCTCACAGCATGGCATCTGGCTCCCTCAGCACAAGAGAGCAAGTGAACCCCAACAATGGAAATCATGTTTTTATAATCTAATCCTGGAAGAGGTATCTCATCACTTCTGCTGTAGTCTGCATTTGATAGGAGTGAGTCACTAGTCCTGGCCAGTGTGGTTCAGTTGGTTGGAGCATTGTCCCATGCACTAAAGATAGCAGATTCGATACCGAGTCAAGGTGCATGTGGGAGGCAACCAATCTGTTTCTCACTCTCCCCCCGCTCTCTGTCTTGTCAATTGAAAAAAAATCAAAAAGAGAAGTGAGTCACTAGATGTTGCTTAGATTCAAGGAGGATAGAATTACATAAGGGTGTCAGTTTTAGGAGGCAGATCACTGGGGCCATCTTACAGGTTGCCTCTGACCCCTACCAGGTGGAGCACACATGTGTGCATATACGTGCCTGTGTTAAAAAAAGGGGGGGGGTTTCAGTCAGCCATGGACTTACTCTAATAACTCATAAGAGGCCAAGAATGATAAATGTCACAATAGGAGACATGACATTGCTATGGGAGTGTAAAGGAAAGTCGTTTGGAGGAGGATCTCAGGAAGCTTTATGGAAGACATTGGGTTTATGTGTGACTTTGAAAGATGGAAAGGGCTTTGACAGGTGGTGTCGACATAAGGCTCATCCCAGGTGAAGGAAACAGCATGGGCTGAGCACAGGACACAGTCAAGAGACAGGCAAGTGACTATGACCAGAATCCTGGGGTGTATGAAGACTAGTGCTGAAGGGTAGAAATTTTTAAAAAGATAGCCTGGAACCAGATTTTGATATCTTAAATTTTATTTTGAAAAAAAAATTGAATTCTGTGGGTAACATGAATTTATTGGCTATTTGAGGAGGAGAATAAACTGGTCAAAGAGTATACCTGGGCCATGTTATCTGTCTTCCATGACATGTGGTATGAGGTTGATAGCAGGTGCTTTATACTAAGGCATTGTGACTTGCTATGAATTTGAAATAAATTATTCAATTCCTTGCCCCTCAACCTACTGATATCTAAAATGTACATTAGTACACATTTTATAGAATTATTGCTGGCATTGAATAAAGACATGTTTGTAATGTACTTAGCATTTTTGTCATAATGCCAACACTTGAGTGACATCTGTTAATTACAAAGTGAACCATAAGAGAGCTTCTTGTGTGTGTGTGGCGGAGGGGGGGGGGGCGGTGAAAGGAGTCTTTCTGAATACTCAGGCCATCTTTGTGGGTAACAAAAAGAGAACTTTCTAAGATTAATATTTTGTTGTTGACATTATTTACTTTATATGTCTGGGTCTGAATGCCCACTTAGAAGGCAGGAGCATCCAGAAACCACAGCTAACCTAAAATGTGGGGATGAAATGGTCACATCTGGAAATGCCCAAAAGATAATTGGCTCCTCAGCCTTTTGACCCTCATATAGCATGGAGTAGGAGGAGGATCGGCTTTGGAACAGGACTCTGTCTATTGCTTAAGTATCTTTGTGACTTCAAGCATTTCATTTACTCTCGGAACCTCCATTTTCTCATTTTATTTATTTATTTATTATTTTAAATGAAGACTATTATAGTGCATCTCCACAGAGAAGGCTCTCTTAACTCCTCATCTTTTTTCTTTTTTTATATAAATATATTTTATTGATTTTTCACAGAGAGGGAGAGGAATAGAGAGTTAGAAACATCGATGAGAGAGAAACATCGACCAGCTGCCTCCTGCACACTCCCTACTGGGGATGTGCCCGCAACCAAGGTACATGCCCTTGACCGGAATCGAACCTGGGACCTTTCAGTCCAAAGGCTGACACTCTATCCACTGAGCCAAACCAGTTGGGCAACTCCTCATCTTTTTTAATGTAATCTCCTTGTGTGTGTGCGTGTGTGTGTGTGTGTGTGTGTGTGTGTGATAAATGAACCCAGTTTATTTTTTTATTATTATTTGATTTTAGAGAGAGGAAGGGGAAGAGAGACAGAGAGAGACAGACAGAGAGAAACATCAATTGTGAAAGGAGAAAACATCGATCAGCTGCC
>NW_005871115.1:4920643-4926723 GCF_000147115.1 Myotis lucifugus
TTTCCACATGTAGTTTGCCAGTCTGTCAATGGTTGCTCATGCCTTCTGCATCTACCCCTGTTCATCAGTCTATACTGGTCCCCATTATCTGTCCCCAACTCACTGGAGCAGTCCCAACCTCACCAGGGCCGTCTCGGCCTCACTGGGGCTATTTCAACCTCACTGGGGCCGTTTCAACCTCTCCGGGGCCGTCCCGACCTCACCGGGGTCGTTTCAACCTCACCGGGGCTGTCCCTACCTCACCGGGGCCGTTTCAACCTCACTGGGGCCATCCCGACCTCACCAGGGCCGTCCCGACCTCACCGGGGCCGTTTCAACCTCACCGGGGCAGTCTCGACCTCACGAGGGCCGTCCCGATCTCACGGGGGCTGTATCGTCCTCACCGGGGCCATCCCGACCTCACCGGGGCTGTCCCAGCCTCACCAGGGAGACACGAAGTTTGGCCCTCTGTCCCCTGCCAGGCGGCCCCCCACCAGACAAAATCTCCAGGCGTTACTTTTGGCTGAACATACAGGATGCCTGCTTGGACTACGCCCTCCACCAAGTGCACAGACTGCCTGTCTGCCGTCCCCCAGCATCCCACGCGAGACGGGAACCGGTGGGCGTGCTTGTGCGCCTGCTGGTACAGCGGTTCCACATCGCTGACCCAGCCAAGCCCAGCCCCGGCCTGCCCCAAACCCGACTCTGCCCCCCGAGTTCGTCCCTCCCGGATGCGAGGAGCTGAAATCTGCAGCCTGCTGGGTTGGGCTCTGTACTTGGTGCCTCTGCACATCCTACTCAGTCTCAATGCTCTTCTTTCTATGCAAGGAGTTGAAATCTGCAGTTTGTTGGGTTGGGCTCTGTACTTGGTGTCTCTGCACATCCTACTCAGTCTCAATGTTCTTCTTTCTATGCAAGGAGTTGAAATCTGCAGTTTGTTGGGTTGGGCTCTGTACTTGGTGTCTCTGCACATCCTACTCAGTCTCAATGTTCTTCTTTCTTTCCTTCCAGTTGTAGAGCTTCCACTGGGCCAGCTTTCCCATGGTTCCGTATGATAGCTGTTTGTCCTATAGTTGGTAGTTTCGATGTTGTTGTGGGAGGCAGCACGCACAGGTCTCTTCCTTACGCCACCATCTTGGTTCTACTGGGTTTGCTTCTTGAGTGTGTCTCCCATGGGTGCGAGCAGTTGAAGTCTGCAATTTGTTGGGTTAGGCTGCAAAAGTGCAGGTGGGTCTTTTTGTGCACCTAGCACAGCTTGGATGGGGATGTAAATTGATTAGGGCTGGGTCTCAGGGAGTCGCCATGGCGGAGCAAATAGCACTGGCTGCGTCTCCACGGCCCCTCGCCTCTCCACCGGGCTTCGCATCTCGTGTCCCCCAGTGCCGGTGAGCAGCTGTGCGACAGAGCCTCCCTCGCTTTCTGATGGCTGCAAGGCCGTGCAGCCTCTCCCCGTGGGGCCTGAGACCCGCCCGAACCAGCTCAGTGGATTTGAGAGTTTGTAAAAGCACAGACATTTCCTCTTGTGCCTCTGGCACAGCTTGGATGGGGATGTAAATTGAGTAGGGCGGGGTCTCAGGGAGTCGCCAGCGCGGAGGAAATAGCCATGGCGGCGTGTCTGTGGCCCCTCGCCTCTCCGGGACACCAGGACTTCGCGTCCCCCAGTGCCGGCAAGCAGCCGCGCGTCAGAGCTTCCCTCGCTTTCCGACCGCTGCAAGGCCCTGCCGCCTCTCCCCGTGGGATCTGGGGCCTCAGAGACCCGCCCCGAGCAAGCCCAGAGGATTCGAGGGTTCGTAACCGCTTCCGATTGAAAAAAAACCGCGCATCCAGTTGCAGCCCGCCTGGCGTGTGACTGCGTACCTCTGTTTTTGACGCCTCTGTAGCTCCCACTCAGACTCACTGCTCTTCTTTCTTTTCTTCCAGTTGTAGATCTCCCACTGGGCCAACTTCCCTATGGTTCTGAGTGGTGGTTGTTTGCCTCATAGTTGGTAGTTTCAATGATGTTGTGAGAAGGCAGTACGCACAGGTCTACTCCCTATATCGCCATCTTGGTTCTCCATTTTCTCATTTTAAATGGATATCAAATAGGAACTTAAATGAAGACTATTATAGTGCATCTCCACAGAGAAGGCTCTCTTAACTCCTCATCTTTTTTCTTTTTTTATATAAATATATTTTATTGATTTTTTACAGAGAGGAAGGGAGAGGAATAGAGAGTTAGAAACATCGATGAGAGAGAAACATCGACCAGCTGCCTCCTGCACACTCCCTACTGGGGATGTGCCCACAACCAAGGTACATGCCCTTGACCGGAATCGAACCTGGGACCTTTCAGTCCAAAGGCCGACACTCTATCCATTGAGCCAAACCAATTAGGGCAACTCCTCATCTTTTTTAATGTAATTTCCTTGTGTGTGTGTGTGTGTGTGTGTGTGTGTGTGATAAATGAACCCAGTTTATTTTTTATTATTATTGATTTTAGAGAGAGGAAGGGGAAGAGAGACAGAGACAGACAGACAGAGAGAAACATCAATGTGAAAGAGAAACATCGATCAGCTGCCTCCTGCATGAGCCCTGACTGGAGATCAAACCCACAACCTGGGTATGGGCCCTAACCTGGAATCAAACCCCCAAACTTCTGGTGTATGGGACAATGTTCCAACCAACTGAGACACACTGGCCAGTGCAACTCCTCATCTTTTTAAGACTTGATCTATAGATGTTCTAATTGAATTTTTCTTGTCTATGGTTTATACTCCATTAGCCCTGCAATCTAGAGAAGAGAGAGGGATTTCTGAGAAGGGAAAATCTCTGTCACCCCACCCCCCATAGATTTTCCTAAAGAGAGAACATGATGTATAATTGATGAGTTTATTATAATCATATTTTTTAATTCTGCCTACTTAGCATCACCTTATTTCTTCTTTTACTGTTTACCTTTGGTCAATATAATAAAATACGTCAACCCCCATCTTCCTCCCTAAACTGAGTTGGCAATGTTTTTTAAAATTGAAAACTACGTGTTCCTCTGTACCTGTTCTTATCTAATTTCTTTTTTAAAAATATATTTTATTGATTTTTTTACAGAGAGGAAGGGAGAGGGATAGAGAGTTAGAAACATTGATGAGAGAGAAACATCCATCAGCTGCCTCCTGCACACCCCCTACTGGGGATGTGCCCGCAACCAAGGTACATGCCCTTGACCGGAATTGAACCTGGGACCCTTCAGTCTACAGACTGACATTCTATCCACTGAGCCAAACCAGTCAGGGCCTTATCTAATTTCTTATACTTAACCTCTGCAAGTTAGAAGGATGACCATCGGGGGACATACTCCTGTTCCCTAACCAATTTAAAATCAGTATCTGTCAAGGACAGCTGTGTCCTGACATATGGTATATGCAGAGCATGTTACATATTACACATTTTACTAGAACAGGAGCATGGTGGGAAAATATGAAAGCTTGGCTGAAGGAATAGATAAGAATTAAGCATCTGAAATCTGTGCCTCTGAAGATGCACGTGGAGGCCCTGTACAGTGCACAGGGGAATAATCTCTTTGCTGCATGCCTTTGACTAGGACTTGTGCTACAGTTGAAGGAAGGGGACAGACCCACAGCTTCTACAGAATCATTTCAAGGAGTGGCTGAGAGCTTCTTGCTCTCCCCAGGTGGTTCTGAGAATTCCCATTTCTTTCCTTTTGAACACAGGAATGCTCCTGGGGATTGCTTGAAGATTAACCTTCTGGCAATACTTCCCTCCAGCCTTTCTCTGTTTCCCTAAGTGGGTCCACACTCAGTAATGCAAATCTTTGGCCCCTGGAAAGTCATTATGAACTTGGACTAGTTTTCCAGCCTCAGAAAGCATACTTCCACTTTAACAAGCAATGGCTAATTCTTTCTGAAATTGGTTTCAAACTGTAGACATGTTGTATTGTTTAGGAAGGCTGATTATGGAAATGAGACCAGCCTTCTCTCTTTGACCTCAGAATTGTGTAGCCCGTTACAAAAACTCGTAGCCGTTCTTAGGGAAAGAACTGTCCAGATGATATAAACAGGAGCCTACTTGCTTCAGTGACTCAAGTGTTGTTTGATCTCCAACTCCAAATGCACATGGTAGAGAGTAAGTGAGGTAGGGAGAGGGTGTGGGAAGCTTTTCTTCTTCCATTCTTTTTAAGAGGATATGCACTTAATGTTCTTAATTAAAAGGACTTCTTTTTAATTTCCTCATAGAATTTTAAATAATAAATACTAATTATTTACTAAATATTAATAAATACTTTAGGGATGTTGGTTTACCATGCATTTCATCTTGGGTTGCATTAAGTGCTGATTGGGAATAGTGGGCCTTTCTACCACAGTTTTATCTTTTTGGGAAAGAGAAAACCCAAAGCCTATTGAAATCTAAGTATGCTCTATCTGTTCTTTCCTGTCCTCATGGCCAACCTCACTGTGAAAATTTAAATTTCTTCTAATGTAACCACATCAATAGCTAAACATTGTTCTTAGAGATTTACAAACTGGCAAATTATATTACTAATCTAATTACATGTAAGCTAAGCTAGCAGCTCTGTAGTTATCAAGATTAATGTGACAACAAGGAAAAGAAATCTGTTGTTTTAGTCTTTTTTCAAAATAAGCTCAAGATGTTAAGTAGTTTTTGTAAAAAGACCTAGGAAGTATATAATAGCTTAAGTGAAAATGAGAGCAATTGGTGGAGTCAGGGCTTAGAAATCTTAAGATCGTTAGTTCAGTGGGAGGAGGGAAAGGATGTGATTGTTAGAATGACAGAGAGTTGTGTCAGGGTAGGATACTCTTGCTTTTAATGATATGATCTCGTTTTTATAATTTAAAAAGTTTGATAAAGTATAAATTGACATATAACATCATGTTAGTTGCAGGTGCATAACACACTAACTTGAAGTTTGTACATACTGCAAAATGAACATTTGTCATACATAGTTATACTTTTTTTCTTGTAATAATAACATTTAAGGGGTAAGATATTCTGAGTTTGAAATTTCAGGGGTGGAACAGTTCTAGATGATAAGAGCAGGAATTCGTCTATGAGGTGATAGGTTGAGTGAGGAAGTGACTAGTTTTGGAGTTCTTTTTTTTATTGAATTTATTGGGTCGACATTGGTTTACAAAACCATACAGGTTTCAAGCACATAACTTAACAAAACATCATCTGCACACTGCATCTTGCACCCATTACCCCAAGCAAAGTCTCTTTCCATCCCCATTTATGCCCTCTTTGTCCACCTCCACCTACCCTCCCCCTTTTCCCTCGGGCTAACACCACACTTTTGTCTGTGTCTATTTGTTATTTATATGAGAGGTGTGTTTGTTTGTTTGTTGGGGTTTTTTTTGTTGTTTTTTTTTTTTTAGTTCTTGATGTTTTTCCTCAAGAGTTTTGGGTTTGTCATCATATGGGCATCAAAGTCACTGAACAGTGGGGATGGAGCGGGAGACTGAGTTTTTGGTGCTAGTTTTCACAATCTATGGGATGTGGTTAGGATTTGGTAGATAATTGAGTGAGGAGCATAGGAAAGACAAGACAGATAACCCAAGCCACAAGGCGGTCATTAAAAAACATTTCATACCTAATAAAGATGTAAAGAATACTATATCCCAAACCTATATGCCCCATCTATCTTAAATACAGCTGACATCCCCTTGGTTCCCTCCTGTGTAGAGACAAGGCACTTCAGAAGGAATTCAGGTTCTCATAGTGAGATCTAGAAGCCCTAGCGATACAGAAATGATGTAAAAGGACATTGCCAGCTTTATTTCCAGGTTCCAGTGTGAGAGGATATAGGAAAACTTTCTTAAGAAAAGGGAGAAGGGGAAATGGCGCATGGGGCTGAATCATGTTTCAGTTGAGGCTGACAGGTGGCAGGAATCTCAGCAGGTTATGGGTAAGGAGCAGTTTATTGTCGAATGATGTTTTCAGGGGGCACATGGATGAGATTTGAGAGTTGCTGAGGAAATAGGAGGCTTGTTTGAAGAGAAGCAGCACAGACCTGGGAAAGGATGTACAAGAAAAGATAAGTGTCTTGGTCACAGAGTGAAATGCCAGCATTTGCAGAGATGTGAAAGTGG
>NW_005871115.1:4926823-4938831 GCF_000147115.1 Myotis lucifugus
CCAGGATGTTTGATTTAATTCTTTATGTCTTTAAGAAGAGCGTACAGGCAGCTGCTTAGCCAAAGACTTAGGTGCAAATTATTTATTAAAGTAGTGCTCCCAGGAGAAACCAGTTAGGAAGTGGGGGAAGCCAGTGTGATGAGTGGGATGGGAACATCACCCAGCTGAGCCCATAACAAGCAGACAGTTGTTTGCTTGGGCTTCTGGGACACAAACTTCTCATAAAAAGATGCTGGCTGGGAATCCTGTTCTTTCTATCCAGAGTTTGGACGTGCATAGATGTCAGGCCTGAGACTTCATTACCAAGAGTGTGAAACCGACTATATGTCAAGCAAACCCAGGGAAGGCAAAGCTGAGATGAGACCCGGTGAGATGAGTCTTGGATCAAACTGACCTGAAGCTAGAGTCTTTTCAGGTATGTTTCTTAGAAAACTTCCTTTGCCGTTTAAGCCAGTTTGCTCTAGGATTTTGTTGTGTTGCTTGCAAGAGAATTGTAAATTCTCAAACACTTTAAGAATCCTGTGTATTTATCTAAATGTGCTTTAATTTTGGTTTGAGAGAAATAAAAAATGAGTGATAACACAAATATTTAGGTTTATCTTCTAACACATCTGAAATTTTTCATGGTATTATCTCATTGGAAAGGAAAGGAGATTATACATTTATAAATATCCCTTCTAATTTATATCTTCTGATCTTGGAGTAAGTCTTAAAAATTTGAATGTGAAGAGACCTAGGGCCTCCAAAACTTATTTTCCTCATTGACTTTAGTTTTTTATTTTATTGTAATTTTTAAATCCTCATTGGAGGATATTTTCCCATTAGAGAGTAGAAAAGAAAGGGAAAGACAGAAAGAAATATTGATGTGAGAGAAACACATCAATTGGTTGCCTCCTGTATGAGCCCTGATCAGGGCCTGGGCCAGGATGGAGCCTGCAAACGAGGTATGTGCCCTTGACCAGAATTGAATCTGGGACCCTTCGGTCAACAGGCCAATGCTCTATCCACTGAGCAAAACCAGCTAGGGCTAGCTTTTTATTTTATATGCAAAACAAGTTTATATCCTAAATGTGCTTTATAGATTGCATTTCTAATTCTTGTACATTCTTGTGCTTTTAGTGCTGCATGCTCTGACATAGTTCTGCAAGTTGTCTCTGAGGGGCTTTTTACCATCCTTTGTCTTGCCTGTGAATTCCAGAGATGTGACAGCAGAAATAGGTGATTGAATTCCAAGTCTACCGTTGCTCTGTTTCCTCACTTTTATTCATTTCCTTTTCTGATGATTCCAAACACATCTGCTGTTTTCTGAGGCATTTGCTTTCTCCGACAGTTATCTTCTTGCAGTCTTTTTTAAAAAGATACTTCCTATTCAACTCACAATTCTTTCCCCACAGTTTTCTCCCACCACAACCTGAAGTCAGCTCTATGTCCCTCCCCTGCCCTCAATTATTTCAATGCATACACATTTGGTAACCTGAAGTGTCAGAAGTGACGTGTGCTCACGTGTTAGTAGTAAAGAAGACACACAGAAGGAGAGCTGTGTTTTAAAA
This sequence comes from Myotis lucifugus, assembly GCF_000147115.1. Classification (NCBI taxonomy): domain Eukaryota; kingdom Metazoa; phylum Chordata; class Mammalia; order Chiroptera; family Vespertilionidae; genus Myotis; species Myotis lucifugus. The sequence continues at coordinate 4,928,374 of NW_005871115.1, forward strand.
AATATATGTGGTGATTGGCTTTCAGCAGTATCTCTGCTGGTGCTTAGCAAGCTCTATATTGTTATTAGTTCTCTTTAGAAATCTTAATGCCTGTTTCATTTCCTTAGACCTGCAATCTTATTTTCATCTTATTCTTTCATTTATTTTGTTGGCATATGTTGTATTTTTTATTTGGTTGTAATTTAAAAAATTTTTATTAAGGAATAATTTTAGAATTTCAGAAAAATTGCAAGATTGTAAAACAGTTGCTATTTACTTTTACCCAGCTTTCTTTATGTTAACGTCTTACATAAACGTGGTTCATTTGTCAAAACTGAGAAATCAGCAATGGTAAAATCCTGTTAACTATAAATTTTATTTGGATTTCACTAGTTTTTCTACTGATTTCTATTTTTCTATTTCACCCAAGCCAGAATACCACACATTGCATTTAGTATTTGTCTCTTTAGTTTTCACTAATCTGCAATAACTTCTCAGTCTTCCCTTAGTTTTGGTAATCTTGACAGTTTTGTGGTGTAACAATCAGATACTTTGCAGGCTCTCTCTCAAGTTGGGTTCCTCTGTGGTTTGTCTCCTGATTAGATTGGCATGGTGGGTTTTGTGGGAGAGCCCCACACAAGTGAAATGCCTCATCACATTGGGGTACCTGACAGCAACACCTAATGTGAACCTTGATCACTTGGTTAAGGTGAAATCTGCCTGTTTTTCCAATGTAAAGTTACTATTTCCCCCCTTTTCATACTCCATTTGTTGGACGTGAGTGACTAAGTCCAGCTCACACCCCATGGGGATGGGAATTAAGTTCTACCTCCTAAAGTGGGGTGGTATATATTGTATGTACATATATTCTTTGGTAAGGAAAAATATTTAACAATTTTTAATACTCACCAAGGATATGTTTATTGATTTTAGAAAGGGAGGAAGGGGGAGAAAGAGAAACATCAATGTGAGAAAGAAACATCCATGAATTGCCTCCCATATGAGCCCCCACTGGAGATGGAACCCACAACCACCCACAATCTAGGTATATGTCCTGCCTGGGAATCAAACCCACAACCTTTTTGATTATGGGATGACACTCCAACCACCCAAGCCACCCAGACAAGGCTATTTATTTAACCATTTATATGAGTACGGACTCAGAGCTTTAAAAATTCTTTGGGTTATAATCTGATATTATAATTAATTTTGCTTCTTAACATTTCCAGCTTTGGCCTTTAGAGGCTCTTTGAGGTTGATGCCTGTGTACTGTTGACATCCCCCTACTTTTTTATTCTAATTATTACTTTCTTTCTCTCCTTGATCACCCTCCAAATTTGTACTCCCAGACCACTCATATTTACCTAGACTAGAGCAAATATATATTTCTAGGGAAATTCTAGGCTAAAATTATTTTTAAATATTATTTTATCTGCAGTTTTTATATTTATTTATAGAAAAAGTAAGTCTTACATAGACATAGAGCAGTTACATATTTTATAAATTGCTTTCAGGAGAAAAGTATCTGAAAAATACAAAATTCCTCAGAAGTATCAGTTAATACACTGTGTTATTTTCATCAATCATATTCTTTTGGAGTTAATAGCATATTGTTTTCTTCTTAATCGTTGGGGGAAAATCAGCTGTCTTAATTAATTTTTTTGAAATTTCTTGGCAAGTCAGTGTAATTCATTTGGATTATCAAGAGAAACTTTACAGTATAATGGTCTGAATCTTGATTCTCAAAAGTTGTTAATCACTAATAATTAACTGCATCCCACATCCATATTGGCAGTGAGAATGAATATGCTGTGTGTTATGATTGTGAATTTGATTTCTCATCTCAGCAGATATAGAATTGGATGCCTTTCTGCTGCATCTCAAGACTGATTGGAAAGCTTGAGAGACCATTAAAACTTTGGATTTGGGAAAGATGTGAATACTTGGCATATTATAATTATTCGACTCTATGTCATCTGCCCCCGTATATAAGTTGCTTGACAACAGAACTTTTCTAAATGCAACATTTAACATGCATATTCAGTTATATTTTTTAACAAAATGAAGTTTTGGAAACTGTATGCTAATATGCCCACACATAAAGAATATTTCTTGCGTTAGTTTGCCATTCACCAAAATCCACTATAGATTTGGTAGAAGGTTATAGCTTACAGATCTTTTAAGTTGTTTTAAAGAAATATGGAGTTGAGAACACTTACAGAATCCTAATGTTTATTTTCCTCTGTTTACTAAATGGGACCAGTCTGAGTTTCTGTGCATAGTATATATACTTGAAAAATGGTTCCACTTATAGCAAAGAGGAATTTTTTTCAGTTATTTGATTTGCAAGTGGTAGAGAACAACATCTGGGAGGCTTGTCTCTCTTTGTTTCCTAATAAGCCTGCAATCACTTGTAAGTCCCTTGGGGCAGCCATTGTATAAGCTGTCTCTTGAGTAGTCCCAAGTACTGACACAAATCAACAAATAATTAAAGACACATGCAAATGTGCCCACTAAATTTGGATCTGTGGTTAAAACTTAATTGTTATTTAGTGAGTGGCAAAACATTTCAGGTGATGACTAACACTTTGCAAATGTCAAGTAATATCAAATATTGAGCATTATTTGCTCAGATATCTAAAGGAGAAAATGGAAATCCAAGCAAAGAAAAGGTCCTGCCAAATTGGTCTGTGCCAAAATTATTAATGAAATGCAACTCAGTCCTTAATGTTACCTTAAACAAATCTCCACTTTTTTTCTTATCTCTTTGCCTAGATTTAATTTTAATTTTTATTTTTTGGAAATGGGTACTAGGAGGAGTGTATCTTTCATTGTTGGTCTCTTCCACAGTTTGAGAACTACGGGCTGAGTAGAAAAACAGTACATGATATGCATTTGATATAGGGTTAACTAAGGCCTGGCATAAATTTGATAACTTCTGTTTTAATCTAAAGAGATGTCTCTGTCCCCAAACTAGCTCATTCTATATAATGGAGAAAATGTTGACACACTGCTGTTTTGGTAAGTGTATATGTCACTTGGTGTGAACAGTAGAGTGTAGATGTGTGCTATCATGCCTGTGTCAGTCACCTGCCTAGAGGCACTTGTTTTCATTCTGCCTTTCCCCTACTCTGCTGAGCATCACAAAAAGCTACATCTCCCTGACCCCCATCCCTCCAGTTTCTATGTAAGGTTAGCCAATAGGAGGCACCTGCAGAAAACTGGACGGCAGGAAGGGAGAAACCAGGTTACTTTCCCCTTCTTATTTCCTGAGGCATCCCATCTGCATCCCTCAGGAGTTCACCTCCTTCCATACAGCCCTGACCTATAACACCACCTTCTTCCTTACCTTTTAGCCCTAAGGGTTATAGCTCCATCTTGTTAACTGCTAATCACTGGATTGCCTTACTCACCCTTGTTGTTTCCCATCACCCATGTAGCCATTTTCCTGTAATTTCTTCTTTATAAAAGACCTATGGTTGTTGCTGTTTCCTGGATGGATCTTATAGACTATTTGCTACGTGAATAGACAGGTGTCAGTATGAGCAGTAGTCCCTCTTAATGTTTTGCCCAGATCCAGTTTGCTGTGCAGGTGCACCCAACTTCCAGCTGCTGTGACTGTTGGTTGATAATGGTTTGTGGATGCCCTCTTCAGAGCACATTCTTGCCTGGAGATGCCTGGAAAGTTGTGTGTACTACCTAGACTGGCTCAAGTCTAATGACTGACAAATTTGAGGATAGATGACTTAACCCCTTACCTCAAGGATGAACAAGTTTGTGGTGCCATTTTCATGCTCCAGAGTTCCTTGTGCCCTTAGTTGTACACCAGACTTCAATCAATGTTTGGTTGGCTCCTTTCCCTTGCCTTGCTCCATCCTACTTCCCTCACGTTCTTACGGCTTCCCTCAGAATCTGCATCCCTGGCTTTGCTTCTAGGGAACCTGACCTATGAAAATATATTTTACAGAAGAAATGGAGAAAATGTGTTACTCCGGTGAGATGGTTAAATGGAAATTGTGAAGAGAGCTTTAGTTACAGTTCTATTTGGTGATGGTAAGAATGAAAATAAAGCAATAGCTGAAAGTCTTTAAGAAATCTATACTTGTTGGGGAACTGATTGTTCTAATACTAGAAAAGCAGCACCTTATAAAAGTAAGATTTAGAAAGGCTCGATGTCATAGGAAATAGATGATATTGTACTTTTTTATTGGTTGACTGTGAAGCCCCAAAAGTTTTCAAGAGTAAAAATACCTGGGAGTGATTAGAAATGTAAGTCTGATCCAAGACTAAAATAATAAACTTTAATTAGAGAATTATATGAAGGCAGTTTTTCTCAGACTTGAGTAATATATACTTCTTATTTTTCAGAAAAAAACTCTTTGTACCCAAAGTATTGGTGTAAATAATTTTTTAGTACAAAATTACTTTTTTTTTGAGCCACTGGTGCTGCCTTCCAGGTGGTATGCCATTTGGCCTTCAGTTGATAAAAGCATGTCACTTACATAAGTCTGTCCCTTTCCTTATTAACATAAAACAAAATTGTCTAACTTGATGTCGAACAAAGGCAACATTGACACTGAAATTGTGTAGCAGCTCTTGAAAATGGTCAACCATGATATCCAGGATATGGGTCCTTTTATTACAAAAGTGAAAATAAAGTTCCTAAATGACTTTTAGATCATGAAGAATACATCCTTGTACCAGCTGAGGGTGGGAGTGTGGTATAGGCAAAGGAAGGTGGAAGGATGAAACCTTGAGAGTGGCTGTCTCAGGCTCTGCTTTCAGGGAAACAAAGGCTGGTGCAGCGAGCAGGACTGAGGTTCAGGAGGAATAAAACAAGGAACAAAAGCAGGTCAACCCAGAAATGCATTACTAATTAGGTCACCGCCTTCAGTGACTGTTCAATTCTTTGGAACCTTCTGAGGAACATCAAAAATGTGTTTCAGAACCATTAGCATTTATCCATCCTCTCCAGACCTACTATAGATGTTACTTCCCTTATATTTCTGGGTTGTGTGTGTGCATGTAGAAATAGAGAGAATTCCTGTGGGTATTTCACTTCCCACTTCAGAACCTCTAGGTCAGTGGTTCTCAACCTTGGCTGCACATTAGAATCACCTGGGGATCTTTTTAAAATCCTGATTTCTGAGCCTCATCCTCCGGAAATTCTGTTTCTTTGTTATGGGGTGGGGCCACAACGGCAGCAGCAGGCAAGCAAGCTACCAAGGACAGGGGTGTAAGAGTGAGTACTTTCTGCCAACCCAGAACCTCTTGGGTGGGGCCACAACATTAGTAAACAGAATTTCCGGAGGATGAGGCCCAGAAATCAGGATTTTAAAAAGATTCCCAGGTGATTCTAATGTGCAGCCAAGGTTGAGAACCACTGCTCTAGGTGATGGTATAGTCCCAAGACAAGGTGCCCCAGTCTTAATGCAGTTAGCTGCTTGAAGCCTTTGCAGAGCTAGTTGCTGGAGGAGGGCCAGAACAAGAGGTTTACAAAGTGGATTAAAGTTGTGCCCAATGGGTATTCACAGGCTAATGTGTTAGGGTTAAGGATAGCCACAGAGTGGAGAGAAAGTTGATCTGGAATAAGGTCTGGCTCTTGGTCACATTGAAACTAATCTCGGTGACCTTGGGCAGGTCAGTTCTAATTTACTAGTGTGGAAATTGAAGCTCAGGATGTTTAGGAACTGATTCCCATCATACCCCTTTGATGGGTTAAAATGGCTTTATACCAGCCGTTCCCTTTTATTCCCCTCCTCCAACGAAATCCTCCTTAATTTGCAAGGCACAACTCAAATGTTATCTTTGAAGGACTGTGGATGGCTTCACAGAGCAGTTATCCCTTTCTTCAAGTGTCCATCATGCCTATCAGAAGTCTAGCATGTCCCTTGTTTAATGTATTAATCATATATCCTTTTATTTCTGCTGAATAAAAATGCATGGGACACATTTTTTGTCTTTTCCCCCAAAACACTATCAGATTGGCAATCAAACTGTTGAACTAGCAAGTGCCTATGAAAATGCATGATACAGAGAAAGAGATGAAGGGAGGAGGAAAAGTTGGGGTGGGCAGCCATAAAGACACATTTCACATTCTTGTGAGCACCCACTCTTTATCACTATGAGCAAGGCAAATCCATGGCCCTGTCTGCCTCTTAGGTGAGGAAAAAAACATGTTTTCTCTACTTCCTAGGTTTGATTTTTGCCATTCTATGGATTCTTTCCCCTTTTGAATATTTATTGATATTCATTGCTTCTAGGTTTTAAATAGAAAAGAATGATGGAGGTGACGGAGGTTGGCAGAAGAGGACCTTGCCCAGCTTCAGATGCCTTAGGGATGGGCTTGGCTGTACCCACGCCTCCTCTCCATGTCTCCTCTCAGAAGAAAAGCAGGGAAGGCAGTAGAAAGTAAGGAGAGGTTGATAGAATGTGAAACAATATTTGTGTACCTACAATATAGCTAGGTATTTTACTCCATCAAGTTGCTGTGAGGATTAAAGAGACTGTTTGTATCCACTGCTACTCCCAATCTCCATTTTACTGGTGCAGAAACGGCTTAAAGACTCTATTATCAAAGTCATATAAGTAGTAAATGTTGGAGCTAAAAGTAAAAACCCCACCTGAATCCAGAGGCCAGGCTCTTGCCCGCTTGCTGCTAAAACACCTAACAACAGCCTTGACGAGACTCAGGTGACCCCACTATAAAAGGAGCCTGCTGCTCCAGTTGGGACTTTCCTCCCTACTCATCTGAATACAAAGGTTGCTATGCCTACCAAGGAAGATGCCAGGCTCTGTGCCAAAACTTTTTTCCAGCTCTTCAGAAGAGCAATGCTCTTATTCTCCCAGACGGGTTGGAAATGGTGCTTTGTACTCCCTTTAAGTCTTTCATCCGAGGCTCTCGCCTTTGAAATTAGATTAAAGGTGGCTCATCGAGTGTATGCCAGGAGCGCATTCTCTTGCCCCTCTGCCCTCAGAAGAGCTGTGAGTTTGGAACTGAGTCCTCCGTGTTCCATAAAAGTGCAGTGCACACTGATGGAGTGTATTCTGTAGCTCTGGAGACATGGACGTTGGCACTTGAAAAATCCTCACCTATGAGAGCGAGTACATGGCCTCCTATTATATTGAATGGGGGTTATAGTCTCTTGGAGCTTAAGTGTGTGCCCAGGGTACATATTAGTGCACTTCCTTAGAGCTGTTAACCTCTCCTTTGCCACTTGACTCCTTCAGTTGTTCTTCGCAGGTAGTCAGTATTCCCTGCAGAGGCTGCAGGTGCAGAGGAAGCACTTAGTCCTAACTGCTGCTCCCTCTCTGTGTGGTCTTAGGCAACTCTGTGGACCTCTTCTTTGGCTTATCTGTCACATGAGAGGATGAGGCTGGCTAGCATTCCAAGAGGCTTTCTACCTCGAGAATTCCAACCAGTTTGGATAGGCAAGCTATTAGATAAACTATAGGTGAGTTGTTAGATAAACTAAGGCGATTTACTTATGACGGTAACTTTCTCTCCTGGAAAGCAGGGAGCTTGCCTCTGAGATAATGAAGCCCTGCTAGAGACCACAGGAGATGTATAAATCAGATGAGTAATTAAGCCAATTAGGGATTGTTAGCCAATGTACATTTTGTACCAAATCCTTTTTATTAGAATAAAATACAGAATTAGAAGTTTAATGGATATTTGGCCTCATTTCAAGTACTATTTACCAAACCAGATAGCTAGTCGGCTTATTTTGAATGTTAAGAGCAGACCTACAATAAGCTTGTTTTCATGGGAGAAAAGAATCTTGATGCTTCCTCGAAACCTTTGGAAAATACATCAGCTGACTGTTGGCTTTTCTTGATATTTTAAAAGGGCATATAATAAGCTTAAATGTGATAGTTTTCTTAAAGTTTGTTGTTTGTTTTTAAACTAGAATGCTATACTTTGCATTTTCTTTTCTCTTGATCTTCAAACATCTGTCCCTTAAAACTACCTCCATTCAAAAGCCTGATCTATTTGTGTGGTTTGCTTGTGGTTGATGTTTATTTGGATAATCTGAGATAGCAGAAGAGGAATATATTTAATCATCTAACCTTTACAGTAAGGAACATTTGAAATGTCAGCATTTTATTTCAGGAACAGGTGAGCAATTGCACTATAAGGCTTTTATTTATTTATTTACACCCTGCATCTTTCTGAAGAAGAATTTGAAACAGCTTATAATAAAGAGTAATATAATAAGAATAAATATGAAAGAGGAAACAGAGTCAACATTCCAACCACAAGAGTCAACATTATGGCTAAGATGGACTATAAACCTCTAAGATTCTTGGACATGTGATAAGGCAAGAACCAAATTATACCATCTTTAATCTTCAAAAAAGGAAGCAAGTTCTTATGGTTCAAAACCCAGATCTCTCAGATAACACATTATAGATGGGATGTTGGTTTAATCCATTCAACAAATATTTAAGCACCTATTATGTAGCCAGATCTGTGTCAGGTGCTAGAGGCAAACCTGTAGGTATGAGTGTTGTTCTTATGAAGCTCACATTCTATAAAGGTGATAAATACTAAATCTATTGATATATAACCTAGTATACTTTTCTTTTGTATCACTCATTGAAACATTTACAACTCCTAAATTCCCTTAATTGCCTTTGTCTTAGTAGACTCTGCCCCTGTCTCCCCAATTTGAGACCTGAAAGATGAGTCCGCATAATCCAGATGAAGAGAACAGAGGAGAATTTAGCTGGAGCTCTAAGGGAGTCACTGTGCCCGGAGGAGAAAAGGAAAGAGGACAGTACAGAGGAGATGGAAAGGCAGGTGGTGATGGTTATGTCTGCAGTTCATCAATGCACTGGTCAAACTTTATTTTATTAAAGGAAGAATGTGGGTTTAATAGATAGCTTTTGTTGCTTGATGGATACTGGTCTTTGATTTTAAAATTACTATGCTCAGTGAATTACATATTTTAAGTCATCTTATTTTTTCAAATAAAACTTGGCAAACCTATATTGGGTCCCAAAAAACACCTTTGTGGGTTTTGTTTGTTTGTTTTGGTATGTAATTGGTCCATGAAATTGAAAGAGCTTGGAAACATTGGTTTGCATAGGACCCTCAACAAATGTGACTGGATAAACCTGAGAATAATAAAGGTTTCGATTTGAAGCATGATCTAGTGACAGAATTTCCTCATGGGACTCAGGTAATGTCCTCTACGCACATAAACCATAGCTGTGCTGGACAGTTATTCAGATTGAACAATGTACTAGGGCAGTCTGCTCACGGAGTGAGTGATATCCAGTCCTTGTTATGCTCATTAAATCATGTACCCTGGTATAATGCATAGTCTGCCTGGAAGAAGGGGAGCCTTTTTTTTCTTTTTTTTTTTCTTTTTTACAGGGAGGCACTGTGGACACTGTCAACACACATCATCTTCCAGTGATGTATCTTGATCCTAGGATAGAGCTTAACATGCAATTAGAGTTTCTGTGACTTTTTTTTCAGCCAGGTTTATTTTTTAATGAGTATAAACTATTCTTCCATACCCTCTAGTAGGGTTTAAAGCAATAGCTGCTGTTAATTGATGATGGATCTATATGTTTAGAAATTAAGCTGCCAAGTGGAAATGTGAATATCAGTACTAGTAAGAAAAAAGAAGGTATCTTCATGTCCCAGTCATGAGGCAGGTACTTTATTATTTTACACTAGAGGCCCGGTGCACAAAATTCATGCACGGGATGGGGGTTCCCCTCAGCCCAGCCTGCACCCTCTCCAATCCGGGACATCCCTCTCACAATCCTGAACTCCTGGCTCCTAATCACTCATCTGCCTGCCTGCCTGGTTGCCCCTAACTGCCCCTCCCTCCCGCCGGCCTGATCACCCCTCACTGCCTCTGCATGCTGGCCTGATCGCCCCTAACTGACCCCCCTGCTGGCCTGGTCACCCTCACGGCCCCCCTGCCAGCCTGATCACCCCATGCAGCCTGCTGTTCAGTTGTTTGGTCATTCCTCATGGCCCCGCCTGCTGCCTGGTCGCCCCATGCAGCCTACTTGTTCAGTCATTTGGTCATCCCTCACTAAACCCCCTGCTGGCCTGGTCGCCTCACACAGCCTGCTTGTTCAGTCCTTTGGTTGTCCCTCACTAACCCCCTGCCAGCCTGGTTGTAGGGAGCCATCTTGTGAGAGTGTGATGGTCAATTTGCATATCACCTCTATTCTTATCTAATAATAGACAAACATGGTAATTAACCATACCTCCGCTATGCTTCCCATTGGCTAATCAGGGTGATATGCAAATTAACTGCCAACCAAGATGGCGGCCAGCAGCCAGGCAGCTGAAGCGAACAGGAGGCTTGCTTGCTCCAGTGATGGAGAAAGCCAAGGTTCCCCGCCTGCCCCAGCCCGGCTCTGAGCTCCAGTCTAAGCAACAATGTTGCAATTATAGAAGCTAAACAAACCCCAGATACCTGCTTTTTAACCAGCCGGCCTCGGAGCTGG
>NW_005871115.1:4939422-5000481 GCF_000147115.1 Myotis lucifugus
ATTGACCATACCTCCGCTACACTCACAAGCCACTCCCATAAGCCACGTCCACCAGCCAATCAGAGCGACTATATGCAAATTAACACAACCAAGATGGCGGCTGGCAGCCATGGAACTGGAGCAAGCAGGAGGCTTGGTTGAGCCGGCAATGGAGGAAGCCAAGCTTCCTGCCTGCCCTGGCTGGCTCTGCTCAAGGCAACAAAGTTTCAATTATAGAAGATAAATAAATCCCAGATATCTGCTTCCAGCCAGCCTCCACTGAGAGCTTGGGTGGCTGGGGGCTATGGCCAGCCTGCAAACAGCCATCAGCCCCTCACCCAGTCTGGCCAGGAACCCCAGCAGGGACCCCCACCCTGAAGAGGCTGTGGCCAGCCTGCAAACAGCCCTCAGCCCCTCACCCAGGCTGGCCAGGCACCCCAGCAGGGACCCCCACCCTGAAAGGGCTGTTACCAGCCTGCAAACAGCCATCAGCCCCTCAGCCAGGCTGGCCACACCCTCATGGTGTAAAGGTCCCCACTGGGGGGCTTGGCCAGCCTGCAAACAGCCATGAGCCCCTCACCCAGGCTGGCCAGGCACCCCAGCAGGACCCCCCTCCCTGAAGGGGTGTGGCCAGTCTGAAAATGGCCCTCAGCCCCTCACCCAGGCTGGCCAGGCACCCCAGCGGGACCCCTACCCTGATCTGGGACACCCTTCAGGGCAAACCAGCTGGCCCCCACCCATGCACCAGGCCTCTATCCTATATAATGAAAGGGTAATATGCAAATTGACCCTAACAGCAGAACGACTGGGAATGACTGGTCACTATGACACACACTGACCACCAGGGGGCAGATGCTCAATGCAGGAGCTGTCTCCTGGTGGTCAGTGCACTCCCACAGGGGGAGCTTTGCTCAGCCACAAGCCAGGCTGACGGCTGCCAGTACAGCAGTGGCGGTGGGAGCCTCTCCTGCCTCCTCAGCAATGCTAAGGATGTTTGACTGCAGCTTAGGCCTGCTCCCCGCTGGCAAGTGGACATTCCCCTAGGGCCCCCAGGCTGCCAGAGGGATGTCTGACTGCCAGTTTAGGCCAAATTCCCCAGGGAGCGGGCCTAAGCCGGCAGGTGGACATCCTCCAAGGGGCCCCAGACTGTGAGAGGGCATAGGCCAGGCTGAGGGACCCCCCCCCCCCCGAGTGCACAAATTTTTGTGCACCAGGCCTCTAGTATAGGATCATAGGTTATCAATAGAATCCTGATGAGTCATGTTCTTGAGAGGGTGAGGTAGCCTATAATCCAGGGAGATTGCTTCTTGAGAAAGTATAGCTTTAACTATAGCTAGACTTGAATTTAGTCATTATTGGAGCAATATTTTTCTTAAGACCTCATTATAAAGCAAAATAAAGATGGGTCTGGTCAAAAGAGTTTCAAAGAGCTAGTTATCAACAGTCATGGAAAAAGTATCTTAACTAAAAGGTCTATTTTGTCTAACATGGCTTACTAAATATGCTCCTCAGGATGAATTGGCTACAAAACGCATGCATGGGTTACAGTGTAAATTGACCTGTTCTGTGGAGTTCTTTTATAATGATCATTTATGTTGGAGACTTTTGGGAAAGCAATGATTTTACTTAGCTAATGTTTAGCCTAATTCCTGAAAATAAGAAATTACCCAAATCTCTTTCTTTATATTAAATAAAATTCATGTTCATTGTTTAAAAGTTAAAAAATAGAGACAAAAAAAATCATTTAGAACCCAGTCCTGTAAAGACAACACTAGCATTTTCTTTGTAGTATCAAATAATTTCTACTCACACATATTTTCTGTGTGTGTGTGTGTGTGTGTGTGTGTGTGTGTGTGTGTATACAAAAATATATATCTTAAATCTTAAATATATATTTATTGATTTTCAGAGAGAATGGGAGAGGGAGAGAGAGAAAGAAACATCAATGATGAGATTCATTGATCGCTGCCTTCTGCACACCCCACACTGGGGATCAAGCCCACAATCCGGGCATATGCCCTGACTGGGAATCGCACCATGGCCCCCTGGTTCATAGGTCGATGCTCAACCACTGAGCCAAGCCTGGCTGGCTGGCTGTGTATATTGTAACTAAGACGTCAGTTGTGGTGACCCTGCTAACAATGAGCTTCCTCGGATCAGCTTGTACTTCCCAGTCCCCCTAGGCCTCCCAAGGCCAAGTCATATGGGAAGTTTAGTGCATCCCCTAAAATTTCTGGAATTGTTCATAAACTTTGTCAGCCTTGGTTATCATTTATTACTTCATGGTGTAGGTGTTGCCTTATCAGTTGGCATAAAATCCTTTTCCTCATCCTTTCCAAAATATATACAGTGTCACTCACAAGGCAGCATAAAGTCCTTTGGCCTCTGAACACCTTATTGTTTTGCTCTTTCTCTGTTCCTTTTCTCTTTTCTTCATGTCTTCCCACATCCCAAATTTCTGTTTATTTCTTATTCACAGTGCCTTAGGAAAAGGCCTTGATAGGATGATTGCATGGGGGATTTCGGACTTGAGGGCCTGTGGGGAAGGAGACAAAATCCCTAAAAGAAATTCTACTGGTAGCTAGCAAAATACTTTTTAAAAATTCCATCCATTTTATCTAATAAAATAAATGTATTTAATTAAAAATAAATATAATATAATTGACTTAAAAAATGAGAACATGTAATTTCACATTGAAACCTACATGCACACAACTATAATGCTGAGAATAGATTCTGGCTAATTTGGCTATTGGACAACCATCAGATTCTTTTCTCCTAGTTACCTGCAGTTTCCAATGGTTAAACTATTGATGAGGGCACTCACAGTCTCTCTACTAGGTGATTTGTCTCAGTATAAACTAAGCATAGTATTCTACCTCACATACTATGGTAGCCATGAAAATACTTGGGTCTCCTGCTGTAGGGAACATAATTGACTGGCAATGCAGCTCCTCTGGATCTGCTAATTCATTCACAGTGATGCCATGCTTCCCATAGCTGAGCACAGTTGGGGTATTAATGCAGGACCTTTGCTGCAACAGGAATGACTACTATGGATGGGTGACTTTGGCATAAGGACTTGTCATCAGATTGACTAAAACTTTCCTAGAACCTCACCAGACTGAAGTTCTTCCCACCGCATTCTCCTTCCTCCCCTGTCACCTTCACATATCAGACCTTCATCAAAGCCTGAAGGTCCTCCTTGCCTTCTCCAGCTTTCTCCTCCTTTCCTTCATGAGTATGTCCCCCAATAAATCTGCAATAATCCTGTCTTGCCATCTGCTCCTCAGAAGTACACAAACTAATACACACATTTAGCAAGTGACCATAAAGGGTGATAAAACCTGTTCATGTAAGCTTGGTGCAAGGGCTCCTGTCCCTTAGATACTTGAACTTCCTTGCATGACAGGCTTACTAGAGGCAGACACTGAAATATTCTAGTGCTAACCACTCTTGTGGGTATGGGCTTCTATTATGCTCCTGTTCATACAAGAGCAGATGTGCTAGTTTTTCACCAAGGAATACATATTTTGAGCAGCTCCTATGCTAGTTAGAAAATCCTCCAATGCTGATGGAATTAGCTATTATTGAAGCACTTGGCAGTTGCTGCTTCTATAGCACAGATGCCTGGAGAGCATGCACTGAACAGGGTTCTTCAAATATTAACTAACCACCCCTGGGGAGTAAATTAAAATCAGTGCAAATACAGATCATATGGTCCATGCTTAAGTGTTTTAAAGTAAATTACAGTGGAATGCGAACTTTACCGACATCGGTAAATGTATCATATCTAATGATTGCATAATGGTCAATTACATGAATATCCCACTTATTGGAATCAATTCTGCAAGAGTGTTTTTGGTTCCTAACTTTTAAGCATTAGTTTTAGATTTAGCAAAGTATTTCTGTATACTTTGGGCACAATCCAACTCTTCATAGAATATATTTTAAAGTAGAATCATTGGGTCAGAATAAATGCCAAGTTTTAAAGTTTTTTATATTCATTGCCAAAAAGTCATTTAGGAAGTTTGTTCCAGTTTCTAATCCAACCATTATTATATGAGTAGGCTTATTTCTTTTTCATTTGTTTTCTGCATTGTGAAATTATGTGTAAAATATAAACATTTAATCCAAAAACAATTTTAAAAAACACACCTTTGAGTCCTTCATCCAGGTTATGAGATAGAACTTAAAGCCTTTCTGTATTTGCTGCTTCTCAGCTTTCCTCTCCATGCCTTCCTCCCCTCCCACAGGGTGACAAAAACAAAGCCAGTTCTGTGAGGGATTCCAGGAAAAAAAAACCTCAAAGTCTCTGGGTTTTAGGTTTCTGCTTCCTGGGAGTTTCCAAGAGGACGTTCTGGGGTATTTAGTGGGTGAGGCCATGCATGCATTCCAGGAAATTGGAGGCTCACAAAGTGGATGAGTCTGGGAGGTTTAGTGGAAAACAGGTACTAAGCTTGTGAACAGGGGGAGGGAAGTGAATTGTGCTGGGTTTCTTGCCTCTAAGCTCACTATGGCATTATTACAGCTCGAAGAACTAAATCAAAGGAAAAAACTTTGGTGGGATGAAATAAATGTCCATAGCCGATTCAGGCAGCAAGACCTGGAGGAAAGAGCAGGAAATTTATCAGCAAGTTGTCAAGATTACCACACTTCTTTCTGGGCTGGACTCCCCAGGGCATTCATTCAGGTGTTAAAAAAACAAAACAAAACTATACCACCTTAGCTGGTTTGGCTCAGTGCATAGAGCATTGGCCCATGGACTGAAGGGTCATGGATTTGATTCTGGTCAAGGGCATGAACCTTGGTTGCTGGCTTGATCCCTGCCCTGGTCAGGCCGTGTAGGAGGCAACCAATCAATGTGTCTCTTTCACATTGATGTTTCTCCCTCTGTGTCTTTCCTCTTCCCTTTCAATCTCTCTAAAAAATCAATGGAAAACATCATTGGGTGAGTATTAACAACAACAACAAAACCTATACCAGTCATATGTCCTGCAGCATATCCATCTACTCACACTTCTCCAATCTGGTCTAGTTTGCAACTAGCAAGTAGCATCTCATGAAGTCTGTTCACTATCCTTCTAGGACTCCCTTCACTTGGAATTCATGTTCCTGTGCCATGTCTTTTTAAAATTAATTTATTTTTAAATTATAGTTGACATACAATATTATATTAGCTTCAGATGTATAAGTGTGATTCTACATTAATGTACCTTAGGAAGTGACCATCATGACAAGTCTAATAACAATCTGTCACCATTCAAACTTATTATATTATTGACTATATTCTCTATGCTATACATTACATCCATGTGATTTATTTTATAACTGGAATTTTTTTTTTACCTCTTCATCCCTTCATCTTTTTTACCTGTCTTCCCACTCGCTCCCCACTGGCAACCATCAGTGTGTTCTCTGTATATGAGTCTATTTCTGTTTTGTTTTTTTGTTCATTTATTTTGTATTTTAGATTCAACATATAAGTGAAATTATATGGTGTTTGTCTTTTTCAATCTGATTAATTTCCCTTAGAATGATACTCTACATACATCCATGTTGTCACAAATGGCAAGATTTTTTTCTTTTTTTTATGACTAACTAGAGGCCTGGTGCACAAAAATTTGTGCACTGGGGGGGGGGGGTCCCTCAGGCCAGCCTATGCCCTCTGGGACCCCTCGGAAGATGTCCACCTGCTGGCTTAGGCCCGCTCCCTGGGGGATTGGGCCCAGGCTGGCAGTCAGACATCCCTCTGACAGCCCGGCAGCCCTCGGGGGATGTCCACTTACCAACAGGGAGCAGACCTAAGTTGCAGTCGGACATGCTTAGCACTGCTGAGGAGGCAGGAGAGGCTCCTGCCACCACCGCTGTGCTGGCAGCCATCAGCCTGGCTTGTGGCTGAACAGAGCTCCCCCTGTGGGAGTGTACTGACCACCAGGAGACAGCTCCTGCATTGAGCATCTGCCCCCTGGTGGTCAGTGTGTGTCATAGTGACCAGTCATTCCCAGTCTTTCTGCTGTTAGGGTCAATTTGCATATTACCCTTTCATTATATAGGATAGAGGCCTGGTGCATGGGTGGGGGCCAGCTGGTTTGCCCTGAAGGGTGTCCTGGATCATGGTGGGGGTCCCGTTGGGGTGCCTGGCCAGCCTGGGTGAGGGCCTGATGGCTGTTTGCAGCTGGTCACACCCCCTTCAGGGTGGAGGTCCCCACTGGGATGCCTGTCCAGCCTGGATGAGGGGCTGATGGCTGTTTTCAGGCTGGCCACACCCCCTTTAGGGTGGGGGATCCCCACTGGGGTGCCTGGCCAGTCTGAGTGAGGGGCTGAGGGCTGTTTTCAGGCTGGCAAAGCCCCCCCACGACAGAAGCTCCCAGCCTCTTCTTTTTTTTCTTTTTTTTTAATTCTGGGATTTATTTACCTTCTAGAATTGAAACTTTGTAGCCTTGAATGGATCTCAGAGCTGGCCAGGGCGGGTGGGAAGCTTGGCTTCCTTCATCGCCAGGGGCAACCCAAGCCTCCTGCTCGCTCCAGCTCCGTGGCCACGGCCAGCTGAAAGCAGGTATCTGGGGTTTATTTATCTTCTATAATTGAAACTTTGTTGCCTTTTGCAGAGGCCACAGCCAGCCAGAGCAGGCGGGAAGCTTGGTTTCCTCCATCACTGGAGCAACCAAGCCTCCTGCTTGCCCCAGCTCCGTGGCTGCCGGCCGCCATCTTGGTTGGATTAATTTGCATATAGTTGCTCTGATTGGCTGGTGGGCATGGCTAATGGTGTAGCGAAGGTACAGCAATTTGCATGTTTGTCTTTTATTAGTGTAGATATTTCATTGACTTCTTTATCCATTTATCTATTTTGGGGCACCTAAGTTACTTCCATATTTTGGCCATTGTAAAATATGCTGCACTAGCCTTGGCCAGATGACTCAGTTGGTTTCTCTTTGTTGTCTTTTTTTTTATAATTGCCACTTTGACAAGTGTGAGGTGTATCTCATTGCGATTTTGGTTTGCATTTTCCTGATTAGTGATGTTAAACATCTTTTCATGTGTCTGTTGGCCATTTGAATGTCTTATTTAGAGAAATAATTCTATTCAGGTCCTCTGCCCATTTTTTAATTGTGTTGTTTGCTTTTGTTGAGTTGCATGAGTTCTTTATATGTTTTGCATATTAATCCCTTATTAGATGTACCATTTGCAAATAACTTCTCCCATTCAATAGGTTTCCATTATGTTTTCCTGATGGTTTCCTATGCTGTTTGATGTATTTTTATTGGTTTATGCTTTTATTTTGGTGGAGAACATTTCAAGTAGATTCTTAAAAAAGAGAGCATGGAAATCTGAAATATTCTATCCTCACAAAGTTTGATAAATTGACTACAATTTTAGGTTACAAGCCATTTTTTTTCTTTAGATTTCTGGACATTACTCCATTTTCTTCTTGTCATGTTGATGCTATTGCATAATTTAAAGCTGTGGTGATTCCTAATACTTACTTATCTGCCTTTTCCTCCTGGAAGTTGCTAGAATCTTTTTTCCCATGGTGTTCTGAAAGTGTGGTGTCTGTATGGGTATTCCTATCTACTTCTTCCTATTCATTAAGCTTTTTTGAGTAATAGCTTCCTCTCATTCTGGGAAATTTTTGAATAATTTTGTTTTGTTTCTGTTTCCTCTTTATCCCCCTAGGTTTTCTGGAGTTGTTATCCAGTTTTCTTATATTTTTTTCCTCTTATTTTCTGCCTCTTAGTCTTTATGCTCTACTTTCTAGGAGATGTCTTCCACTTTATCTTCTATCCCTCTAATGACTTCACTTCTACTGTTCTCAATTCCAAAATCTCTTTTCTGTTCTCTAAATTTGTGTAGCATACTGTTATTATTTTATGGATGCAGAATATTTTTATTTCTCTGAAGATAATAATAATATTTGTATTTCAGTGAGTCTTAATTGATCTTTCTTATCTCCTACCCCCTGACACCTGCATTATTTACTCCAAAGTGCTTTTTTGTGAGGGAGATCAGTGTTAATTTTATGATTCATGATAGGAGCTTTCCTCAGATATTTTGTAATACCGGAATAGTTGCTTAATATTAAAAATCAGAGGGGGTCTACAAAGCTCATCAGAGCTCTGAGAGCTTGAACTGTGGGCCATGTTTATCAACTGAGTTCATATCACAATAGGGTGATCTAGATTGGGGGTAGTTGATTCTAACTTAATTCTGACTCTTACTTCAACTCTAATATTTGTTGGGATCATCAAATACCTTGCTTTTAGTTTCTCTAAAGAACAAGCTTCCAGATGTCTCTCAGTGTTGGAAGGGTAAATTGCCTAGCAAAGTTGAGTAGGGGTGGGAATCTGGAAGTTTAGCTTCTTAAAGAGTAAAGTAGAGCCTGACTATATTTTTTTTAAATCTTTGACTGCTGAGAGCTTCCAAGACCCAGTTTATTCCTTCTCTTTCTGCCCCCTATTTGAGCAAGTTGATAAAAAAGCCAGGGCACTCCTCCTTTGGCATCAGAGGGAAGTTCAAACCCTTCCAGGAATGAATTCTTCTATAATTCCATCCCCTCTAATCATGATGAAAACTAGAGTCAGTCACTCACACTCTCTCTTAAGACACTCAAGCTAATTCTAGATCAGTGTGGGTGCTCTCCTCCTGATGTAATACAATTTTTTCTTCTCCATGTGTGCATGGTGTCATCAGTCTAGACATCCAACCTGTCTGCTTGGGCTGGTATAGCAAATTAACCATTGATGAGGTGTTTTAAATAGCAAATATTTATTTGTCACTATCCTGGAGGTTGGGAAGTCCAAAATGAATCCAGTGTTTGGTGAGGGTACTCTTCCTGTTTTGCAGATGGCCTTCTTCTCATTGTATCCTCACATGACAGCATGCTCTCTTCTTCTAAGGGCCCTAATCCTATTATGAGGCCCCATTTCCCAACACCATTACACTGTGTATTAGGGTTTCAGCATATGAATGGGAGTGGGGGTGCACAAACATGTAGTCTACAGCAAGGCAGGTACACAGCATCTGCATTGGATGGGTATAAGAAATAGTTTTCACAGAAGATTTTTAAAGCTAGTCTTCCTTGCACCACCTGTTTCAAAGGCAGTTCCTTTGTCTTTTGAACACTCTGTGGTATAAAATAGTTGGCTCTCATATTTTCCCAGTACCAGCTAGAGAATAGTTTTCTTAAGTATACTAAATCAGTTAGTATTTACCCATCTTTCTCTAGTTCCCAAAATTAGAAGCATGCCTTTAATTTACTTTGATTTCAGAGAGGAAGGGAGAGGGAGAGATAGAAACATCAATGATGAGAGAGAATCATTGATCGGCTGCCTCCTGCATGCCCCCCACTGCGGAGGAGCCTGCAACCTGGGCATGTGCCCTTGACTGGAATTGAACCTGGGACCCTTCAGTCTGCAGGCTGATGCTTTATCCACTGAGTCAAACCAGCTAGGGCTCAATCTACTTTCTTAATCCAGAAGTCCTGGATGGCTAATTTCATACCTTGTCAACAATGGGTGTTTCATTTTTATTTATTGCTTAATTTCTGAAATATACACTGTATGTAGTTCTAATTGCTCTGACAACTCAGATTATCCATGTTATTAGATTCTGAACTGCTCTACTGTACCTTTGACTGAAAGCCTAAAGTACAATTTCATGATTTGTAGCAAATTCATAAATTCAGCCATTTGGTTTTTGCTAAAATCGCTTCCTATTTTTAGTAGCATTTCATTGTAATGCAGATGGAAGGCTTCTACCAATATTCCAAAAACAAGATAAAATGAAAATGAATCATGTATACCTATCTCGACTCCATCTGTGTGAGGGAAATGAAAATAAAATGGGAAAATTGAACTGGAACCTGTGGTGTTCCTCTGGGCAGGATGGTTCCCGGGTCCTTGTCCAGGTGGAGATGAAGAATGAAACCACGGACAAAAGGTGGTATAGTAAAAGGTGTAAATTTATTGAGAAACAAGCACAGACTCGCACATGGGGAGGGGGAGAGAGTCCGACTAAGTCCCTTTTTTCCACGGTTTATAAAGGCTGCAGTTCTTTGTGCCTTGACTTCCCCTCTGATTGGTCACTGTCCTCTCTGATTTGGTCACAACAGCAACTTCAGAGCTCAAACCTCAAGTGAGGTTCCCTCCTTCTTCTCCCTTATTGTTTTCCTATTCCCTTTGGGCTTTCTTCTTTCCTCTCTGAATTAGGGAATTCCTTCTCTTTAATCTGTAAATGTATATTTTCTGCAGCTCCCAGCTCCCTGAGTCTATGGAAATGTACCTTCTGCTGCTCTGTAGCCCTGTGCTTTTCCATGGACCCCTTAATTCCTCAAATTTCCTAAACCTGCCTATTTCACCCCTAAAAATCCCTTTCAAAAAAGACAATAGATTTATGGGTGTCTATTTGAAATAAGAGCCACTTCTCTTCTTGGTTATAAAAATTTGATCCAACTTTTGAACAAATTTAACAATGATTTAAAATTCTTGGCTATTACTGCCAGATTTAAATGAAGATTTCAAAATTCAATTGTTAATTTGAAAATAATGATTTCATCAAATAGTATTCCTATTTTTTTCCCAAGTTGATTTACAGGTTAGTGATTTTTTTTATTAAAAATATAATTCAAAGTTATTTTCAAAATAAAACCATATAGGTGAAAATTATCCCCTCCTTTTCATAAATACCAGAGTCCTTGTCTTCCCTTTTAGAGGCAAAGGACCAGATTAAAATTTTTATGTATGTCTTAAAAATGGTCTGCGTGAATATGTGCAAGTATGTGAGCTTTTTAATATGAACAAGAGCAGAGGAAAAGGGAACTTAGGAGAAGGGGAAAGTTTTGAAGACAACAGGATGGCTGGTGAGCTGGGAAGAAGACCCCAGGCTGATTTGGCTCAGTGGATAGAGCATCGGCCGGTGGACTGAAGAGTCCCAGGTTCAATTTGGTCAAGGGCATGTACCTCCATTGCAGGGTATACTGGATCAAGATTTAAACAATAAAGCTGAGGGGGTGCCAATTTAAATTCACAGGAGAGATTAAAAATGGTGGCAGAGTAAGTGGATGCTGAGTGGACATCCTCCCAGGAACAAAATGGTACTACAACTAAAATACAGAAAATCTTCCTGAATAATCAATGGAAAACTCAGAAGAGAAGCCTGACACCCAAGGACTGAAAGTAGAGACCGCATAGAAACTAGTAGAAGGGGCGAAGGTGTGAAAGGGCTGGCCGGGTGCCCACAGACAGCAACTGAAGTCCCGGAGAGATACCTCAGCTGTGAGGGGTTGCCACTGAGAATTCTGAGATATAATCCCCAAGATGGGCCCCCCAGCAGAGAGCACCAAAACTGAGGAGGGTACCCACATAATATCTGGCTGTGAAAAGCAGAGGTGTGCTGTCTGCCAGGGAGTAACAGCTGAAAATTCAGGCACCCTCTTAAAGGGCCAATGCACAAAATTCCTTGTGGAGCCACACACCTTGTCCTCTGGCAGAAGGAGGGTGAAGTGGACTGGAGCTGTGAAGGCAGAAACCAGGACTGAGGACTCGGGGGACAGAGCTCTGAAGGCAGACACCCCAAGTTTCCTGAGCTGATTCATTCCCTCACACAGTGGAGGGAATTTACATCTTTCCCGCATAAACATCTGCCTTGCCTGGGGGAAAGACAGTTGACACACCCTATTGGAAAACACCTTGCCCTGAGGCCACTTAAGAGATTAAAAATAACAATCAGCCTCTAGGCAGAAGCAACTTCCCCACCTGTTGAAAAAATCTCCTGCCACACCTGAAGATGATTGCCTGGGGGCAATTCAATTCAGAGTGCTATCAGTCTGTAGGCAGAGGCAGTCTCTGGAGGCTTGAGTCTTTGCCTGTTCTAACTAGTCAGCAACAGCCTTTAACACTGTCCTGCACTAGAGATTGAGAGGTATAGAGGATCTACCTAATACATAGTCACAAACCCAAACAGAAAGCCAAAATGAGGAGACAAAGAAACAACTGCCAAATGAAAGAACTAGAGAATTCTCCAGAAGAACAGAGAAATGAGGCAGAGATAAGAAATTTATCTGAATCATAGTTCAGAGTAATGATGGTAAAGATGCTCAACAGCATGAAAAAAATATAGTAACTATGAAAAGAACAGTCTGAGATAACGAATGACATAACACATTGGAAGAAATACACAGATTAGGGGAAGCTGAGGACGGAATCAGTGAATTAGAAGACAGACTTGAAAATATCACTCAATCAGAAAACCAGAAAGAACAGTTAAAAAACAGGAGGACAGCTTAAGGGAGCTGTGGGACAATGTGAAACATAACAATATTAGAATAGCAGGTGTGCCAGTAGAGGCAGAAAAGGAGAAAGGCATAGAGAAGGTGTTTGAAGAAATAATGGCAGAAAACTTCACTCACCTGATAAAGGAAAAAGTCACACAAGTTCAGGAGGCATAGAGAACCCTAAACAATAAGAACCCAAATAGGCCCAGGGCCAGACACATCATATTAAAATGTCAAAAATTAAAGACAGCCCTAGCCGATTTGGCTCACTGGATAGAGCGTCAGCCTGGGTACTGAAGAGTCTCGGATTTGATTCTGGTCAAGGGTATGTACCTTGGTTGCAGGCACATCCCCAGTAGGGGGTGTGAAGGAGGCAGCTGATTGATGCTTCTCTCTCATCAATGTTTCTAACTCTCTATCCATCGCCCTTCCTCTCTGTAAAAAAATCAATAAAAGATATATAAAAAAAATTAAAGACAAAGAGAGAATCTTAAAGGTAGGAAGAGAAAAGAAAACTGTTACCTACAAATGAGTTCCCATAAGGCTGATACCTGATTTCTCGTCAGAAACTCTACAGGCCAGAAGGGAATGGCATGAAGTATTCAAAGTAATGGAAAGCAAGGAGCTGAGCCCAAGATTACTATATTCAGCAGGCTATCATTCATAATACTAACAAGTGCATACTATTGCTGCTGTTCAGTATCTTATTTCAATTAACTATATATGTCTATACTATATATTTCTAAGATTATGCCATACTAGAGGCCTGGTGCACAAAATTCATGCACTCTGGGGGTGAGGGGAGATGGGTCCCTCAGCCCAGCCTGCACCCTCTCACAGTCTGGGAGCCCTCAGGGGATGTCCGACTGATGGCTAAGGCCCACTCCCCATGGGAAGCGGGCCTAAGCCATTAGTCGGACATCCTTAGCACTGCCACCGAGGCAGGAGAGGCTCCCTGTGGGAGCACACTGACCACCAGAGGGCAGGTCCTGCATTGAACATCTGCCCCCTAGTGGTCAGTGCACATCATACTGACCGGTCATTCTACTGTTTGGTAGATTTGCATATTAGGCTTTTATTATATAGAATTAGCACATTTATATTTCCCTTATATTTTTATTGTGTGTGGAAATGGAATAAAGACAGGGATTCACAAAATCTTATATAGTAAAAGCCTAATATGCAAATTGTCTCCTCAACCAGGAGTTCGACTGCTCACTATGATGTGCACTGACCACCAGGGGGTGGCGTGAAACATGGCAGGCATTGGCAATACGGCGCTGGCAGCAGGCAGCAGTGGAGGCGCTGCTGGCCCTGATGGGCCCTGATGAGAGCAGGACTGTGGTGGGATGGTGGAGCAGGTGAGCAGGTGGCGCCAGGCCATGGCAGTGCGAGCTGGGCCCAATCACCGTGCAGATGGTGACCAGCAACAACGGCAGGGGATGGGGCCACCGTCTGGCTCCCAGGCACTGAGGGAACCAGACAGGAGCCCAATCACCCTGCCGATCACCCCGCCGATTGCCCCACAGACAGCAACCAGCAGCAGCGGTGGGGGGCAGGGCCACCACCTGGCTCTCTGGTGCTGAGGGAGCTGGGCAGGGGCCTGATGACTCAGGTGGAAGGGGACACAGGGGGGCCCAGGTGCTGCCCAGAGGTCAGCTGAGACCTGCCCTTCCACACCAGATGCTCATACTTCAATTGCCAGCCAGGCCTAGGGACCACACCCATGCACAAATTTCATGCACTGAGCTTCTAGTACCTATATATAAGTGAATCAGCACAAAAGCCCATCAGGTTACCACCTGGCGAGACAAGTAGTAGAATATCCTTAACCATTCATGTTCCCTCCAAAATTACTACTATCTCTCCCTCAAAGGCAACCTCTCTGAACGTTTATGGTTACCATTTTCCCACTTTGCTTTAGTTTTGCTACCTAAGTATGCATCCTTAAGCCTTATAGTTTAGTTTTGCCTGTTTAGAATTTCAGGTCATTGGAATCATTCAGTATGAATTGTTTCATGTCTGGTTTGCTCAATGTTTTCTACTTTACTCTTTGTCCCACCTATCTTGTTTTTTCTCTTCCAAAATTTTCTCCTTTCTGGTCTTTACTGCAAATCATTGTTCTATTTTTTTTCCTCTACTACTTGGAATTTACACGTTCTTTTGCAGTTATTTTACAGATTTATCAGAAGATTATGACATATATTTTTGGTTCTTAAAGCTTTTTATTAATTGATATTTTACCCTCTTCATGGAAAAGGCAAGGATCTTAGACTCTTTTAAGTACCTCAATTCCTTTTATTTCCCCTCTAAACTTTTAAGCCATCATTGTATGTCCTTTAATCCTGCCTGTATTTTAAACATTATCATAGTAATCATCATCATTGTTAGTTCACTATTTAAATTTGCTTCAGAGTCACCTTTTAATTACTCTTGATTTCTTTCTGAATCTCAGCTTTCACGTGGTATAATTTTCCTTCTGCCTACAAAGCATGCCTTTCGTGTTCCTTTTAGTGCTTATCTACTGAATATAAATTCTGTTTGGAGTGCCTTCAAATTGTTTATTTCACTTTATTCTTAAAATATATTTTTGCTAGCTTTATAATTCTAGGTTGAGTGTTATTTCCTTTCAGCACTTTGAAGTTATTTTTTTCTTATCTTCTGGCTTCTATTGACTATTGAAAAGTTAGCTGTCTGCCTAATTGCTGCTCTTTTGAAAGCAATCTGCCTTTTATGTTACTTCTGACCCGTTTAAGATTTTCTCTCTTTTCTGGTTTTTAACATTTTAGGATGAGGTACTTGGTTGTTTTCTCTTTATATGTATCTTCTGGTTCTAATGTTTCCTGTTTTTCCTCTTTGCTTCATTCTGGATAGTTCCTTCCGACCAATCAATAGTCCAGGCTACTGATTGTTTAGCTACTTAAACAGCTGTTAAATCAATCTATTAAATTGTTGCTTATTTAACTTATAGTTTCTGTTTGGTATTTTATTATGGTTTTCAATTTTCTACCAAAATTCTCAATCACTTCTTGTCTCCTTGAACAAAATAAATATGATTATTTTAAAGTCTATGTCTAAAAACTTCAACATCAGAAGTGCTTGTGAATTTTATTTTCAGTTATTTCTGCTTGTTTGTTTGTGGCTTTGTCTCTGAGTTCCTGGTTATTTTTTACTGTGTGCCAGACATTGCATTTTCAAAGATGTTGCAGAAATAATTTTTAGCTTGAAATAACATCTACTCACAAAGAGGACTTGTGTATGTGTGTTGTTTGGGGGGTGGGAGGGGAAGGGTGCATATGTAGAAGAGTACAAATGCTACACAGGATGCGATGGTAATGCCTCTTTTGAAAGATACTAAAGTACCTCCTAGGGTATATAGAGATTTATACAATCAGATTTCAATATGATCTGTGCTAGTACTTTATTTAATACTTTCTCTGTACCAGGTAGTATTTTGAGTGCTTATTAAATAAGATAATTTTTACAGTAATGATTATGAGATGGATATTATTATTGTCCCTGTGTTACAGATGTAAAACTGAGGCAGAGAGAAGTTGGTTATGTGGCTTTAAATGGAACAGCTGAGCTTTGGATCCAAGTAATCTGGTTCCAGAGTCTCTGATGCTAACTGTCATGGTAGAGTGAGAATATGCTTTAGGGGGAAAATGCCGGTTATTGTTTATGCCAATTCCTCTGAGCTCCCTTAGCTCAGTTTCTGGCTGCTAAATGTATTGAACCAAGGGGCAAACACCCTTAATGTGATTATTTAAATTGTTTTTGTCCAGAGGCAAGTTTTGTGAATTGTCACCAGGCTAAATTAATGAAATTGGTTTGGTAAGAGATGATACTGTTGAGAGAAATTTAGACTTTGAGTACTGTGTTATTCTGAGAAATGGAAAATTTTGGAATTATGTGGGGAAGGGTAGTTAAGAGTGGTACCAGTACATTCGACTTTGTCTAATTATAAATTTAAGAATGATTATCTATCTGTCATTTTGGCAGTGGCGCTGGATGATAACAAGAAATCACAATAGGATTATTATATGGAGGAAGAGACTCACTGGGAGAGACCCCAATTTTGTAAACTCACTGCTGTGGTTCAGAATTGGGAGGAAGCAAAATTGTGGGTTGATTGTGTGGTCTCTACAGACTACTTAGTACTGAGAGCAGCAAGTATGGAGAAACTGCATCTTGGAACTCAGAATCTTAGCTGATTCATGTGTGAGATTTGTTTATTGTGTTCTTTTCACAATGACTGCTCAGCCTGCTTCAGCTTGAACAGTTGGCTCAGTACCCAGAGAGTGTTTGATTCTCTAACTTAGGAAGCAAAATATCATATACGATAGCGGAAATTTACCCTGGATAAATGTAGATCATTTAGTCAAATTGCTATATTCTCAACATGTTAAGGCTTCCTTGGGAGAAAATGCCTTAAGAGCTTTCTTAGAAACACAAGTAAACAGCACTTATTTTTCAGGAAACCTGAAAAGTATGACCTAACTTATGATTCAGGACCAGCCAACATGACCTTGGAGGGAAAGATGCAATAAAAAAGAAAATGACCAGAGTAAGGCATGAAACCGGTCCTATAGAGGGCTTTTATGAGTCAGGACTCCTGGTTGCAAGTGACAGAAACCAGATTCAAATCAGTTTCATCACAGCCATCAAGAGAGGGAGGAGGGGGACAGATGACTGTCTTGGGCTGACTACATTGCACATCAGTATCAATTTAAACTTGTTGGCTGGAGAGAGTTCCAAAATGTTTTCAGCAGGCCTAAATTTACTTTGGAGGGTTCTGAATTTAAACGGGGGGAAAAAGGAATGCGTTATTGGCTCATGATGTTGAAGAGAATAGGCATGACATTAAGGCATGACATTTGACTGGGTCCAGAGGCAAAAAAATTACCACCGCTGCCCTTGCACCATACAAACTGCCTCTGCCCTCTGCTCTATCTTTGTGGACTTATTAGCTCCTACTGCATGTGTGCTTTTCCTGTGGCACTAGGGGAGAAAGATGCAGGTATCTTTCACTCTTTCTCGGTTAGTCGGGTCTGGGATAATTACTATATTGGTTATCTACTGCTACATGACAAATCATCCCAAAACTCAGCAGTTTAAAAACAAACATTATCTCAGTTTCTGTGTGTTAGGCATCTGGGAGACGTTTAACTGGATGGTATGGCTCAGGGTCTCTCATGGGATTGCAGCTAAGGTGTTGGCCAGAGCCATGGTCATCTAAAGGGGCTGGAGAAACTGCTTCCAAGCTCATTCACCTGGTTGTTGGTTGAAGGCTTCAGTTCCTTTTTACAAAAATATATTTTTATTGATTTCAGAGAGGAAGGGAAAGAGAGATAGAAACATCAATAATGAGAGAGAATCATTGATCGGCTGCTTCCTGCACGCCCACTACTGGGGATCCAGCCTGCAACCAGGCATGTGCTCTGACCAAAAATCAAACTGTGACCTTCTGGTTCATAGGTCAATGCTCAACAACTGAGCCATGCTGGCCAGTCAGGGCTTCAGTTCCTTGCCTTGTAGCCCACTTCCCCCACCCCCAAGGCTGTTCACACAACATGAAGCTGGTTTCCCCCAGAGTGAGTGATCAGAGAGCAAAAGAAACCAAAACAGAATTGCAGTTCCTTTTATAACCTAATCTCAGAAGTAAAGTATTATTTCTGTTATATTCTATTGGTTCCACAGACCAACCCTGGTGTAGTGTAGGAGAGGATTATGCAAAGGTCACTGAGGGCCATCCTAGAGTCTGGCTGCTGCAGGCACTATAATAGGCAGAACTCGAAGGTGGTCCCATATTCTTGCTTCCTGGCATACACACTCTTTATAATCCCCTCCACTTGCATGTGGACTGGGTGGGTGAATATGATTGACTAGCCACAGCCTTGATGAGATTACACTGTATGACAAAGGTGAAGAGATTTTGCAGTTTTGAGGTCATCAGAAAGGAGATTATTCTGGGTGGGCCTGACCTAACCAGTGAGTCCTCTAACAGAGGCTCAGAAATGTGAAGCGGTGACACTCTCCTGCTGGCCTTAAAGAAGCACACTGCCACATTGTGGAGAGGGCCATGTACCAGGGAGTGGTGGGTGGCCTCTAGTTGCTGAGGAACTCAGCTGCAAGAAACCAGATTTTGCCAATAGTCAGTGAGCTTCGAAGGGGACTCCAGGCCTCAGACGAGAGAGCAGCCCCGCTCACACCTGCACTGCAGCCTGAACACAACATTCAATTAGGCTGTGTCTGGACACCTGACCTACGGAGATCATGAAATCATAATGGCATGTTGTTTTTATCTATTAAGTCAGTGATAATTTGTTATGCAGCATAGGGAACTAATAAAGGTACCTACCTGTGAAAGGTAAAAGACAGGTAGTTGTCATCTGTCAATATCTCCTCATGTTGTGAATTGGGATGAAGATCCCTAAGTAAAGAAAGATGCTGTTTGAGAAATGAGGGTTTGGCATGAGCTACTAGGCAAACCAAATTTAACTCGCAGAGTTTATGATAATATTTCACACCTGGGGATCCCACCATTTCAAGGATTTGAATCATCCATCAAACAATATTTAAAACAGCTCAAAATGTGGTCTGTGTATGATCTATAATAGAAGTCTCTGGAGTGTTAGTTAAGATATAGATTCCTAGGCCTTGCTCCAGATGTATTGACTCATCTCGGCATATAGTTTAGAGCTATGAATTATTTTTATTTATCATTTCATAGATGTTTTGATTCTGAAGATTTTCAAAATCAGAAAAAAGCTGAACAGCTGTCAGGGATAGGGGGATTGGGAGATTAGATAAAATAGATGAAGGGATTAAGGAAAAATAACCTCATGGACACAGACATCAGTATAGTAATTACAGAGGGAAAGGGGGTAGGGGCAGGTAGAAAATTATATAGGGGTACAAATGGTGACAGAAGGAGACTAGACTTCAAGTAGTAAACACACAATACAATATACAGATGATGAATTATAGAATTGTACACTTGAAGCCTATATAATTTTATTAACTAACCAATGTAACCCCAATAAAATCAATAAAAATGTTAAAAACACAGAGGAAAAAAAGAAAAAAGCTGAAGTGGAGTGAACACGTATACCTTTCACTAAGATTCATCAATTGTTAATATTTGACTCAATTCTTTACTTTTCATATACATAATTACATACATGATTTTACTGCTAAACCATTTGAAAGCAAGTTACAAAAGATCATGACACTTTACCCATCATCACTTTCATACTTATCTCCTACAAATGACATTATCTCATATAATCACGTACCCTTATCACACTGAAGAATTGAAACATTGATGTATCACCTAATATGTAATCATTTTTTTTCTAGTAGTCCTCAAAATGACCTTCGGATTTTTGCTTCTTAAAGTTTGATCCATAAACCAGCAGCTTAGGCATCTCTGTATTTTGACAGGAATCCAGTGATTCATACACACATGAGTTTGAGACGCCTGTAGCAGTTGTTTGATTGAAGACCTAATCAAGGATCACATTGCATTTTGGTTGTCAATGTGTTCTTTACTCTCTAACATCTTTAAACTGAAATAGTCTATGTGGTGGTTTTTTTTTTTCTATTCTCTCTTTCTGCTCCCATCCCCCTTGCCTCTCTTCCCTCCTTCTACCTGGCAAAAACAATGTGTGAAGTTTTAGAATTTTTCCATGCTTTTGAAACTAACCACAGAACACGCATAAGTTTTCTGGTGTGAAGTGATACAGCAAAATGTAGAGGAGTGTGGTGGCCGGTGACATCCGCAGGAGTTGGCTGAGGATTCATGAAAAACATGGACTTCTGTGGATCCTGAAATCACAAATGCTGACTGTAAGGCAGACAACTTGTGGGGGATAAGCATGAGGCATTTGGGGAACCAAGTTAGTTGGTTTCTCTTGAGTGTCTAGTTCAAGAAACAAAGAAAATCCATTTGAAAGGCATGTTGCAGCCAGATTCATGAGCAATCAGAAATCTTAATTAAAAAATAATTTCCAGACTCATTAGAAAAATGGAGGCAATCTAGCTGTGAACAGTAAAATTATATCTGGGCGGTGAGATTGGTGAGTTTTAATCTTTCTTATATTTCCTGCCAGTCTTTTGCAGAAAAGGAATCGTTATAAAAGTCTGACATGAATTATAAATTTTATATGAGAACTTCCCAATACATTAAATACCAATCCAGCATTCACTTTATAAATAATTACAGTAATATCCCATATTTTATTTCCCCATTTTGTTATTTTAATCTTCCCCCTATTATTGGACATTTAACTTGCTTGCAATTTTTCACTGTAATATAAGGCTTTGTTCATACATATATTATATCTCTGATTATTTTTTTATATAATAGAGTCCTAACAGGGTTACTGGGCCAAAACTCACAATAGACTCCAACTGGGAAGTGCGATTCCCTCAGAGGCACTGGCTGTGCCATCATTCTCAGTCCTTCTCCCTAATCATTCTGACCCAGGAAGAGAGCACCTGGATTCAAGCTGGCAGCCCCCAAAAGATGTGGCAGAAAAGATGGGTTTGCAGCTGGGCTCTGACATTGCACTGCTCCTCCTCTTGTCCTTCCTGAAGTGTCTGTGCAGCCCCTGCTTGAGTCACGTGAATAACCTTAGACACCTTCCCCCCAAGTCCATGTTTTGCTTGTTATTCTGGGTTTCTTTCTGTTGCTACCAAAAAAGGAACCCCCAACTAATACTGATGGTGGCTGCATACAACAGATACCTAGAGAAAGGCAGTATTTGGAATTAGCCATTGGATTGTGCAGGGTGAAAGGCAGTGTGGCTCCCTTCTATGTTCTGGGACAGAAATGTGAAAGCTCCTGGTAAGTGGTAGCCAGATATCTCATCCATATCCCACCCTCAGGCAACTGGGCATCTCATCAGGGTGAAGATCTGGGTGTCTGTTAGCAGTTTCCAAATGAAGAGAATGAAGCTGAGGAGAGATCCTGGCCCCATAAGTTATGAAGGTGGTCCTGGTGAAGGTCACAGTCATTAAGTGGAGGTGATATGATTCAAACCTAGGCAACCTCACTCCATAGCCTTGGTTCTTAGCCACTCCTTTATACTGCCTTGCCCAGTGTAGCTAAGCCTTCTGTATATAACAAGAATCTAATGCCAACTGCCCCCACCTATAGAGTTGCCAGAAATAGCAAATAAAAACACAAAACTCCCAGTTAAATAACCAATGAGGGATTTGATTTAGTATATGTATGTCCCAAATGTGTCTAAGACATACTTGTATTAAAATATTATCTGGATTCAAATTTAACTAGGTGTTCTATATTTTGTCTGGCAACCATACATGGCCCAATCCCTTATCTCTCTTTTTCATTATTGCTCTCTTTCTAACAAAGGTTAATTAAAATTTAGCACATACATGCCTTTGAGGGTACAGTGAAGAAAATATTTTCAAAGGAAGTTTCAGAAATTGAGATCCACTGAAAGTGTTGCTATAGTGCTCACCTATATTCAGTGAGCTAGTCTAAGCAGCCAGCTTTAATTAAAAGTTTGATGGCCTGGTGAGTGCAGACCATTGCTGTATGCTGTGCTAATTGAATTCCTTCCCCTCTGTCATTCTTGGGCTATGCAGGCTCTCAAGGCCTGCAAGAACTAAAAACATTAGTTTGGACATATGTGCATGTGGATGGCATACCTCCCTCTCGTGCATTAGTTTAGACATACGTATGTGCATGGCATACCTCCCTCTCGTGCATTAGTTTAGACATACGTATGTGCATGGCATACCTCCCTCTCGTGCATTAGTTTAGACATACGTATGTGCATGGCATACCTCCCTCTCGTGCATTAGTTTGTACATATGTGAATGTGCATGGCATACCTCCCTCTCCTGCATTAGTTTAGACCAGCGGTTCTCAACCTGTGGGTCGAAACCCCTTTGGGGGTCGAACGACCCTTTCACAGGGGTCGCCTAAGACGCTTGGAAAACACATATATAATTACATATTGTTTTTGTGATTAATCACTATGCTTTAATTATGTTCAATTTATAACAATAAAAAATACATCCTGCATATCAGATATTTACATTACGATTCATAACAGTAGTAAAATTACAGTTATGAAGTAACAACGAAAATAATTTTATGGTTGGGGGTCACCACAACATGAGGAACTGTATTAAAGGGTCGCAGCACTAGGAAGGTTGAGAACCATTGGTTTACTTTAGACATATGTGAATGTGCATGGCATACCTCCCTCTCATGCATTAGTTTAGACATATGTGTATGTGCATGGCATACCTCCCTCTCATGCATTAGTTTAGACATATGTGTATGTGCATGGCATACCTCCCTCTCATGCATTAGTTTAGACATACATGTATGTGCATGGCATACCTCTCTCTTGTGCATTAGTTTAGACATATGTGTATGTGCATGGCATACCTCCCTCTCGTGCATTAGTTTAGACATACATGTATGTGCATGGCATACCTCTCTCTCGTGCATTAGTTTGGACATATGTGAATGTGCATGGCATACCTCCCTCTCATTCTGGTCTCCTGGAGCTCTGAAGAATCTTCTTTCCCACAAGAAGCAGATTGCTGAGCCAGGCTGCAGAATTCTTTAAACATGCACATTGCTAACTATCTCCATGGGCCAGGACTGCAGAGAAGAGAGATGCGATGAAAATGGGATCCCTAAACTCAGCAGAGTTAGGGATCAAGCTCAAGGCGAGTGATTGCAGACGGCAAGGGGTGTGGTCAGAGATCTGAAGGCAGTACAGTAATCAGGGCACAGGAAATAGTCAGACACGCAGAAATCTTTGGCTCAAATTAAACATGGAATCTTCAGAAATTATATTGATGAGCCAGCCTTTCAAGTCTATTTTTTGTTTGTTGGTTGTTGCTTTTTTTTACTTTTTTTGATACATAAAAAAATACACACCACAAGCCTTTCTTTCCATTGTCATCAGTGTTTGAAATGGCTAACCCAAGGAACTGGATGAAAATAAGCTATGAATATCCTCATGTACATCTTTCAAGCTTTTGGATATATCCTAGGATGTGGTATTGCTCTTGATAAGTTATTTTGAAGGTATGGGCTATGCAAAAAGCTGTCATTTGGCTCTCCTATTCTAAACAGACTTTACAAAAGAGATGAAAGAGCTAATTTGGGGATGCTAAAAGTTGCCAAGGATAAGCATTCCTATTATATACTCAGAACAAAGTGTATTAAATATAGCCCCACAGGGACTAGTGTGTTAAGTCTTAGTTGACAAACAGGTAGCTTTCCTGGGAAAATAGCATCCACTTCAAGTATTTACAACAGAGAGTATTTAATGCAGGAAACCAGGTGACTGAGAAGTTAGAAAATCAGAAGATAGTGAGGAGCTTGGTAAACAGTAGAAAGTCACTTCTATGGTGTAAGAATTTAGTGCTCTGGCCCTAGCTGGTTTGGCTCAGTGGATAGTGTCGGCCTGTGAACTGAAGAGTTCAGTTCCAGTCAAGGGCATATGCCTGGGTTGAGGCTCAATCCTTAGTGGGGGGCATGCAGGAGGCAGCCAATCAATGATTCTCTCTCATCATTGATGTTTCTAGCTCTTTCTCTCTCTCCCTTCCTCTCTAAATTGAATAAAAATAAAAGAATTTAGTGCTCTGGGATCCCAGCAATGAGGTCACCTTCTGGAAGCTGGAACCCTGGCACATGTGTCTGATGGGAGCTTGAGCCATGGAAAGATTAGCTGGAGCTGGTGCCAGCAAAGCTGCCCAGCATATTATTCTTTAATCAGGTGGTGATTCTTATTGCAACTGCTGTCCATATGTTGTCTCCTCATTGGAGCAAATTAATGCAGTGACTGAGGCAGATCTGGATACTGAATGGTGCCTGTGGCTATTTCTAATAAGAGAATTGCAATAAAAGCTCCCAGATTGTGGGATCTGCAGGCTGGTGCCAGTCTGCAAGCTGTTTATTACTGGTTCATGTTGCAAAAAGCACAGGAATAGAGAGTAAGTATTTAAAATTACTCTATGAAATTGGTATCAAAATTTCTGTGCCTGTTGTATGTAAAAAAATCAAGGCTTGCATTTTATGTTTTGAATTTTCATTTTTCCAGCAATTCATTTTTATTGCATTTTCCCAATGAATTTGTTCATGTCAGATTAGAAACAAAAATTTGCTATTCATTTACTACAAATGATTGAAAAGCACTGGTCTTGATGAGTTGAGGCTTTGTGAAATCTATTATTACTCTTGGATATAGCAGCTGTGTGTAACTTCAGACCACTTCCCATTGTGAAGGAGGTGAGTGAACTTGCCATTATTCATAGAGTATTTGGGTGGTGGTTGCATCTTTGCCTATTCAGGAACATGAGTTTGTGTGTGTGTGGGGGGGGGGAGGGGGTGAGCAGCCAAAGGTGCATGGAAATTTTCCAATGAGCTGACTGTGTAGCTTATATCCTATTGCCCTCTCTTCTTCCCCTGCCATAGTTGGCATTCCCAAGAGTAGATGTAATCAATGTTTGGTCTTTCCCATTTGGACATTAGAACAGTGAGTGACCTACTCAGGTGGAAGTTGAGTGGAACTGAGTTACCATAAAACCAAACCTAAGAAGTCTCCAGGGTTCCTGCACAGGGTTCCCATTTTTCCTGGAATTGTGTGGGCTCTGCTCTTTTTGTAGCTTGGTTGTTCTTCCTTCCATTCTGGAGTTCCCCAATAATGTCCTTCTAATAAATTTGCTTCTTGCTTAAGTTTTAAATCTGTTGCTTGTTGCCAAGCCCACCTTAAGTGGTACAAAAGATCTTGCACTTTTAAATGCATTTTGATATGTATTGCCAAATTGCTTTCCAGAAAGTTGTATATGAATGTATACCATCACCAATGATATGAGCAATGGTCTCCAAATATCTTTCTTAGAACTGACTATTCAATGTATTTATCTATCGATCTGTCTATCTATCTACTTCTTTGCCATTCTGCTCAGTTGGAAATGGGATCTTATTTAGATTTTTTTTATATCTTTGAATATTATTGAAGGTGAATTTGGCACTTTTCACCATTGTCAGGGCACTTTTATATGCAAATTAAGATAACCAATTTCAAATTATCTTGAGCAGAAAAAGATTTTGTTGGTACACATAAAATGGAAAGATACTGGAGTAGTTTATAGAATTAAGGAGTGTGGGGACCAACGATATGAGGCCATGCTTATTGGGGGCACTTATGTCTGCTTTGGTGCACTCACCTTCTTGCCATCCACCCTCAGCCTCTCTGTGTACTCCTCATCACTGATTGATTTCTGTCGAACAGTGCTCTGCATGTGGCAGGAATTATTGCTGCCAGTAGTTCCAAATACAATATCCTAGCCTACAAACCTAGCAGAAAATTCTTCTCACTTAATGTCCAGTAGTGCTTTGGCCTTTCTTGGATCACTTGCCCACTCTTGGAATGGGTTGCAATGATTCACCACACCTGGATTAGTAGCCTATCCTTGGTTGGGATGTTAGGGTAGGACAGTGTGACAAGTAGTGATTAACAGTTTCCCTGGAATGAAATGAAATGAAATGGGGAAGGAAGTTTCCCCTGAAGGGTAGGTTGCTGAGCAGGCAGAAATGTTCCCTATACATCTAGCAGGAGTTCTTAAAATTTTAGCAGATTGATTACATGTTGAAATCGATGTTTGAAGAAAACTAAGATGGCAATGGTATGTGGGTGGGGTGACCATATAATTTATCATCCAAACTGGAACACTTTTGAAAGTGAAAGAGACTACTAGTAATGGAATGTACATTTACCCTATTTGGAGAGCTAAGTGGAAGCAGAGAGGGTATTTGGGAATTATTGCACTAATCTCTTTTTTGACCTGATAGGTAAAGGTCCAATAGTAGTTTATATGGTTTTAAAACCATCATCGACCACTTGCTGAGAGAAAATAACTTTTTGGAATCAGGGCCAAAGCTCAGGAAAAGGCAAGATTCACAAAAGGCTAAGTCTACACTGGAAGGAACCATTTGCTCCTTGACAGTTGGTTCTCAGGAGAATAACCTTGGGGTGGTGAATCACTAATGTCACTTGTGAGGTTTCATAGCAGTGTGGTTCATAGCAGGTCTTGAAATCCTGAGCCTGATGTAATTTAAAGTCTTGACTTTGCCATATGCCAACTATGACCCTGAACAAGTTACTTAACCTCTCTAAACCTCAGTGTCTCCATCTCTAAAATGGAAATTATATTTCACATGATGGTGTTTTAGACTTACCGTGTATATAACATTACTATATGCTTAGTAGCAGTGAAATATTTTCTGCCAATCTACCAAAAGGGGAAATGAAATGCAGGAGAAAAAAATTATTGTTTTGTTTTGCTTTGTTTTGTTGGTTAGTTTATCTTTTTAGCAGATAGGACCTCCTATAAGCATTGCTCATAGCAGTCCTTTCATCCATCCTTATTTATTCACCTAATGTGCTCTTCTAATATGCCAATTCCTCCCCCACAAATACAGAAACACCCTATTTCTGCGGCAAGAATGGAGTAGCTAAATGTCTTTCATGGTTTAAGAACATCTCTGGGTTTGTCACTGGTGTCCCTGGGGCCTGTCAGAAATGATTTCAGGATTGGTAGAGGGAAGAGTCTGGTTCACAGGACTGTAACCAGTATGTAATGAGGCAATACATATAGCCCCAGATACAACTCAGAAGGTAATGGTAAGTGGGAATTAGAGTCATAACAGAGAGAACAACAGGGTCTAGGAATGTTATTCAGTGTTTGTAGGCATGGAGAAAGTGGGATAAGGGATTGGGAGTAGGAGGGTTAGAAAGGCTGAGGTCTAGGGAAAGATTAAAGGGGACAGAATTGAGACAGGGAAGAATTGCCAGAAGATGGATTTGGTAGAGTGGAGTGTAGATGAGATATTTCCTATTTCTCAAATAAGGTGGTAGCTAATCTTTGGAAAGTAAGAATTGGAAGCCAGTGCAAGGAGAAGCAGGATCACCATTCCACTGTGAATCATGCTGGGCCTGGATCTCACTGCCTGACTAGATGGAGACACTGGCAAAGATGCTGCACTTTTAACAACCCTCCCTCAGCATTGACTGGTGTCTCTCTCTGTTTGCCTAAGTTTGCAAGCGTCTTTACTGAACCCACACCCCCACCACCCGCCTTCCTGTAGAATGTCTAGCTATAGAAACAAACAGAACTGAGCAGAGGCTGACCTA
Organism: Myotis lucifugus; assembly: GCF_000147115.1. Lineage (NCBI taxonomy): Eukaryota > Metazoa > Chordata > Mammalia > Chiroptera > Vespertilionidae > Myotis > Myotis lucifugus. Next base: position 4,966,870 of record NW_005871115.1, read on the forward strand.
CCAGGTGCATCTGAGCAGCTCCGTCTATGAGTGAACCAATGACCTCATGTGTCTGAATGAGTCAAACTTATGTACTCTGCATTTGAACAGTCGACAGACCAACTAAAAGCTTTTCTGTTGTCCTTTGTTTAGTTTTCACTTTATAAATTTCACACTAACCTTATAACATTGAAATGCACATAATTATGTTGTGACATTGAATTTATCATTTCTACAAATATACAAATCCTTGTTGTATACTATAAAGTTACTTTACTACTTTATAGACTTATTTTTAAAGGCCCCTTGAAAACAGGTATTTATTCTTTTCTCTTTGAAAGTAAGAAGGAAGAACAGGGGCTCTGGAGAGTCAAATAGCTAGCCAAGCTCTTTTCTAGTTTTATAATAGAAAACACCTCTATCTGCAAGATTATGCTTCAGTTGAGAATCAGTGTTTTCCTTTTAATGTGGATACTAAAAAGAAATAGGAAATTTAAGGTGAATGTGGTTCTGCTGTTAGAAATCTTCCTATAAAAAGCATAAGGCGCATTAAACTTGCTACAAACTTCCAATGGCTCATAACTAATGTTTGTTTTAGCTTCCCGATTACAAGTTGTTTTGTTAACATTAACAAGCAAATGAATGTCTCTAACTTTGTTCTGTTAAAAGATAATACAATGCCTTTCAGTATATTTTTTGTGGTGAAAGGAGAGATTGTTTTTTTATGGATTTATTTTTGGAGGCAAAAATGGAACCTACTTCCTATGTCAGTAGCTCTTCATCAGGTAAATGTTATTTTTATTTTGTGTTACTTGGAATGTTTAGACACACTTGATGGTCCAACTCACAGCGGTGTAAATTAATAGGAAGTCTAAAAGTAAAAGATCCAGAACATACAGCTACAGGGACTCAAAAATATCATAACAAACCCAGGTTCTTTTTATCTTCTTGCAGTATCATCCTTACTATGTGAAATTTTCAGTCCTCCTACTTAATTCCTCACATCAGTAGGATGGCTGCTGCAGCTCCAGCCATCAAATCAATACTCAAAAAGTAGAGCAAAGGCATTTGCCATCAGGTGCTGCTTTGGCATCTATTGCTTTTATGACACAAAGGTTTCCATAGAAATGCTTCCAACAGACCTTTGTTTATGACCCACTGTCCAAAAACAATCTCAAAATGTTCTTTTTAAATTTGATTTTAAAAATTTAATTGAAAGGTCCCAGGTTTGATTCTGGTCAAGGGTATGTACCTTGGTTGCGGGCACATCCTCAGTAGGGGGTGTGCAGGAGGCAGCTGATTGATGTTTCTCTCTCATTGATGTTTCTCTCTATCCCTCTCCCTTCCTCTCTGTAAAAAGTCAATAAAATATATATTTTTAAAAAATAATATGAGGTATGCCTGTAATTTATTTTTGATACAAAGCAATGAAAGAGGGTGGCCATGCTGTCCTGCTTCCTCTGGACTCTAAGTTAGAAAAGAGGAAAAAGCAGACATATTTTAATTAGACTTCAATACTCAAGAGTCCTGTAACCATGGTTAGTTGCTAGACTCAATTTCCAAGAAATTTGGGAAGTTCTGTCTGGCTTGCCTAAACCCAACTCTTCACAATGGTCATTACCCAGCACCTTCTTTCCCAAATACAGAGGATACCTACTCCCATTCTGAGCTGGTTGTGGTCATCTCGTTTTCCCTTTTCTGGAGCCTTTCCCGGTTCTCCTTTTAGATAGAGGTGGTCGGTCCTGCACAGCACTGGGCAGAGAAGGAGCTGCGTTAGCGAGGAAAGAGGAAAATGGTGGTGGTGTCTGTCAGTGTCCTTTCACGTCTTATCTACTTCACACTATAAAGTTTGCTTTTAAATGGTTTCCTGTCACATTTACTTAGTTGATGCTTTCAGACTGGCTCCGTTTATTCATCTGCTACAATCCTATGGTGTGATTTTCCGAAAACACAAATTTGACTTCATCAGTAGCTTCCTATTTCCTTAGTGTAGCTTACAAAAAGGTCATTATCTAGCCCTTGCTCCCCTCCCAGCATCTTCTCTTCCACATGGCTTGCTTGATATTTATTTTCTCTCTTGCAGCTGTCCAACTCTGTCCTGTTGTCTGGGTAGAATATCTTCCCTCCCCGCACTTCCCTCTACTCTTCCTCACAGGCCAGTTTCTCTTGGCCTTTCAAAACCGAGGCTTCAAGAAGCTCCCCTTCCTACCCTGCCCCCTCCAAGCTCGAGTATTTTTCTTCTGTCCTTTGGTAGCACCTGGTGGGAGTCCTTATAGCTGCCTGTATCTCTGTGCTATACCTTATTTGTTTATATAACCCATCTCTTTTGGTACCAGACTGAGATTTTGAGATTAGGGACTGACTCATCCCTGTATAGTTTGTGACCCATAGGAGAGCTTCAAACTGTATATTTTTAATGGCAGAAAAGATGGTAGGCTTGCTGGGTGAGAATGGATTCTCCACAAGGAAAGCTCTGGCCCTATTTCCAAGGAGGGGAGGGTAGATGTGAAATATTTCATGTCCCTTGTGTCTCAGAACTTGAACATTTTCTGACTCTAATTTAGGAATGGGTTGTGAGTAGGAGGTAGGGCTGAAGCAATGGTGCTTTACAAACAAAAGTTATTTGGCAGAACTGACTCAGCCATACAGATAACTCACTGGTACAAAGCCAGCCTGATAACTGCTCTGCTTTGAAATGACCCATTGAGCCATGTGCACGGGACTTGGCCAGCCTTTTTTTCTTGTGCACCAGCTGGTCGGGTGAGCTACAGCTTTAAATTCTACGGACTGAAAGCCACTAATTTAGGTGTACACAGGCACAAGCACATGCCAGAAAGCAGTCCATTAGAAAGCATCACTTAATAAAAGCCGGGAGTGGTGCGCTGCCAGGAATAAGCCATGTCGAAATTGGGTTTTCTTCACACGGAATCCTTGATTCTGATCATCCACTGCAGGTCAATCCACCCTACCCTCTTGACATGTAGATACAAGGAGGGGGTCTTTACTTCTGGATTAGAAAGGAAGTCCTAGAGACTGAGTCGGGATGGTTAACCTCATACTGGGGAAGGAGGAACACTGTATATATCACTTATTATGCCATATGCTATTTAAATGTAACAACTGTGACCCCCATAGCATGGGATTCTGATATCAGAAGTCGGTGATGCACTGAAACCATCATGAGGGAGAGTCCATTGTAGTGGAGCCCAGATTCTATAACCTTCATGCGCTGAGGCTCCTCCTCTGTGTTAGAGAGACTTTGTCTCCTATTATCTGTGGTGAAAATTCATCATATTTCAGAGCTTTTATTGCTTTAGTCAAAATCCTTACAGCTGACTCACTTAGGCCCAGTAGCTGGTATGTTTTTTTTAAGGTACTGAAATTATATATTTTGAATGTTTTTAACATTAAAATATGAAAATGTCCATTATTTTCTCACTTTCTGAGTGGAGGGCATCAAGGCTTTGTTCTGAGTAGGGGGCCCGCTGTTTGATTTTCTGAATTATCTTTCTTGCACAGACTACTAGTAAATCAATAATGCACCACCCAACATTTCCAGTTTTTGTTTCTTGAAAGCACCCAGAGACCTTTGCATTCAGATTGTTACAAAAGACTCCAGCTCCTTCTAGACCTTTGCAATTTGCTTTCGGTCTTTTGCTATTGTCCCTCCCACACCTAATCCAATACCAGAATCCAATACCCTCCCTCTTTGTGCCTGGCTTTTATTTAGCCTTCCCAAAGCATTCATCTTATTCATCTTTGTTGCAGAAACACCAAGTTAGACTGGCCCTCTGATTTAATCAACTAACATAATAGTTAGTTAAAATTATTTAATGATGATAACACACCAAATGGATGGATATAGAAGTACACAGACACAGCAAACTAGCTTCCCAGAGGCACCCGTCATGCTGTGAGCCTCTCTTGGTGTGTTTTAAAGAGGGAGAGGCCACTAATTCCAGAAAGCCTTGGCCTTACATCTACACGTGCTCAAAACTCACTTCACTTAATAGTCTTGTTCAATTGCTTCCTGCCTTTATGTTTTCAACAAATTGCAGGCCTTGTTAACCCTGGCGTTTTCTCTTGTCTGTTGTGTTGGCTTTACACGTTCTTGCTCAAAAACAAGCAAGCAAAAACCCCTTTCTGTTCAGCAATATATCCTTTTTTGCATAGAGCACTGTTGAGGAGGATTACATAACCTGTCCTTCTGGCAAGAAGAAACATTTCATGATTGGAGTCTGAACTGGAAAATCGCCCATGGAGGCACAGTAGTGCCCTGGTCCCTCCTATTTACTGTGGTTCCCTATCCACGTGCTTTGTCTGGGGCTCTGCTTCTAAGACCCAGCACACCGGAGATGAGGATTTGTGGATAAATAATGAGGGAATATTTTCAGGAGAAACCTATAAGGAAGTGTGGGAAGCTGGATGGGGCAGAGATAGAAGCTAGTGAGGATGTGGCTCTGAGTGAAGTCTCAGCCTCATTCCCATTGGGGGGGTTTGGGCGGGGGGAGTCTGGACCATGGGTTGTCTCTTGCCTTGAAGCCATCATTGGGGCAGGCAGTGGGGAAGGAGTGTAACTTTCAGAACCACAGCTTCCACCACCTGAGAGCAATCTGCTGAGGAAGGTTCCAGTACGTGAGCAGGTAGCAGTAGCTGAGCAATATGTGCATGAAAACTGAACTGATAAAGTGACTACAGGGGGTCTGAATAGGTGATTCATGGTCTGCCAATATACATAATATCAAATGATAAATGTGTGGCGTTTTTGAAATAGCTGCTTTCATTGGACCCAATGTATGAGCCTCTCTAGATTTTCTTGGCCTTCCCTGATTCCTGGCCCTTCAACTGGTTGAACAGAGAGGCCTTGCCCCAGGGCCATTGCCTCATTTCCAACCCTCAGCAGCTGACCCCAGCCCCGGGGAGGCTGACTTCCAAATGGCCTCCATTGTACCCACCACGTGGGAGCTGCAACAGCCACAGAGTCCTGATGTGACCCAGGGACACTCACAGAGGCTGTGGTTCCTCCTGCCCCATATTTCCAGACTCCAAGTGCCAACCATGAGGCATGATATCTGGCTTCCTCAGTGGCTGTCCCAAAGGGCCAGGTGCACCACCAGGAAGGACGTGAGCACTAAAGCCCCATGGGGAAAACCAATGGAGAAAACCTACAGGTAAATGTCGTTTGCTCTCTTCATCTGACATTGTTCTGAGGTGCTGAGGACAGTGTAGAGGATGCTGGAGGCCTTCCCTTGTGATGGGTCAAGTGGCCTTGTTTTCTGTTCTAAAATTTTAGCCAGCAAGGCACAACCACCTCACACCGCCTTTCCTTTCTCCCCAGTGTCTCTTCCCTTTTCCTTCACTCCTGCTGCCCTGGCACTGTACCTCTACACCACTCCCAAAATGTACCAGCGCATACCTGTAACCTGGTTCCAAACAAACAAAGAACAACTCCCCCCACAAAAAAACAGCCTGGAGCAAACACAGTACCCCTAGAATTTCAAAGTTTCAACCCAATATATAAATCCTTAAGTGGCAGATTTTCACTGTAAAACATCAGGGGAGATTTTTTTTTGAGTAAAACGAGAATGATCCTAAAATTGCTCTTTTGTTCTTTTTTCTATCTAAACAAAGTCAATCCTATTAAAACCTAAGTGGATGCCAAGGAGACATCCCCAGGCTGCTACAAAGAGTTTTCCTTTTTGTTATGACTTCTTTCACAAACGGGCTCTGTGCCATGAGCACTGTGGAGAGGCAGCGAATTAAAAAGCGATGCAGAGAATGTAGTTCCCTGGAAGCTGCTCTTCCTGAAGGAATTCATAATGGGAACCGGCAGGATGCGAGTGATGGGAAACGCTCTTGTATTTCAAAAAGAGAATTGACTTGCACGGTGGCTCTGGTCACACCGAGGCCAGCAGTTAGGAGACCAGAACGAGTTTTGAGTGTTCCTGAAGTGCAGGCGAGAGAACCTGACCAGAACACAGTGAAGTTGTCATCATTGTTACAATTAGTGCTGATGGCTGCAGTCAATTTGGTCTGGAGCTCTTAAGAATGGGTACAGGATAGCTGTTCTGTTCTCTTTATTATATGCTTGTGGAGTGACCTCAATTTTCTTTTCTGTCTGATTGGCCTTAGCATCTGGTTTTCTGGTTGCTGTGTTTTATCACAGAGGCCGCCTCTCTTTGTTTCCCCTTGCCCCACATCTGGAATCCAGCCAAATGTACCAGAACAAGATGCTTCTGACATCTGAAGCCTTTGTAAGGGTGCTGATTGCAACTTGGGTAACTTCAGTTTAATCCAAGGTGGAAGATTTCTGCTGCTTTTGGGGAAGAAAATCGATGTCTAAAAATAAAACTTAGGCATAAAATAGGGCCAAATACTCATTCACTGCCTCACTTAGCTGAATGCTGAGATTATTTCAGCAGCACTAAATCAAGCACTTGTGTAGAAGAGGTTGAGCATTTTTTTAAAAATCCAGAACAGTTAATCTTAGATGGTAAACTGACTACTATAATTTGTCATTTTTTCAAAAGACATAAATTATGTAGTTCTCAAATGCCTAATTTTCAGCTTATACTTATGCTGACCCCTGAATTGGAGCACTGTATTCACTAGTCTTTTGAAATGTATGTTGTGGGTTATTATAAGAGAGGCTGGAGGGATAGGCAGGACAAAGGCTTGGTAGGTTGGGGTTAAGAATGTGGACCTGGCCCTGGCTGGTGTTCTCAGTGGTTAGAGCATCGGTCTGTGCACTGTAAGTTCTCGAGTTTGATACCCAGTCAAGGACACATACCTGAGGTGCAGGTTGGATCCCCTGCCCTGGCCAGGCACCTACAGGAGGCAACCAATCAATGTGTCTCTCTCACATTGTTGTCTCGTTCTCTTTCTCTCTTTCCTCCCTCATCCCTCCCTTTCACTCTCTCTAAAAATCAATGGACAAAATATCCTCAAATGAGGATTAACAACAAAAAATGAATGTGGATCTGAGTGTGGTGGGAAGCCACTGGAGGGATTTAATGAGGAAGATGTCATAGAAAGATTTATATTTTAAACATATGACTCTTGGCTGCTATATTGACAATGGGTTGTAAGGAGGCAAGAATAGAAAAGGGTAACCAGCCCGGTATCTATTTTAGATATTCAAGTAAGAGATGATAGTGTTTTGGAGTAGGATGGTAATGGTGGGGTTGGAGAGAAGTGCACAAACAATGGAGACTTATCTAATAATCCATTAGCAAAAAAAGGTTGGTTAATGGATTATATACGGGTCATGAGGGAAAGGAAAAGTCAAGGTTGATTTCTAAGTTTCTGGCCTAAACAACTGGGAAGACTTGGTGTCAATTGTTGAGATGAAGACTGGAGAAGGAGCAGGGTAATTTTTGTTGTCATGTGTGGGGTAGGACAGGGAGCAACAGTAAAGGGAAGGAAATGGAAACAAGGGCTCATGGTAATTCTGTGATGCCTATAAGGAATCTAAATGAACAGCTCAAATGGGTAGTTGAATATCTGACAAGTTTGAGAATCCTTGGCATACAGATGGCATTCAGAGTCATGGAATAGAGGAACTCACCTAGGGAGAGAATATAGAGAAAATATAAGGCCCAAGAATATCCATATTTCCACATAAATAGGGCAAGCTGGGGCGGAGGCCCAGGAGAGAACTATGGGGGAACAACAGTGAGGAAGGGAAAACTGGAAGAATGTGGTGGTCCAGAAACGAAGAGAAGAATCTTCCATGTGGAAGGTAGCGGCGGGTTATGTTGAATGCTGCTGTGAGATGGATAAGATAAGAACAAATTGTATCCACTGTTTTGAGCAATATGGAAGTTCTTGGTCACACTGACAGTAGCAGATATGACATGTCATGCAGATGGGCCCAGAGTGGATGGAGGGGAGATTGTAAAGGGGAAATGAGGATGGCTATTTAAACAATTATTTTAAGAGTTAATAGACCTTAGAAATAGATGGGTAGCTAATAAAAAATTGGAAGAGAATATTGTTTTTTCCTATGTTCTTAAGATGGGATGTATTGCTGTGTTTATGCTCATGGGATTGATCGGGTAGGGAGAGAGAACATGGTAATACAGTAGAAAGGGGATATAATTGCAGGGATAAATTGCTGGATGCAAAAAAAAATATGTGGGATGAGAGCAAAAGTGAAGGGTTTGAGTTGGAAAAGAGGAGGCTGAATTGGTGGTAGGGGGATGAGGGAGTATCTGTAATTACTTGTAACTAATTAATGAAGCAAGAGCACCAGCTGAAATGGAGATGGGAAAAGGGAATGTTGTAAATTTCAAGAAAAGGTAGCAACTATTGGAGTCATTTTGGAGAATGGGAAGTGAACAGGAAATGCCCTAAACGTACATTAAACAAGTCAGATTTTATTTTTGCTTGGGAAGAGACTGATTAAATCTTAAGTTGTTTTTTTAATAGCCTGTAAAGGTAAAAACAATTATTACATATTAACATTTGTTCACAGTAGGAAATTAGTTTAATGATTACTGGTAATCTTACTATTCAGAGATAATCATTATAATATATTTTTTAATATCTTATACATGCAAATACATCTACAGGAAGAAAAATAAAGGTCTTATTTTAATAACTAATACAATTTTATAAGTTTTTACTTTGCCAAGCATTTTAGGTGTTGCTCTGAGAAAGATAGAAGCTATTGGAGTGATAACTGTGTCATATTGCAAATGTTTACTCTAATTGTATTTTAATATGTTTGTGCTGCTTTTCCAATTTTTATGTAGATATATCTATAATTGGAAATGTACAGTCATGTTAAAAAGGCGCTCTTCCAAGGATATGTACCAATTATTTTTTCTACTATTTAAAATGTAAAAATGAAAGTATAAATTATTAATCTACCAGCTTTTAATTTGATTAAATGTAATGAAGGAACCTAATTTTATTTTTAGAATAGTTTTAATTATTCTTAAATTTCATATCCTATAATAAATTTAAAACACAACCTTGCACCCTAGTCAAATAGCTCAGTTGGTTAGAGCAGCATCCCAATATGCTAAGGTTGTGGGTTTGATCCCTGGTCAGGGCACTTAAAAGAAGCAACCAATGAATGCATAAATAAGAAAGCCCACTGCATGGGAGAACATATTTGCCACTTTTATCACCAATAAGGGTTTAATATTCAACATTTACAGGGAACTCATATAACTTAACAAAAGGAAGATAAACAACCCAATCAAAAAATGGGCAACGGACCTACATAGGTACTTTTCAAAAGAGGATATTCAGAAAGCCAAGAGCCATATGAAAACATGCTCAAAGTCACTAGTCATCCCAGAGATACAAATCAAAATGACAATGCAGTACCATCTCACACCTGTCAGAATGGCTATCATCAACAAATCAATAAACGACAAGTGCTGGCGAGGATGCAGAGAAAAAGGAACCCTCATGCACTGCTGGTGGGAATGCAGACTGGTACAGCCACTGTGGAGAACAGTATGGAGTTTCCTCAAAAAACTAAAAATGGAATTCCCATTTGACCCAGTGATCCCACCTCTAGGAATATATCCCAAGAAACCAGAAACACCAATCAAAAAGTCTATATGCACCCTATGTTCATAGCAGCACAATTCACCATAGCTAAGATCTGGAAACAGCCCAAGTGCCCATCAGCAGATGAGTGGATTAAAAACCTTGGCACATCTACACAATGTAATACTACGTGGCAGTAAAAAAGGAGTTCTTACCATTTGCAACAGCATGGATGGAACTGGAGAGCATTATGCTAAGTGAAATAAGCCAGTCAGAGAAAGATAAATATCACATGATCTCACTCATTTATGGAATATAATGAACAACATAAACTGGTGAACAAAAACAGATCTAGAGACAGAGAAACATCAATCAGACCATCAAACCTCAGAGGGAAGGTAGGGGAGGGTGGGGGTAAGGGGGAGAGATCAACCAAAGGACTTGTATGCATGCATATAAGCCTAACCAATGGACACAGATAACATGGGGGTGAGGGCATGAGTGGGGGGTAAGGGGGAGATAAGGACACATGTAATACATTAATCGATAAAGAAATTTAAAAAATAAAAGTTGTACGAGTTAAAAAATAAATAAATAAGTGGAACAACAAATTGATGTTTCTCTCTCTCTCTCTCTCTCTCTCTCTCTCTCTCTCTCTCTCTCCCTCTCTCCCCTCCCCCCTCTTCTCCCCCCTTCTCTAAAATCAATAAAAGCACAACCTTGTAATGGTAGAGCTCCCAAATGATTGACTTACAATTTTTTTTCAGAGGTTTTTAAAATAAATTACTACATATTGTTCTTTAAACAGGATATTTGTTAAAGAGTAAAAATTATCTATCATCCCATCGCCAGAGAAAATAAGTTGTACTTCACTTATTTGAAGTGACATTGTGTGTATACATTTTGCCATCCATATTTTCTCACTTTTTAAAGCTTTTGAAACACTCTGAAGCCATGACTTTAATGGCTGCCTTATGATCCACACTATTATTGAACATTTAAGGATAGGTTTCCAGGTTTTGTTTTAATTGCTTTTTTATGTGTCATTATAAGCAACATCATAGTTAACATCATTGGCATTTAATATTTAAATTGAATTTTGTTTTAGCATATTTGCTGTAAAAACAGTACATGTCAATTGTATAAAGCTTTAAAAATAACAGACAAAGCCTGGCAGTCATTACTCAGTGGTGGAGCATGGATCTATGGACCAGGAGGTCGCTATTCGAATCCCAGTCAGGCACATGCACCAATGAGGGGGGCATGCAGAAGGCAGCCGATCAATTATTCTCTCTCATTATTGATATTTCTATCTCTCTTTCCCTCTCCCTTGCTCTCTGAAATCAATAAAAATATATTTTAAAAATATAACAGACCAAAAAATTATTATCCAGAGAACTACCCTTGGATGTATTCCAAATCTTTTTTCATTCAACAGCCATTTTTCAGTACCTGTTGCTCTGAGAAAGATGGAAGCTATTGGAGTGATAACTGTGTCATATTGCAAATGTTTTCTCTAATTGTATTTTAATATGTTTGTGCTGCTTTTCCAATTTTTAGGTAGATATATGTAATAGGAATACGCAGTCATGTTAAAAAGATGCTGCTTTTGATGTGACACCTGCTCTCCACAGTTAACAGTCTAGTGAATATTTAGTCATATGTCATGTCAGTCTCCAAAGTGCAGAAATGCGTGTGCTTTTAGAAAGGAACTGTGCCACTTAAAAGCTGCATTGTAATCTAATTTTCTCCAATAAGATAAGAACTCCCTTCCATGCTACTGAACCGTCTTTTGGGATCAGCTTTAATGGTTGCAGAAGAATTATCTGTGTGGATGAACCCTATTTTATTTTACTAATCTATAAATAGTCAGACACCTTCTTTTCTAATTCCTGTTTGCTCTTAAAATCCATAGAATACATGTTTTGCTTCTTTTTAATAGGATAATTAACATGACCTCCACAAGATGCTGTCTCTCTTCCTCATTCTTATAATATCTCTAAGCGGATCTCAAAGTCAGTTCCTTTGTAATATACCCAAGTGTTAGTTATTTGTATATTCAAGAGGAACATGAGTACACAGCTCAAGGTGGCTGTTTCCTCTCTAGCCATAGCATTGTGAACTTTTCTAAAAGATCAGTTAATGAAAAGTCTGCATGAAGATTAAAAATCATATTTTTCTCCTGCCTACTATGATTAAAGCTCTTCTAATCTGTTATCTGCTAACAGAAATAAAATCACTAGAAAGGCAAGTTTGATTGATTGGTTGATTGATTTTTTATTTTATTTTTTTAGTGTAAGCTTGGTACTTACTCAACACTTGACAGAAGGCATTATCAGCTTTACTAGGTACTGTGACAGGCATTTTTAATTAACTGATAAAATATCAGAGGTGCTTAGTAGAACAATTAGTGAGGTCAACAAAACCACTCCTTTTCTATCTCATCTTTCCATGCCTTTCTCTCAGCATAATACCACATCCCTCTAACACTTTGTACAGAAATAAACAATCTCGCTGAGGAAGAGAAGTAGGACATGGCAGAGTGGAAATAGTGCCAGAGGAAAAAGATGTGACAGGGCCACATGAGCACCCAATTCCCCCATCTGTGGTGGCCTTGCCCAGAGTCCAAAGGAGTTTACTACATTGTCCATAAGCTAAGCTAAGCTTTTCAGTCCTAATATCATGGAATTCATATATAGGGCACTCAACCTACTGATCAAAGAACCTGGATTCTGGCTTCAATGATTATGAAGTAGCTAAGTATATATTCTTTGCAAAAAAACCTTGATTTTGATAAGTCCATTTGGTTTTTAAAATCAACTTCTGAAATGGAAAATTGGACTTCCACATTTATATTCAGAATGTTTATTTACTAGTTTTTATTAACTCATGGAATAGCCTGAGAGTTGTCCCAAAACCAAAATAAATGAGTCACTTCATTGCCCATTTTGGACTCCTCCTTCCTGTGTGCTCCCTCACTTGAAACTAATGTCTGCATATTCCTAACAGATTTCTGAACCCAACAGCATCTTCTATGTGCTCAAATATTTCCTAGCTCAACCAAGTTAAGCATGTTTAGGGCCTGCTAGCTCCAGCTAGCTGGATAAACTAATTTGTTATTGTTATAGTAGGTGTTAAAAGTAAATGTGTTCAGGGAATAAAAATCAATAGGAGTCTTTTATTACATAATATACATAATTTCCAGTAACTATAGCAGGCCAGGATTAGAGGAGAGATGAGACTATTGATCAAGGGGGGAGCAAACTAATATTTCTATGCTTTAGGCTGTTGACAATTCTCATAGCTACAATGAATCAAACAGATAGTCTATTAAAATTGCAGTAACTCAAACACAGAGCTTCATGGCTTGTTTCTAGTAATTAGACTAGCAAGAGTTCTTGATGCTGTGTCTGTTAATGATCAGGCTGTTGACCTAATATAGTTCTTCTAGGTAGTCCTAACATAACCCTTAATAAGCACCCATCACTAATTCTCTTCATAACGGCTCTTCATTTTATACACAGTCTTTCCAGCTTTCTTCATTCATTTTAGTACTATGAGTGAGCAAATAGTCATTGGAAGACTTGAGGAAGATGTAATTCTCCCTTGATCATTTGAGAGTGGGTGAAAAAGTCATAATTCACTGGAGGAATCAAGGTGATGTTTATACGTACTACAAAGACAGTGACCATTTGGGAAAGCAAGATCCCAGATACACAACCAGGTCACCCTCTTCCTCAGTGAAATACACAGTGAAAATGCTTCCCTAACTTTCAGAAGATTAAGCCATTTGTATGAAGGAATTTAATTGTGCTGTGTGGAAACAACAGCTAGAAAAATCACAAAGTGGTCCTAGAGGTGGGAGGTAAGTATGCATGTAAGGTTTTACAAAACATAACAATGATATAATTCCATGTTTTTCCGAAGTGTCTTTTTCTTAATTTGATATACTGCTGGCTTCCTAAGTCAATACATACAAATAGACCTCATTTTTAATGAACAGTATCTCATAGTATAGACATGCCATAATTGACACACCCGTTCTCCCATTAGTAGATATGCACGCATTTCCAGTGTTTTACATTGTAAGAAAAAATTAATGAGATTGACATCCTTACACTAAATGCAGAAAAATGATCTGAAGAAAAAAAGTGTCAGATGTAAGATTTTTAATGCATTACTTCCATCAGCATTATAAGAGCATCCACTTTCCCCTTAGTCTTATCAGTACCTAGTACCATCAATCATAAAATTAATGCCAATATGATATCTTAAAAATATTGAATTATTGACTTAAATTGCACTTTTTTTCATTTCTGAATGAAAACAGAATGGCAGCAATGGACACTGGCAAACAATGAAAATGCTCATATGAAATTATACAGTTAATTTTAATATTATATTCAGTTAACCCTTGGAGAACACAGGGATTAGATGTGCCAACCACCCATGCAGTTGTAAATCTGTGTAAACCTTAAGCCAGCCCTTCACATACATGTGTTCTCAATGGCCAGTCGACCCTTGAAGAATGTAGGTGTGAATCCTGCAGGGCTATTGAAAAATATCTGCGGGTGAGTGGACCCATGCAGTTTATACGCACTGTGTTCAAGCATCAATTGTACTTACCTCTTGCCCATATTAATTGTATTTATCTATTCATTTATTTATTGGAGAAGGGGCATTTTCTAATGCGTTGTTTTACCCAGCACTGTTCCTTCTCCCTCTGTCCTATTTAACTGCGTCAGACCTTGACTCAGAAATCTAAGAATAATGTGTAAGTAATGTCAAAATGACTGAGTAGTGCAGTACCTGAGGAGTGCAGAGTGCTGCATGAGCGCTAGTTTATAGACTTCAACACCCACATTTTGGTTGCTCAGTGAGGCTATTAGATTTCATTCTAGTGTTCTTTCTAGAGAATTGAGATCACTAGTTGCTATGTACCCATGAATGCCCTTTTTTTTCACTTGTAGATAACCACACACGATCTTACAGTTCTACAGTTTTTGTTTTGTTTTTCCTTTCAGTGACTGCCAAGTTTTGCTCATAAGGCTTATCTTTCCATTGCATGGATATTAAAATAATAAATGTTCTGCAAAGATGGCCTAACAAGAAGCTAATGATGACAGTTCCCAAAAGCCCTTCTTTCTCCCCCTTCACTTTTGTCACACTGGCGATAAAGTGTGAAAAGAGGAACACAAACAGCTCCGTAATATGTGGCGTGTTAAGTGTTTATCTTTGTCCAGTTCGTACATGGCAAGTGAACAATACACCTATCCCTGAAGGCAATATGGAAGGAATTGGGTCTTTTGATCCTTTTTATAATAAGGGTAAATATCATAGGATCAAATTTATTGTATGAATGTACTATTGAAAATCCATTGCTGAAGCAAACATGGACAGGGAGATGGACAATGAAAGTGGGCTTCATGGGGCTTTCTGTGTATATGTGCTATGTCCAAGGGTTGGGGGGATGGGGAATGATTTACAGGACAGAACAGAACACAAAGGAAAGAAAATGCATCTGTGGCTGTTACAAGACCAGGACTGGAGTCCCCAGTATAATATTTACTGGCTATTTTACCTTAAGCAATCAATCGTTTTTACTTCTAAACATTAGTTCCTCATTGATTAAATCGAAGTAATTCTCACCTTGCTAGGTGTTAATGAAAACATTTGTGAAATGGAAATTAGCATATTTATTCATAAATACCAATGTATTTCTCTACGGTTTATTCTCTAAAGAGGATTTTCTACCTGCATTGTACTTTAAAAGGTCAGAGGAGAAGGAAATAATGCTTGCTTGTCTATTACCAGGTCCCAACCTCTGATTCTTGCCAATCTTTCAACTAAACAAAAGTTAACTAATTAGTATTATGGTTTCTCTTTAGTTTCTCTCTTTTTAAAAATTTTTTATTGATTAAGGTATTACAAATGTGTCTTTACCCCCCATTGTCCCCTCATCCCCCCCCTTCTTGCCCTCACCCTCACCCCCTGTTGTCTGCATCCATCGCTTATGCTTATGTGCATACATACAAATCCTTTGGTTGATCTCTCCTCCTTAGCCCCACCCTCCCCTACCTTCCCTCTGAGGTTTGAGCATCTGATCAATGCTTCTCTGTCTCTAGATCTGTTTTTGTTCATCAGTTTATGTTGTTCATTATAGTCCACAAATGAATGAGATCGTGTGATATTTATCTTTCTCTGACTGGCTTATTTCACTTAGTATAATGCTCTCCAGCTCCATCCATGCTGTTGCAAATGGTAGGAGTTCCTTCCTTTTACTTCGGCATAGTATTCCATTGCATAGATGTGTCAAGGTTTTTTAATCCATTCATCTGCTGATGGGCACTTAGGCTGATTCCAAATCTTAGCTATTGTAAAGTTTCTCTCTTTTTAAAATTATCTTTATTGTTGAAAGTATTACAGATGTCTCTCCCCTTTCCACCCACCTCCATGCCACTCTCGCCTTCTCCCCAGGCCTTCACTGAACTATTGTCTGTGTCCATAGTTTATACATATATGCATATAAGTTATTTGGTTAATTTCTTCCTGCTCCCCCCTTCCCTCTGAAATACATCAGTCTGTTGCATGCTTCTATGTCTCTGGGTCTATTTTGTTCATCAGTTTATTTTGTTCATTGGATTCCACATATAAGTGAGATCATGTGATACTTGTTTTTCTCTGACTGACTTATTTCACTTAGCATAATACTTTCCAGGTCCCCCCATGCTGTTTCAAAGGGTAAGAGATCTTCTTTTTTACAGCTGCATAGTATTCCATTGTGTAAATGTCCTCAGCCTTTTTATCCATTCATCTACTGATGGGCACTTGGGCTGTTTCCAGATTTTAGCTATTGTTAATAATGGTGCTATGAACATAGGGGTGCATATATTCTTTCTGATTGCTGTTTTAGGCTTCTTAGGATATATTCCTAGAAGTGGGATCACTGGGTCAAATCGCAGTTCCACTTTTTCTTTCTTTCTTTTTTTTTTTTTGAGGAAATTCCACAATGTTTTCCACAGTGGTTGTACCAGTCTGCATTCCCACCAACAGTGCACTAGGGTTCCTTTTATTCCACATCCTCACCAGTATTTGTTGTTTGTTGATTTGTCGATGGTAGTCATTCTGGCAGGTGTGAGGTGGTACCTCCTTGTCATTTTTAATTTGCCTCTTTCTGATGATTAGTGACTTTGAGCATTTTTTCATATGCCTCTTGGCCTTCTGTATGTCCAGAAGGCCTGTGTCTCTTCAGGCCTTCTGCCCATTTTTAAATTGGATTGTTTGTCTTCATTTTGTTGAGTTGTATGAGTACTTTACATATTTTGGAAATTAACCTTTTATCAGATGTATCATTGGCAAATATGTTCTCCCATACAAAGTTCTCCCTTTTCATTTTGATGACAGTTTCCTTTAATATGCAGAAGCTTTTTATTTTGATATTAGAGTCCCAGCGCACGAAATCGTGTGTGGGTAGGGTCCCTAGGCCTAGCCTGTGATCAGGCCCATCTTCCACCCATTTGCCAGCCCCGGGTCCTGACCCGCCTCCACCGCCAGACACCAGGTTCCCCTCGCTGGCCCCGAGTCCCAGACTGCCACCACTGCCAGCCACCCAGTTCCCCTTGCCAGCCCCCCACCTCATAGTGACTGGTTGAGCCGTCATTCCGGTCATTACACTTATGGTTGCTGGCCTTTTATTATATAGGATAGTCCCATTTGTTTATTTTTTCTTTTGTTTCTCTTGCCCTAGGCCATATATCTGAGAAAATTCTGCTATGTGGGATGTCTGATATTTTGCTGCCTATGTTTTCTCCTAGGATCTTTATTGTTTCATGACTTACATTTAAGTCTTTTATCCATCTTGAATTTATTCTTGTGTATGGTGTAAGTTAGTGGTCTAGTTTCATTTTTTTTTTTGCATGTAGCTGTCCAATTTTCCCAACACCATTTATTGAAGAGACTGTCTTTACTCCATTGTATGCTCTTGCCTCCAGTGTCAAATATTAATTGTGCATTAATTGATTTCTTTGGTCTCTTCATGTAGTATTAGCCCATTAATCTTTATCAATACCTTCATCATTGCATGAGCAGTTTTTAACACTCCTTCCTCTCATTTATTTGAACAAACCCAAACTCTGATCAATCTCTGTATTTATAACCTACTGTTTATGAAAAATTAATGAGAAGAAAAATTTATTTGATACTCTTTATCCAATTCTAAGGAAAAAAATTGTTTTATATTTCATTAGAAGCAACACAAGATTTTTCTGTAAATCTCCATTATATAGGGAAATCTCCATTGTACAAGATTTTTCTGTAAATCTATTTTTCTGTGTTTCACATTCTCAAGATGCCCACTGAGAAGATACTAAAATTATAAGTGCTTTATACCTTTACATGATTTGAGTGCTAAAGGCATGGTCACCCAATGTCCATTTTTCATCAGTCAGGCAGCAATGGATACATGGAAAACAATGCAAATGTTCATATTAAATTGTAAATATTTTCTATGGGAAATTGTATTTTCTCATGTTTATTCAGAATTGAGTGTCCTAAAGCACCAACAGGTCCTTAGGCTCCATGCTGTTTGTCTTGTTGATGATTTATTATGTGCTAAGTAAGGGTTGTTGCTCTCAGACTGTGAACTTAAGGACAAGGGCTCTTATTTCTGCATCTATAGCATCTAGTATAAACCATGTAAAAATAAAATTCAACCAGGAAGGGTGCATACAAAGGGAGCAATTAATTCTATTCACCATGGTTGGGTATGCATGGAGTAAAGAATATATGCCTAAGGAAGTTGAATAAGAACAGAATTTTAAACAAGTTGTAGGGAATTTCAGGAGAACATAGGCATTCCAGGTTGGAAAAAAAAAAGATGCATTATATGCAAAAGCACAGGGGAGTAAATATTACTGGCTTTATGAAAGTTTAAGTGTTGACAGCAAGGCTAAATTACCAAGAGATGAGCCTGGAGAGTGCGGGAAAACAAGATGAAAGAACTTCTATACCTTGTGAAGGAGTTTGACCAGGGTCCTGGAAGTAATGAGAAATCAAAGAAGGATTAGAAACATCAGAAAGATCCTGTACTTGAATTTTAGAAGATTTGGGGGGCATATTCTCTTGCAGGTGGATTAAATGGTAGGCGAATCTAGAGCCCAAAATAAACAATCCATGGCAGCCCACAGAAGTCAACCTACAGAACTACAGAAGGACAGAATGGGGTTCAATCATGGAGTGGGGAGAGGCAAGCCAGAACACCCAGCACAGTTCCTGCTTCAAAAGAGTTCAGACCACGGGGGATTAACACACATTTGGAAATGTACTTCTTATGTACAAGAAAAGAACTTTGTCTAGAAAGAGAGATTAAGAAATGATTGAGACCATAGAAGTAACAGACAACTAAGGAGTAGACAGAGTGACAAGCAGAGAATCCTGGGAAACACCAGCATTTGAGAAGCCAACAGAAGCAGAACAGTGAGTTTAAAATGTTGGGAACTGGAAGCAATGTTAATATTGGGTGCCCATGCTTGAGTGCTCACTGTCAGGTAGTAGGAGTTAAAACCCAGGTGGTGTCACCTCCCTAGCTGGCTTCAGGGCTTTAGAAATTAAGAGGGAACATATATGTTTTATGACTCTGCAGGCTGAGCATCTTCAATTCCTTTTATCACTGTGCCTAATATGTTCCTTAGGGTCCAGTATTGGGGGGTTGAGGCTGTAGACACAGTAGGAGTTTGGAATTGGGGCTCTGCTGGATGCTGGGGAAGCACAGTCTGTGAACCTGGGAGGGAGAAGCCACCAAAGGACATTTGAAACACTAAGTGGATGCCCGATTCAGCTCATTTTTTACCTCTGCTGATAGCTAAATGCCAAAACTAATTATTTAAAATATTTCTAATTCACTATTCATAGTGGAATGTGTACTCATGAAGCTGACTTTCTAAGTGGGTTGATTGATCCCCTTACCCTTAAACTATCAACTTGACATCATGGGAGACCATGGCACCTCTCTTTTTATTATTTGATAAAGATATTTGAGTCAATGGAATATGGTTTAGAAATATTTATATCATATCATCCTACTTGTGAAAATTAGTAGGAATAACATACTTGGAGGCTTGGTGATTCTATGTAATAAGACTTTGAGATTAAGAACCGAGACCTGTCTTTAGGTTAAGTGGTCTTCAAATAGACAAAAGCTTCTAGACACTAAGTGATAACAATTCCTTGGTAGAGCTGCCACTTTGAGAATACTGAAAACTGGGATGTGAAGCTATTTTTCTCCAAAACAGAAGTGTCCATTTTATGTAAAATACAGTTAAGCTTGCATCCTATTTTTAAAATTCTGCCTCATATTGGATTCATTTTGGAGTGTAGAAAAATTATCAGGAAGAAATGGTCTGCAGACCACACATGGCCCATCTTTCTAACCACAGGTCTAAGTTTCAGTTTACACAAAGCGAAGCCTTAGACCAATCCAGCTTTTCTGAATCTTTTCCAGGTAAACCTTGGTCAGTTGAGACTTGAGGAGGGTCTGCTCAAACTCCTCCCTACTCCCCAAACCTAACCCAGGCAGAGGTCTGTAGAAGGAACTACCCCAGCAGGCAAGAGAACAGGGCAAATAGTACCCGTACCTTTTACTTCACTCTTTCAAGGAAACTTGGTTTTCTATTCTGAATGGAAATTTTCTACTTGCTGCCTTTTCCAGAACATGTTGCAACATTTGAAAAGGAGGCCCAGATAGGGCTGCTTGTTATTCCTAGAGTTGAGATCTGCTAGATAAAGTTTACACTGGATGGAATGGAATTAAATAATTCTTGCTAAATTTTGCTGCTGAATCAATATGTGACCTTGGGCAAATCTTTCCACAGATAGGGGAACTAAGATCACAGATAAAGTAAGAAGAAGCTAACCTTGTAGGATTTCCTTCAGGAGAAAAAATATGCATATCAAAATACGCTGGAAAGTTAATATTTCTACTTAATTACTCCTTCTTTACATGGGTATTGAATTTCACATTGACACAAATACGTGGAGAGATTAATTTTTTTATTTTAAAATATTAAAAGTGTGTTCATTAAAAATGAGATCTATTGGGTAAAGCTGTTCATCTTTAAAAATAGCCTAAAACATTTATCCCCCTGAATTAGGCTTTGTGCTCTAATGCTTGCTTACTACATTTGGGTAGACTTTAGATCACAAGGTTAGCAGGTTCTGACTTTGGTAACATTAGGGCTCCAAGTTTCTGCTTTCCAGGATCCCCACTTCCTTTAATACTAATTACAATTCTGGTACTAACGAGGATGCTGGGAAAAGTTCAGGCTTCTCCAGTTATTCCCGAGGAGCCTCAAGTACTATATATTGTCCCTGTGGTCACCTGTAACCTCTCACCCAATACCATGGCTCCTACTTAGATCTTCCCATCACCTCCGCACTCCTTATCACTATTTCCCTAGGAATCTGTCTTCTCCAAGCCAAGGGTGAACTGCACCCTCTCTTTATCACTCAAGAAGAACACTGGGCTGAGGCTAGTTTGTAGTCATAATTATTCCTTTGAAAAAAGTGCATTAATTCTCTTATCTACACTAATAAAAGACAAAGATGCTAATTGACCATACCTTCGCTACGCCCCAAGCCACGTCCACCAGCCAATCAGAGCGACTATATGCAAATTAACCCAACCAAGATGGCGGCCGACAGCCATGGAGCTGGAGCAAACAGGAGGCTTGGTTGCCCGGGCGATGGAGGAAGCCAAGCTTCCTGCCTGCCCTAAGCCGGCTGTGGCCTCCGCTCATGGCAACAAATTTTCAATTATAGAAGATAAATAAATCCCAGATACCTGCTTCCAGCCAGCCTCCACTGGGAGCTTGGGTGGCTGGGGGCTGTGGCCAACCTGAAAACAGCCATCAGCCCCTCACCCAGGCTGGCCACACCCTCATGGGGTGAGGGTCCCTGCTGAGGGGCTTGGCCAGCCTGCAAACAGCCATCAGCCCCTCACTCAGACTGGCCAGGCACCCCAGCAGGGACCCTCACCCCCTGAAGGTGTGGTCAGCCTGAAAACGGCCCTCAGCCCCTCATCCAGGCTGGCCAGGCACCCCAGTGGGGACCCCCACACTGAAGGGGCAGTGGCCAGCCTGCAAACAGCCATCAGCCCCTCACCCTGGCTGGCCAGGCACTCCTATATAATAAAAGGGTAATATGCAAATTGTCCCTAACAGCAGAACAACTGGGAATGACTGGTCACTATGACACACACTGACCACCAGGGGGCAGATGCTCAATGCAGGAGCTGCCCCCTGGTGGTCAGTGCAGTCCCACAGGGAGAGCTCTGCTCAGCCACAAGCCAGGCTGATGGCTACCAGTACAGCAGTGGTGGTGGGAGCCTCTCCCGCCTCCTAAGCAGCGCTAAGGATGTCCGACTGCAGCTTAGGCCTGCTCCCCCTGGCAAGTGGACATACCCGGAGGGCTCTCGGGCTGCCAGAGGGATGTATGACTGCCAGCTTAGGCCCAATCCCCCAGGGAGCAGGCCTAAGCCAGCAGGTGGTCATCCCCCGAGGGGTCCCTGACTGCAAGAGGGCACAGGCCGGGCTGAGGTACCCCCCACCCTGAGTGCATAAATTTTTGTGCACTGGGCCTCTAGTCCTATATAATAAAAGAGAAACATTTAAATTGACCGTCCCTCCACTATGCTCACCAGCCCATCAGGAGTGTGTATGCAAATTAACCTGACAAAGATGGAGGGTTAATTTGCATACACAGGTGCCAGACGGAGAGCAGAGCAGGAGAGCCAGTGGAGAATGGAGCAGCTTGGGGAAATTGGCTCCCCAAACTGCCAGAGGAGAGCAGAGAGGGAGAGCTGGCAGCTTGGAGGACTTGGCAGAGTGGGAGGCTATGGGACAGAGACAGAGCAGGAAGGGAAAACGAAGATCGCGGGGAGCACCAGGAATTCTGGGAATAGTAGTTTTGGTGGCAGCCCCAGGACTGGAAGTGGAAGCCCAGAGTGCAGGGAGCACCAGGAATGCTGGGAATCGTAGTTCTGGTGGCAGATGGGTCTCCTAGACACTAGAGCAAAGTGAGCCTGGAGCAAGTTACTATTGCAGTGGGGGGGGTGGAGGGAAAGCAAAGGTGAGAGACATAAGTAAAATCAGAGTGTCTAGGAAAAATTAAAGGGATGCTATCCTAAAACTTCCAGGAAATCTCCACCAATGAAGCAAAGGAAAAAAAAATGCCTCTATTGTTCTGTGAGCAACAAACCAAATTGAGTTGGGTTCTCAGACAATTCGCTCATATGATTGCAAAGACAGACAGAAACTCCCGGATTGGAGAGGGCTCCCCTAAGGGCTCCCAGATTGGAGAAGGTACAGATTGGGCTGAGGGACCCCCACACCCCACAGTGCATGAATGTCATGCACCGGGCCTGTAGTCACAATATAAAACAACAGAAACTTAAATGCATAATAGACTCATTGCCTCTCAAGTTTTCAGACTTTTTCTTTCCCAACTCCCACTAAGCCCCAAATTCATTCAAATGACAGCTTTTGCAGGTTTCCCACAATAGAGACATTGAGACTGGTAGGTATTATTTATGCTCATAAAACAAAACAAAACAAAAACAAAAATCACAACTCTCTGGTCCAGACAGGGCTTGTCTTTTCACTATGAAAAGTGTTTTCACTAATATGAAATTTGCCTGCCACCCGCACGGCAGAAATAACTGGTTTCAAAAATAGTAAGCACACTCTACCCACCCACTCACACATTTTCTTTGTCTTTTGGTAATGCTTCTTCTAGCTTATAGACTTTTTTGTTTGTTTTATTTAGAACCAAGTCAAAGAACAGCCCTCTGGATAATCATTCTGTCTTCAGTGCTTTGGGAGATTTTGGTGGTACTTAACATCATGAGGTCAAGAATATGCATCTATTTCATCAAAGGTGATGCTTCATGGAAGATTTGGGTTCTGTCCCTAGGTATTCAGATTGAGGTATGACATTCACCTGCACTTTCTGGGCATGTAAACAGATCTGAATTTTCTGGATAGTCATTTGTAAAATTTATAAGAAATCTTTTTAAATGCTCATACATTTCCACCTACTTATTGTAATTCTGGGAATTTATTCTGAGTTTAATGGTCTGAGACACACCAAACTATATAGAAGCATATTTACTACAGCATACTACCATTAATTCCAGTCTTTCTATTTCAATAAATAACAGAGGATTGGGTAAAATAATTTAGCATCACATGTTAGTTAAGGGTTTTTTGTTTGTTTGTTTGTTTTTACTAAAAAAAGATTAAAAAGTAAATCTGGCAGTAAAATAATGCCCATGGTGGTACCGATTACCTTGCATTGAGAAATAGCTGAAAAGAAATAATCCAAAGCTTTAGACATGGTTGCTTTTGGAGAAAGGTTGCCCTTCTCCCTCACTCACCTGCCCAGGTACTTTATGGACTCCTCAAGTCCCTGAGCTCTTATTTTCTTTTTCTTTGAACTTTATTTACAGTAGCCACTTCTTGAAATAGCATTGTCCTTTATGTGCCATTTATTTTAATCCTTTTTAAATTTTTTAAAATGTTTTCTAAATTTTCTGCAACAAACCTAAGTTACTTAGAGCAATTTTAATGATATATTAAGATGCCATTGTCACAGGACTTCTTAAAAGACTTCACTTTTATCAGCAAAATTAGAGCTGGAAAAAACTTATTTCCATATTTTGCAGATCAGGAAACTGGAATGTAAGGTGTTAACTCCAATGCTAAGGAGGCCTGTGATACAGACTTATGTCCACCTAATATGACCCAGCTAAGTAGCGGCCAAGATAGAAGAGGGCCCCAAGAAACTCTCCCTTATTCCATAACTCCCTTGAGCAGGTTCTGAGTGTCTGGGAGGTTGAACTAGATCCCATGTCTCTTCCCCTGGTTGATATCTGCCTGTCATTTCTGTGGAAGTTAGAGGGTTTGGTCATAGCAGAAACCATTATTGAAGGTAAGATTTTAAGAGTGACAGTGAGCATGAGTTTCACCAACTTTGCCCTGTGATTGTACTAATATGCAGGCTAGTCCCCTTACTTGTTACTCCTATTCCTTAGCTGGCAGGAAATATTGGATGTGGGCATAGGTCAGGTCCTACCAGCAAACACCTGGCTCACTCAGAACTGTACAAATGGGAGCACAGAAGATAGTGCATTTCCCCAGAGGTGGGAGCAGCTGACTCACTAGCAAAACTAAACTTGAAGGGACAAGGAAAAGGAGAAGTTCCCCAAACGTGGAGAGTCACATAAAAGCTGCTGTCATGTTAGGAGAGTGACCTTCACTTGAAGAGCACAACCAGACCAAGATGACCCTAAAGGGAGGGAGCTGGAAGAATAAAGACCTGATTTTAGTCTTCCCTCCCTATGATCTCCACCCCAACTGGAAGCCAGAGGGAAGAGAGGCCCTGTAGATAGAACCCATCCAGGTGAGCTCCCCATGGCAGAAAGCAGGATGGGGTTCAAATGTTTTCCTTTTCAATTATTCTGTTTAAAGTACCGTTAGTCTAGGATAAACATAAAGTATACTAGATTTTAGAAAGGCCTAGAAGGCCTTTCTTGAGAAATGCCATTGTACTCTTTTTTTCCTTAACCATCACTCTCAGCTTTAACCATCACCTCTTTGGCTATTTTCCATTAAACAGTTGGTAGGAAACTGGCCAACAATCCTAAAGAGCCGGGAATTCCTGGCCTGGTTGAATTGGCTTTATCACCACTTTGGAGCACCTTAATGAGCCATAGAATTTACTGCTGTTTGTTTCGGATGAGGTATTTTTGCACGGAATGCATTTTAAATACTGTTTGTTGAAAGAGAGATATGAAAGGGGGAGTAACTGAAGTAACTCTAATAACCTAATTACAGACATACCTCATTTTATTGTGCTTCACAGATATTTTGCTTTTGCAAATTGAGGGTTTGTGGCAACCCTGTATCAAACAAGTCTATTGGTGCCATTTTCCCAACAGCATTTGCTCATTTCATGTCTGTGTCACATGTTGGTAATTCTTTCACTATTTCAAACATAGTGCAAACGTAGCTTTTATCAGCCCAGGGAAACCCAAAAGTTTGTGTGACTCAGTTTATTGTGATATTTGCTTCATTGAGGTGGTCTGGAAGAGAACCTGCAGTATCTCCGAGTTGTGCCTATATACTGATTTAGGAATAAGGGAGAATGAATGTTTGCAAAGATTTTAAAGTTTTTTCTCTCTTTTCCTGTAGAAAGAAGTTCTGTCTCTACTGATGAGAGAACTAGTAATGCCATTAATGAAGAAAACACAGTTAAGAGATTTCCTTTGTCAAACCATTTATAGTACAAGAATACTACTATAAAAAGGTAACTGATGTTTTAACTGATTCACATATTGACATTCAAGAGACTTTTATAGAGTAAAACAAGGCAGGAGGTATTGTTGGATAATATAACAGAAAAAAATACCATTGGGCTATTCCCAATGTATAATTAGACAGGCTCTACTTGCTTAAATAAGTGGTTGCTCTTCTCATCTCCTATTGTTATTTGCAGAGAATGGCACTAGGCATATGAGTGGGCCCATGTGCTTATTCTTCTGATGGAAATGGGATTGTATAGAAATGAAAAGAAATATAGAAAGATAAAGTGAAGAAAAGCACACTACAGTTTCTGCCCAGACTCAGATTGCTGAGTTTTCCAGCCACTTCTAGGCTCCCTGGGGACTGATAATTCACTTATGAGTCACAGTTTGATTGTTCACTCCATTTTTGTTGCAAGCCTTTTATTTTTTTAGTTCCATCAATAAGAGCCAAGAATCATAAACTTGTTATAAACTCAGGAACATCTAGCAGGGAGATGAAAATTGACTGATAAAACCCAGACTTCATAACTACTTAATTATAACTATATCATTGATCTCTGATTAGAGATACAAACAATAGCAAAACACTACCATCATTAAATACTTAAGATAAAAATGATTATTCTGACACAAATACAGCTCTTTAGAGTCCATTTATCTTTGGTCTAGGCTCTTTCAGAACAGCTAGCCAGTACAGGAAGTGAAGTGAAAACAGAAGTGTGACAACACGTCACAGGCATCCTCAGTATCCAAGGACTTCATCTCCCTTTCCTCTCTGGGATTCCAGCAGTGGCCTGCCACCACCAGACGATTTTACCATTGCAAAGACTTGTAAACTTTCTCTTTTCCAGTATCATGTTCACTCTCCAAGACCTAAGTATCATTCACTGACCACCTACCTGCATCAAGATTATAAATGCCTGGATGCCAATTCAACTTAGAAAACAATTGTCTCATTCATGTACATTCTTGCTGCAATCATCCCAGGGGGCTACAGTGAGGATCCCACCAAGAATGTGGAAGGAATGTATCACTAAGAACTGATTCAAAAATCTGATCAACTAATGATAGGTAAGAGAGTGGGTAGGAGCAGAAGTCAGCTTAAATGAAAAGGTGAAAAACAGAATCTGCGAACTAAGGCAATTGATTTTCTAAGGTATTAGACTCTAGTTTTATATGGTTATGTCTGTTTAAACAACTAGATTTAGTATGCTGAGTCTCAGAACCCAAAGATTAAGCATCTCAGTATCTCTAAGACTGCCCTATCAACCCAATAACTGCCACCTCTGGAATTGGGTCATAGCTTCCAACACCAGATTGCATAGCTGAGTGACCCCAGCTCTGAAGATAATTTGACTCACTTGTCTGGCGCAATCATATTGCTTGCTCATCAGTTTTTTTTAATAATTTAGGTTTCCATATAAATTTTTATGCAAGGAGAGAATGAATAGCCCAGCTGACTTGATGATCTATTCCCCTTAATTTAAATCAAGAAAGAAAAAGCCTAACCAAGATTTTTGTGACTTAATCAAGTGTTAACCCTATAGTTTACAGGAGAAAACCAATTCTCACTTGTGTGTTCATACTACTGGTCCAATTTTCTCTATCAGCTGGCCTTAACTTCACAATATCATACCTTGTGCATAGTTTTATTTAATCTTATTTGTTTCGACATGATGGCAGGTGTAAGGTATTAAGAATGCCATTGTAAAGGAAACCTTTATAAAGAAACACAGGACACTTTGTGAGAAGGAAATCCTCAGAATTGCTGTGGTCCTCCTCCACTGATGATGAGGACAAATTTGAAGACTTAAGCCAACACACTGAGGATGGCAGACCAGAGAGAACTTGAGTGCTTCACCACTGCTGAGCACCCGAATCAATCGTAGAGCCACCTGTAGGAGTCAGTGTGGGATCAGAGAGGCAGAATGATGAGAAAGACAAGAAATAAGGATTTATCATAAGGATTCAGCCTTACACATTGTGGGCACTCCCCCCTCCGCCTCTGGTGCTGGGCTTGAAGTCGCTCTAGGTCAGCTGTGCCAGTGCTCAGGAAGGAGAGTGGGACATAGAGAGAGGAGAGTAATGACGAAGGGAATCCATGCCTGTTGAGGGCCTCCAAAGTCCCTGCCCTGGGGGCCCAGCAAGAGAGGCTGGTGCCCGTTGCCATGGAGCCCCACACATGCCTGGCCAAGACTCTGAGGCTGAAGAGGGAAACTGACAGGAACTGGAAGAGCTGTGGGTCCAGAGTTGTTGCTGATCTCTGGTAGCTCACCATTTTGGGCCTGGGCTAGTATTGCCAGCTACTGTCCATATGCACATCCAAAAAACAGATGCTCCTTTACTGCTGCTTCTCAAATCTGGTGCAAATTCCTCCTGTGTCTAAGTCCAAGCCTGAACCACACAAAGGAATTCTGGGAAATGTACCTCCAACCTAGAGAAACTGACACAATCCAAAACTACCATACCACCTATCACTGAGTGTCCTGTGTGAGAAGTGGCTTCAGTGTTTAAAGTCTACACCAGCATGTAGCTTCCATGTGAGTCAATTAGAAAGGTTACCTACAAGCGCAAAGTGCCTAACTGTGACTATATGTAGATTACAGTGCTAGTGATAAATTTATCAACTCCCACCATTAGTGCCTAAAAATATAGTCTTATTGATTAGGGATGTGTCAAGCAAAGTTCACTAACTTCAGTCATAACCATTTGCTAACATGCTCTAGTCACCATGGACTATTACTGGTCTAAAGATTTATCCAATGAATATTACTCATTAAGAGGCAATATGGACAAAGAACAAATATTCACTCATTTGTTAACTTCAGAATTTAAAAAGGTCATTGCATCTATTTAATCTTTCATGTGAAATGTTTACTTGTATTTGAGGATCAAAAAATCCCCATTAACCTTGGAAGCAAGGAGATTCCCTTTAATAATTACATTTTTCTAACCACTTTGTTTAATGTTTGTTTCAAATACAACTCAACTTTTCAGCCATAAAATGAAACTCTCTTTGTACTTCCCCAGCTACTATCGTCCATAAGCAAGAACTGCTTATTTTTCATGAACCTGAAAAACAGTATCAGTGTGTTCTGTGAGATTCCTGTGACTTTCATCAGTGGAACACACACCCAGGACCAAGCCCAGTCCTTTCCAGAGGTGAGCAGGCCTCAGCCAACTCTTCATTAGCTTCAAAGGGAGGCAGAGAATTGGAGCAATTATCTGCATTATAGAAAGCAGACACCCGCCACAATTCATCCCAAGGGTGCGCTTGGTCACTCAATCTCCCACCCTGCCTTGCCAGTGAAGGAAGAGTCTTCTGCAGAAGACTCCATGAGGGAAAGTCTCTGTAGCCACATCACCAATGTGCTCCACAGCCCGACATGCGATTCTATCAGAAAACCTTTTCCTCCGCTTTAAGACAGTTGAGAGATTTCCAGGCTTTCCTTCTGTGAATGGGAAACAATTAGTCATCGCTGAGGACGCTTTTCCTATTCATCTCTGGCCTCTCAGAAGAAGCAATTTCTGCTTTGCTCATTTAATCTTTGTTGGAAATAACTGTGACAAAGTCTAATACTTTACATCTGCTTTGGAGCCCTTTCAACCTCCTGCAGCTGAGTGCAATTGCAGCACATGGGAGGCATTTCCCTAAGCAACCCATGATACGGGGCTGTTGGGCAGGCTCTGCACAGAAGACCCCAAATCCAATGCCATAACCTTCTCAAATTGAGGCCAGAGTTCACACCATTTCACTGGACCTCTCCACCACGGCCTTGTCCCTGAGACAGCTATGCAGGCACCAGTAAGAAACCTCTGGAGTCTGCCAGTGACTCACGCTTCTTATATTTCGATCTAAACATAGGCACACCAACTTTTAGTCTCTGCTTCAAAAGAGGTCCTTTTGACCTCACTTAAGGTACTATTTACTGTTGGCAACCCTATATATTTATTTGGCAGGGTTATGAGTAATTCTTTATAATAAATAAGAATGAAGATCAGACATATACCAAAATTTTTTTAAATGAAATGATGGTGCCTGTCTGTGCTAGGCATTGTGCTAAGTGCCTTATAGGTCTTCTATGAAGGATAGCCAATCTCCTGCTTCTCCTGAAGCCAGATCTCATTTTTAAAAAGTGTATGTTCCTTGGAAAATCTATGAGGAATCTGAGGCCCTGACTGCTGTAGTCTGAATGTTTGTGTGCCCCACAGATCCACATGTTGAATCCCAAATCCAAATCCATAGTGATGGTATTAAGTGGGGTTTTAAGGAGGTGATTAGGTCATAAGGTTGGAGTCCTTATGAGGTATCAGTGTCTTAATGGTATCAGTGCCACCCCAGAGAGCTTCTTCCCCGTTTTTCTCCATGTGAGCTTACAGTGAGAAGAGGTCATTTGAGAAATGGCCCTCACCAGGTTCCTAATCTACCAGCCCCATGGTCCTGGGCTTTCCAGACTCCAGAACTGTGAGAAATATGAGATGCCCAATCTCCGGTGTTCTGTTATGGTAACCTGAACAGACTACAACACTGACCCCATCAAGCCTACAGCTTGCTGTTCCTTGTCACTCTACCACTTTTGCCGGGGAAATTGGGGCCTCCACCATAGGATCAGAACAGCAGTTTATGGCTCACAGAGATGTAGAAAGTTTTCTTTTCTGTGATTTAGGCAGAAATCTAGAAAGTAGGACTCTTACATGTATTCTCCACTGCCTCAATTTTAAACCTGAGCCCCCAGGTCTCCATACACATACAGCACAAAGTCATATACTTATCTACCATAGAAACTGTCCACTTAGAATCTCAAGCAGATCCATCTGTGCCTTTTAATTCATCTTTTTTCCCTGGGCTCCTGACTATTTTTTAGAAATGAATTTAGGCCCTGGCTCTCAGAGCCTGCAAGTTAAGCTAGAATTAAGCATTTGAGAAGTATAAATACAGTGTGCATCCCACTCAGATGCTTAGCACTTCCTACTACCTGGACCAGTAGAATTTAGTAAATATGGGAAGGTTTTATTAGAATGTGTTTTTTCATATTACTGATTTTTAGAAGCGTTTAAAGAGAAAAACAAGAAATGTCTTAAGAGTTAGAACAGGGAAAAAAGGGACATCTGTAATACTTTCAACAATAAAGATAAATTTTTTTAAAAAGAGAACAGAGTTGAACATGTGACATACCTTTTTTCCAAATTCTTTTGCTTTAATCTTGAGTTTATTGACTTGAGATTCTGCTATCTCTGCCCTTTCCTTAGCTTCGTTCAACTCACATTGCCGCTTCTTATACTTGGAAAGATATTGATTGGCTTGTGCTTCCTATAAAAATAAAAAATGGGGGGAAAAAGAAATCTCTGTGCCTACATAGTCATATTTTTTCTGCTCTGACATGAGAAAGTTGAAAAATGTGTGAAGGGAATCTAAACTTCTGTGTATTGAATGGAATATCATATTTCTGTATGACATATAGGATTCAGACTTTCCAGCAGGCATGAGATCTATTTTTATAACTGTTTTTCCCTGTAAGTTTAGAACATGGTCGGCACTTTCCACCAACTGGATGTAGTCCTCCGGCATGCACAAATTTGGTATGTGATAGAATGACCAGGGTTGTTTGTTTTCTTATCAGTTCAATATTATATTCTACCACTGGGTAGAGGGGGGGCGAGCCTTTACAATTATATTGGTCAACGGATAATAGCTATAACAGTGTTTTAGCCCAAATCATTTAAATAATCAATTTGAAACCCCTAAAGAGATATTACTAGGTATAATCCAATATATATATATGGCACTTATCTCCTACATTCCACATAGCTATGGATACTAACCCAAAGTTGGCAGATACATTTCAAGTGATAACAGTTCTGTGCACAGTCATGTCCAGGCTCATCAGAAAAAGGACTGTGAATTGCATTTGTGCTTACTCAAGGTTTTAGGGTGAGGAAGGCCCTAGGGTGATTACCCAGCCAAAAATGTGCCATCCTTACTTAATACCATGCTCTTACTTGGCTTATTTCTTGCACTGTACATGTTTAGGTATAATCACAAAATTGAGGGAGAGAGCTCTGGCTCCCTGGAGGGAAAAGTAGCACAAAATTTTACCATGGGTGATAATTCTAACCTGAGAAAAACCAGAGAATGAGCAGACTTGAGCTGAGCTGCTTTTCTCTGACAAGCTGCTCACCTAGCTCAGGGCCCCACATCCCCATTAATCAAAAACAACTGCTGGGAAATCCATGAGGCTGCAACCGCCCCAGGCACTTACCACTGCCTCAATTTGCTGCTTGTAACTTTGCACATTTAGCTGAAGATTATCCATCAGAGTCTGCATCCTGCTCAGATATGTCTTGCCTTCTTCTGCCTGGAATGCATAGGTATGTATGTGAAGGTGATTTGAAGGACCCAGCAGTGTGCATTGGAAGTAGCCTCCTATGAGGAAATAAAGCGTAAGGAAACTTTGTTAAATGTCATTCATATTAGAGTTATGACTGGAAAATGGGTTTAACTCATGCCAAGTTCTGAGAAATTAAGAAAAACACAGCTCTGAGCAATGACAAGTCATTTCTCCTGATTCACCACAGAACTTCCAGCCATTGCTAAAATGGAAGTTAAAGCCACTAGTTTTAATTTGGTCTTCAGTTCTCCCATCCCAACCAAGCTACATCTCTGCCTATGGTTTCTCAGTCACCTCTCTCCCTCCAATCAAACCAAATTTTTTTTTGAACTTTCTAATTGACTGTTGGCTTTTGCTAATGGAATAGGAAAGGTAGTTTTCTGTAGTTTTGGTGTGGACATCACCAGAAATAGTAAGGAAAATTCCATAAGCTGTGAGGATGTTGTTGTGTGCATTCTCATTGCTACCATTGCAATCCAAACTTGAGCTGGAGGAAGGAAATCTAGTGAGATAGTGTTTTGCAGCTGTGCTCCGTGGAGAC
This sequence comes from Myotis lucifugus, assembly GCF_000147115.1. NCBI lineage: Eukaryota > Metazoa > Chordata > Mammalia > Chiroptera > Vespertilionidae > Myotis > Myotis lucifugus. The sequence goes on from NW_005871115.1 coordinate 4,999,643, forward strand.
TTTGGATATTCTGAGGAGAAAGGAGGGAATAGACAAGCAGGTAGATAAGGGTCAGCAGGTCCCCCCTTTCCCACACCCTTTAAACTCGGATATCTCCCCATTGAGGCTGTTGAACTTCCCAAAGAAGAAGGTATCTCAACCTTTGACATTTATTTAATCAAGACCTACCCCTGTTGCTCAAATGTTTTTTCCTGGCTCCATCTTACTTATTCCATCAAATATCAACTACTTAAATAGTGTTGGAAAAACTGTACAGGCATATGCAAAAGAATAAAACTGAACCACTACCTTACACCATACCAAACATGATCTCAAAATGGATTAAAGGCTGAAACCATAGAACTCCTGGAAAAAAAAACATAGGGAGTAGGTAAGCTCTTTGACATTGGTCTTGGCGATACTTTTTTGGATTTGACACCAAAATAAGGGCAACAGAAGCAAAAGTAAGTAGAACTATATAAAACTAAAACACACACACACACACACGCACACACACACAAAAGGAACCATCAACAAAATGAAAAGGCAAGCAATAGAACAGGAAACAACCTAAGTGTCCATTGACAAGTGAATAGATAAAGAAAATGTGTTCTGTATATACAATGGAATATTATTCAGCCATAAAAGAGAAGGAAATCCTGCCATTTGCAACAATTTGGATGGAAATTGAGAGCATCATATTAAGTGAAATAAGTGAGTCAGAGAAAGATGATATGTGATCTCACCTCTATGGAGAATCTAAAAAACTGAACTTATAGTATAAGAACAGATTGGTGGTTGCCAGAGGCAATGGGAGTGAGGGATGGGATGAGGTTGAAAAAAATAGGTGAAGGTGGTCA
>NW_005871115.1:5015396-5090349 GCF_000147115.1 Myotis lucifugus
GGTTGGGAGGAATATAATTGGTGATCCCCGAAGAATCAGGACGTACCTGTTTTTAACCCAATCTCGTGCCTTGTGGTAGGACTTGACTTACATGGCAGTATGGCCACCAGGTGGCCTGTAAGCTGGTCCTTGACATCAGTCCTCCTTTCCTATGTCTGGGGTGGAGAGGATCAAAGCCAGCCACCAAAGCTCTTCCTCTCCATCAGTGACTACATTGTCACCTCCCTACTCTAGCTAAGCTAATTATAACATTTGCAGAAAATAAAGAAAAAACAAAATGGCCTATCATCCATAAAAGTTTAGGACGCCTTGGCTAGAATAGCAGGCACATTGTCTCTTCAACATTATGTGCTCAGATATCTGCTGAACAAGCAAAATACATAACATGCAAACCCAGCTGCTCATACATTTCACCACCACAGGCCTCCAGGCCCAGCTCACTCAGGTCTGTCCTCACGGAGAGAATGAAGATTGAGCTGAACAGTAGAGAATAAGGTGAGTGAGTTGCCCAGTTTGGAGCAGTCAAGGTTTTGCCTTTGCCTCTGAGTCTCTCTCTTGCCTTTGTGGTACCTTCAGCTCCCTGGGTCCTGTCTCAGAGGCCTCCTTCAGTTTCTGTGGAGTTACCTATGGTTTATGTGGACATAGGACCTTGAACCTCACCTGGGCCTCATGCAATATTTCCCTTGAGTTCTATAATTTACCTGGGTTATCTTTGATGGCTTGAAATCCTATGCTTTGCTCAAATTTTCCCCTCACATTCCATTGTTCCCTTAATATCCCCTCCTCTCCTAGCCCTGAAGTCAGATTATACCAAGGCATTCTGATACAATTCTGATACTCACACGCATTCCATGCAAAGGGAGCCTGGGATGCTATTTGTGAAATTTTGTAAGACATGCTCATCTTTCCTTTCCGGATGTACCTATTATAGTGATTATGAGTCATTAACTAAAACCCATGAATAGCTCACCCCTCCCTCCAGCCCGCCCCTTCTTTTTCAGCCCCTTCTTTCCCAGCTCCTGTCTAGTCTTCTGCTCTTTCTTCTCCAGCCCTAGCTGTTTGGTTCTCCGGCTTTCTTTGCACTAAGATAATTACCGTCGGGGAATAGCTCTACGACATTCAGATGGACCTGATGAGATGCAGACTCTCTGAGGATTCGTCTTTCCTTAGCTCGGTTTATTAATAGGCACAGGTTTGACATTACCTGAAATGAGGGTATGTGTGTGTTTTTAACTACACAAGGAGACATTCGTTTTTGCTCCTCATGGAAGGAAGTAGGGCAAATATCAAGGCCCAATATTTTTGCCTTTCATCAAAAAATTTATTTTCACCACTGACGCAGAGCCTCTTAAGTAGACCAGAATTTATCACCACAGTCAGTCCTAGAGAGGAAAGTGCCGATGAGTGAGAGCACAGACAACTCAAAGCACACAAAGGCCCAAATTTGGCTTGACATCCTCCTTTTTAAAAATGACCCCCTGTGGGGTTTTTGTCTGAAAATGGGCTATGAGAAAGAAGCCAGTTCAATAGTACATGTTAACAGGTTTTGTTTTTTATTAATGTTTAACAAATGCACTGAAAGCAAGTTGCCAGTTGAACCTCAGACTCCAACAATTTTCTTGCTGACACATGGCATTGACTTAGGGGAACAGATCAGATAGATAATATAATCATAGTTAATTCCATGTTTATAATTGTGCCTTTGATCTATAGAGTGTGAAGTGCTTTGCCAACATCAGCTTACTGATCTTCCTTACCACCTTCTGTGACATGTATGAGGCTGCTTTTATCCCCCCACTTCACTGAGAAGCTAAGAAGTGAAGTGTCTAAAGTCATCAGCTTGCAATGATGAAGTCGGGAAAAGAGCCTACCACCCACGAATCCTGTCTAATTCAGTTTCCTGACTATTAGGATGCAGCTGCTTCAACAGGGATTCATTAAGCAGCTTAGCTCTTGGCTTCTCCTCTCCAAACGAATGGCCACAGGTACAGGCAGGGGCTTTGTGAAAATTTCGCTCTGATATGACATTAATTTTAATACACAGCATCACATTTTTAGTTCTTTTCCTCCACTGCCTTTCAGTTTCTTGCGTACCTAAGAAAGAGACTTTTTTGTACAAAGACTCAGAGAGTATACACAGTAATTGTATATATAATTAAGTTTTTCGTGGGTGAGTATTTGAGGTTTGTATGTGAATAGAAGCTGCTCAAGTGTAAACAAAATTATAAAAACTGACACTAATTGTGTAGAGGTATTTCTTAATAAGTAACAGTGGTGAGCCTTCTAGAAAGATTCAAGTTAGACTGGCTAAGTTTCTTTGATAATATTCCATCAGGGGTCATAAAAGTACCCACGCACAGTGAGTTCTGTTCAATCAAGAGTTCTGAAATATGCAACTGTTGCTTATCAAAATAATCTTCAATACCTAAAATTTTCTATTTCTTCATCTTTTTCTGAGAGCCTTCTTTCAAGTTCAGCTTTAGTATCTGAGAGTTCAAGCTAGAAACAAAGATTCTTGCTTTCATTACATTTCAGAGCTCCCTGAAATATATAAATAAAAAGCACTAAATTAAGTCCACTTTTAGACAATTTTTTTTTCTTCATAAAAGGTATGTCACTAATGTAGCTCTTTAGAGTTGCTGAGAAAGACCTAAGTTCACATCAGGTCCCTGAAGTTGGGAACAGGATGAAACAGTGGTTCATTTTCTCTGTCATGTTGTGGTGGGCCGTTAGACAGACATGAGCAGAGCAAGGAGGATGGGCCCAGTACAGGTCACCGGGGTGGAAAGCCCCGGTTACCTAGCAATGGGGAAACCTGGGAAAACAAGGACTTTACCTTTCCTCCCCCAGCATATCTCTGGTCAGGCAGTTTAGACCCCTGACCTTTCATATGCTGGTCATGGGGTTTGAACTCTCCCCTGACTGCCTCCCCTGGCATGTCGCAGTCATGTGGCTTAGACCCCCTTGCAGGGGGAACAAACAAGGGCCCGGAGAAGAGCCCTTAAGCATTAAGCCCCCAGGACAATGAGGTTCTGACCCACATCAAATACATCTAGGCCTCAGCTGTGTTTCGGCTCCAGGCCCAGAAAAGCAGCAAAACCAGACAAGACACTGACACCGCTGCCTCAGGACTGGCTGCATTGACAAATAGCCCCTGCCCTGGAGCTGACCCATCTGTGGCGACACACCTGGAAAACTGATGAATAATCTATTGAGATCCTTCCCAGGGGTCTCCAAGATGACAGCCCAGTGCGGCTCTCTCTACTGAGCACACCTAGGCTTTCCCCTCCCTGTGCCAGCCATAACTTCCCGCCCTCCCCCCACCCAGGCACTTATGCCTTGCCTCTCTCTTTTTCCTAAATTCCAAGGGCCTTTCTTTTGTCTCTGGCATTCATTTCCTAAAGCCCCCCCTCCCACCTTTTTTTTTTTTCTGTAGCTCGCTTCTTCCACCTCTGTGACTTTCTAAATAAACTGTCTCTTATAGTTTGAGTCCTGGCTCTGAATTCTTTCTTAGCCAGAACTCAAGTACTGAGGTCACTGAACTGAGGTCTTGGTCTGGCTCCACCAGTGTAACACTTGGTGCCGTTTCACTGCCAACAATGTCACTTAATAGCTCTGACACTCTTAGGGTTTTCAGCTGTAGTTCAAGAACTAGAGTTCTAAAGCATTTTTAAAATACAAAGTTTCAATCTTGTCCATGACTATATTCAAACCTTTAAATTTATTACTTGACTTTTTATAATGTATTCCATCTCTGGGATGAATCAATAAAAGTATCAAACTGGCACGAGGATTCTACCTGGAATCTTTTAATTCTGGATATCACAGAGGGATAGAGTAAAGGTTGAAAGCATTCAGAGAACAAGAAACAGAATGGTGCCCAAATACTGTCATATGAAGAACAACAAAGGAATTTAGGATGCATTTGACACATACATACAGTGTGAGCCATTATCACCATAATTATTACTACTACTTCAAATGGATTGCTGTGGCAGGTAGGGAGATCTCCTAGTCCTCTGAATGTATAAAGATAAGGCAATTATTACCAGGGTTATTATAAAGGTCATTTGAGTTTTTAAATGTGGGCTTGACTAAAATTTAAAAGCCTGTTCTAAAAAATGTATATAAAAGACAGAAAACGCTTGGAAAATACTGAGGGGGGGGTGTTTATAAAGGGTACAGGGGCCCTGGCCGGTGAGGCTCTATTGGTTGAGCATTGTTCTGTGCACTGAAAGGTTGCTGGTTCAATTCCCAGTCAGGGCACATGTCCAGGTTGCAGGTTTGGTCTCTGGTTGAGGTGTGTGCAGGAGGCAACCAATTCATGTTTCTTTCTTGCTTCAATGTTTCTCTCTCTCTGCCTCTCTCTTCCTCTCTCTATAAAATCAATAAAAAACATTTTTTTATTGACTGGAGTGATGACAATCTATGGTCAGTTAATTGGCAGACATTCGTGAGAGAAGGAATAATTTTTATGGTAGTTTTTGTGAGGAGTGGTTAGCATATACCACAAAAAGTAAAAAGTAAAACTGAGTAGAAGTTTCAAAACAAAACTAAGAAAGATGCTAGAAATTTTAATATGGCTAAGGTCTCGCTGCTCTTCTCTGAACACTATCTTCAATATAAAATAAAATAAATGAAAAAAAAATGCTTGGATAGCAATTTCCTCCTAGGGAACGGTACCCTTCCTTTCTTTGGGGGAACTGCCACCTCTCACCCTCCAGATTGCACTGAGAGTGAATCTTTGTAGGAGGTGACCTGGGATAATTTGAGTTTTGTGACTTCAGAGATAATCTGATAAAGTTTCTCATAAAGGCTCACCCAGGAAAATAAATAACCCAATTTTACAAATACATGTCCAAGTTGATGAAGTATTTATGGATGTGGTTGAAGATAAAGCTTGAGAAAATGTGAATAGAATAGAATGCCATCTAGTGGTACTAAATGGTATGAGCGCTATGGCCTTGGTAGTTTCACCTTAGATGCTAGTCAATTTAATATACCAAGATGTCTATATGTTCTACAGGACTACAGGTACTTCTGAACAATTATATATCTCAACAGATTGACATGGTGCTTGAAACTTCTACCATGGAAGTTAACTTCTTTGCCTTAAGGTGGTAGCTTTAGAAAGTCCCTAGCTAGAATGCCCAGGGAACCAGCCAAAGGGAATAAGTAAATAAAACAAGGTTTACCGATTTTATAAGAACCAGCTTTGCTAGGGAATTCCACACTGCTAATTGAAGGATTCTATATAAGATGTGGGTGACTTTGGAAAACAATTATGCATAAAAAGGCAAGAGCTGCGTCAAGTGCTGTCCACTTGACATCTCTACACACAAGGGTAATATGAACCCAGCTTCTGTCTGGCAGGGTTCTCACAGAAATGTCGTGGTGAGATAAATGCAGTACACACTGCTTGGCACAAAGCAGTGCTCTGGAGACTAATTTCCCATGATCACACTTCCAAACGGCCCTGACTAAAACTGACTGCTGTGTCTTCTAATAAAAATCATTGTTTCTATTGGAGGGTGAGTGGGTGGGGTGCGTTTTAATGGGAGTGGGTGCTCATTCCAAGGGTGGGTCAAGCAAATGAAATTCAACCGTGAGAATGGAGGTATTGCAGGGCTAATTAACTACATAATGACTGTGACAGGGGGACTACCTTTTTCGTTCACCCTCTTTGACAAAAGGTCTTCTCAGCAGTCCTTTCAATCACACCTAGGGATAAAATCAGAGTTTTTCCTGAATTTTTAATCCATGCCACTGAAAATATTCCTGTCCAACAGCCTGCACAAAAGGAGCTTTCAGAAACAAATTACCTAAAGTTTTAGGGGGGAAATAAGTGTTTTGATTGATTTTGTTTAGAGAGGAGAAAGTATGAGGATATTTATTTTCAACATTCAACAAATGTTTACGGAACCTCTACTACACAGGAGGCGATATTCTAGGCCAGTTCTTCCCAAATGTTAATGTGCACATGAACCACCAAGGGATCTGGTTAAAATGTAGATTCCGGTTCAACAGAGCCTGGGAAAGGCCTAACTGTCTAAACATCCAGTAAGCCTCCCCTTACCCCAATGATGCCCACTTTGAGGTTTGAGTATGAGGGTCTACACACTGGGTATGCCTAGCATGTTGTTAACACGTGAATAAGTGTCATTGGGTTGTTGTTGCTGCTGCTGGAATGCAGACCTTCTGCTTTATCACAATGATAAAAATCTTGTTTACTACCTGAAGGTAATACCTGCTTCTTCCGGCACCACCTGGACTTCAGTCTTCTCTTGTTCAATCTCTTTCTTGACCTTTTCCATTTCACTTAACTTCTTGTTTTCTTCTCTCAGCTGATTTGTCAGATTAGAAATCTCTTCTGAAAGGGAAAAATAAAAGAGCAAAATTAAAGGAACTGTGGTAGGCAGCTAGACAGATGTGAGCAGAGCAAGGATGATGGTATAGGTACAGAAGGTCACCTAGGTGGAAAGTCCTAGGTGCCCAGTAACGAACAATTATCAGGTGGGACCTTGGCTGTAGGGTGACCTGTCCTCCCTCAGCATATCGTTGGTCACTCTATTTGGACCCCCCTGACCTTTTCTCTCTAGAGATAACATCTAGGCCTCAGTTGTATTTCAGCTCCAGGCCCAGAAAAGCAGCAAAACCAGACAATGAAACCAAAGTTGACCTCAGGACCAACTGCATTGAATAATGACCCTCTGCCCTGGCACCAGTCAATCAATCAGTGGAGACCACAACCCTAGAAGGACATACTTGGAAAGCTGCTGAATATTCCACTGAGATCTTCCCCTGGGACCTCCTCTAAAATCTTCTTAAAACCCCTTAGGAGGAAGACCCAGGGTGCGCTCTCTCCTGGGAGCCTGCCAGGGCCTTCCCCACCACTTTCCCTCTCCCCTATGCCTGTCACCATACCCTCCTCACTTCTAAGCTCCAAGGTCCCTTCTTTTGCCTCTGTAACTTGTTTCCTGAGCTTATTTCTTCTAGCACTCACTTCTTCTATCTCTGTGACTTTCCAAATAAATGTTCTCTTATAGTTTGAGTCTTGTCTCTGAATTCTTTCCTAGCCAGAACTTAAGAACCATGGTTGCTGAACCAAAGTTTGGTCTGACCCCATGGACCTAACACCTGGTGCCATTCCCAAACTGTGGTCAACAGAACCAGTCTCAGACCCATGATATCAAATCAAGAAGACTGTTCTCAGAGATCCACTGGCACTGTCATGCCATCCTTGGTAACTTGATGGCAAGGCCACCACTGGCACATAAGGGACCTTTGAATTAGGAAAAGGTATCTCTTTCTTCATTTGCCAGAAAGTTGCCTACAGTGAGTATAGTGCTTCTTACAGGGTTGTGCATTGAACACCTCTCCAGTTTCACAGGGTGGTCCTGCTGGCTGGAGCAATGCCAGATTCTGCCTGGCGGTGCTCGAAATACAGACCTGGAATCCCACACTTCCAGTGTCGGTGCTTAGCTATCAACACCAGTGACTGCTGTTTTGTCAGCTGCTGCTCAACACCAGGGTGGGTTTCTCAAGCATAAGCTGGGTCACTGTCTGCCAGAAGCCAGTGCAATGAGCCAGGTAGACTAAAGAATCTGAAGGAGCTCAAGCTCTCGAGGGTCTGTGGCTAGCCTCTCATGAACACAAGCCTTTGACAGAGTAAGGCATCCAAACCTCCACCCCTGATACTGTCATTGTCAGTTCTGCTTCTTTGAGGAGGAAGCCTCAAATACCTAAGAGGTACGGAGAAGGGCCAAGTAGCTCTTAGAATTACCCACAGTCCAGGGGCAGTAGAAGGAGCTCAAGAGTTTGCCTCTCCTCTGGTTCTGAGATCCTGGTTTGTGGTGTGATGTGATCATTTTAAACAGTTACAAAAACAAACCCACTGAATAGCAATTCTCATCTATACTAATAAAAGGGTAATATGCTAATTAGACCAGTCAACCAGACATCTTTCGGACATCCGACTTCCTTCCGGACAGTTAGGGGGCAACCAGGTCAGCAGGGGAGCAGTTAGGGGGCGACCAGGCTGGCAGGGGAGCAGTTACGAGGCAGCCAGGCTGGCAGGGGAGCAGTTAGGAGGCAGCCAGGCTGGCAGGGGGCAGCTAGGGGGTAACCAGGTTGGCCAGGGGCCAGTTAGGGGATGATCAGGCAGGCAAGCAGAGGCAGTTGGGGGTGATCAGGCAGGTAACTGGTTAGGAGCGAGCGGTCCTGGATTGTGAGAGGGATGTCCAACTGCTTCTTTAGGCCCAATCCCACACAGATGAGGCCTAAACCAGCAGTCAGACATCCCCTAAGGGGTCCCGGATTGGAGAGGGTGCAGGCCTGGCTGAGACCCCCAAATTGTGCACAAATTCAGTCCATCAGGACTCTAGTGTGAATAATAAATCCTTCTGTGATAAGCTCTTTCCAGAAAAGGTGATCCCAAGTTTCTCTATTGACCATACCTTAGAACAGTGATGATGAACCTATGACACGTGTGTCAGAGGTGACAAGTGAACTCAATTTTTTGGTTGATTTTTCTTTGTTAAATGGCATTTAAATATCTAATCTAGTAATAGACAAACATGGTAATTGACGGTACCTTCGCTATGCCTCCCATAGGCTAATCAGCGTGATATGCAAATTAACCACCAACAAAGATGGCGACTAATTTGCATACTTCAGGCAGGGAGGGACAGCACCATCCCACTTGTCCCGCCACCATCTGGGCCTGCTATTTGCGACCCGGGGCGGTGGGGTGAGACAGCACCATCCCGCCTGCCCTGCCGCCATCCGGGCCTGCTAACTGTGACCCAGGGAAGCGGGCGTCCTGTGTGCAACCCGACCTGGGGCAGCTGGGCGGTGCAGCAGTGATCCGCCGGCCTGCCTGGGTGTCCCATGTGCGCCCCGACCTGGGGCGGCGCCTCAACCCCCGGATCGGCCCTGCCTGTGCACGACCCGGGGAGGCAGGGCAGGCACCAAGGGATCGGGCCTGCCATCTTCCACCTGAGGAGCGGGCCTAAGCCAGCAGGTGGTTATCTCCCAAGGGGCCCCAGACTGTGAGAGGGCACAAGTGGGGCTGAGGGACACCCTCCCCCGCCAGTGCACAAATTTTTGTGCACCAGGCTTCTAGTATAAAATAAATATCAAAAATATAAGTCTTTGTTTTACTATGGTTGCAAATATCAAAAAATTTCTATATGTGACACGGCACCAGAGTTAAGTTAGGGTTTTTCAAAATGCTAACACACCGAGCTCAAAAGGTTCGCCATCACTGCCTTAGAATCACTTGGAGATCTTTAGAAACAGGCCTCTGTCCAAACCCCACCCAGACCAATCAGCACTGGCCTCACTGGGAATTTGTTAGAAATGCAAATTCTCAGACCCCCTCCTAGACCTAATGAATTAAAAACTCAGTCAACTGTTTTTAACAGCCCTCCAGGTGATTTTGATACAGCTAAAGTTTTCTAACTACTGTTCCAGCACCCTGACCTGGTCATGGATATAGGTCAACATAGAAAGCAAGTTTTATTCATGCCTCCAATAGTAATGAACTTGCTCCCAGGGCATCCCAGGATTTTGATGCACATCACAGTTGGCACTGGTGTAAACTGGCAGCCTCTTTCAAGGGCTGCTTGGCATTATCTCAAAATTTAAAAATTCACTCCTTTAACCCAATGATTTCGTTTCTATGACTCCATCCCACCAAAATATTTTTACATGTCCACAGGTATATGAACACGGATGTATAATATAGAATTATTTATAATTATTTGTAATTGTGAAAAACTATATTGAAAATGATTAAAGGCTACTTAAGTAAGCGTTAGTCACCCTTATAAAATACTGTGTAACTATAGATTATCATGTGGTTGGTCGCCATGCAAAGAATCACAGGCACACGGGAAGGTGGCACAGCCCAAGACTTAAATGTGTACATGCCAGATGCAAGCTCAGATCTGCTACTTGTTGACTGTGATTTTGGACTAGTTCTTAACCTATGTGATTCAATATAGTCTGCATTTTACAGATTAAAAAAAACTGACACATAAGACTGTTCTGAGAATTAAATAATAAATAATTGTATATAAAACAGTGCCTGGCATGTAGTATAGGCTATAAAAATATTTGCAAATTAGAAAATATATTGATAAATGAAAAAATAAAAGGTGTAGGATAATGTGTAATGTGAGTAAAAATTACATGCATGAATATATGCATGGAAAGTCTTAGTAAGGCTATGGATATAAAAAATCCTTAATTGTGGCTTCCTTTACATAATAAAATTGGGAGCTAAAGATAGAAAAGTATTCTTATTTTTAGAATAAAAATAATATCTGTAGCAAAAAAACAAACAAACAAGTATAAAAAAAGTTAAAACCTGAGTGGGAACATGTCAGTGTTGAAGTGTTGGCCCACGGAGGACAGACTTACCCTTGAAGCCTGGGCTCCCCCAGAGGTCCTTGCTCCTGCTCTGGCTCCAAGCCCGGCTCAGACCTTGTAGGGAGTAGTTCTCACCCTGGAGGGTCTCCTGGCTCACAGTGCTCTTCTCACAAGTGTGCCTGAGCTTGAGGAGCTCAGTGCTGAGGGCCTGGGCCTCCTCCTGAGAGGCATCCAGGTTTGCCTGAGATTCCTCGAGCCTCTGCCTCCAGCCATCCAGGCACATGTCAAAGTGCTGCTGCTCTGGTCCAACACGGCTGCTGTGGAGCAGGCCTTCCCCAGATCCCACAGGGCGTCAACCAGGTCGAGCTGCAGGTGGTGCCTGGTCCTCTCCAGGGAGTCATTTCTGGCATTGGCCACCCCCCTGGCTCCAGCAGCCTCCTGCAACCTAATCGCCAGCTTGTTCCTGAGTGAGGGAGACCCAAATGGCAAGTGAAGCCACAATCCTAAAGAGCTCATCCAGTTTGTACTTGACTAAAGATAGCGCTTGGGGATAAAATCAGGTGGCTTAATAGTATGAAGCAGAAGCAGCTTGGGTCTGAAAATGACCTCCTTGTGCTTATAGAACCCAGATGTCTCCTGACCATCTGACCACTGCCCCCCACTCCTGTATCCATATGTCCTTTATTTCCCCTACCCCTTTCCAACCTGGACTTGGAACTGGGGATCTCTGAGTCCCTGTAAGTATTTGCTCACCCTAAACCTTAAATAAGCAACAAAGCATACTGATGACTTCATAAGAAACGGGAGAAAGAGAAAGATTGCACTGAACATTCCACCAACAGGAAGCAACTATTAAAAATCCTTAGGCACATCCAGTCTCTAAAGAGCTCCTTGGCTATGTTGCTTCCAAAGAACATCTGTTGCCTCTCTCCTGCTCGTTCTCTCTCCCTCTTAAGCAGCTCCTAAATGGCCCAATTTATCTCTTTTCTCTGAATGTCTTTTCTATCTCAGCTCCTTTGCCCAAATTTATACACCCCAATCCATCCAACTGTTAAGCTCATTTAATAGATTCCACTGCTCTTAGGGGGTACCTCAGCCCCTATCTGCATCTCCTGAGATGGGGTGGTTTATTAAGGTGCCTCTTCCACCCCCTACACAAAGTGGGGCTTTTGAATGGATGAAATGTGTTCTCCAGCTCACATTTCCTGCATATACTTCTTAGATGAAAGACACTAAGTGCCATAGCTTCTTCTCATCTACTGGTTGTTGTTTTTTAAATTTTTATTGACTTTATTGGGGTGACATTGGTTACTTGGCTACTGTTATTAAACAGAAAAAGGCCCTCAGGAATTCACATGTGCCACACAACTAGCCCAATAGAGCAATGTGGTCACAAAGCCTCTTCTTGGTGGAATCCTTACAAAAACCAGTCTGTGTTCAACATCCAGGAAGGAGCTGGGCTCTCACAACCTTTCTTTGCTTACTGCTTTCTGAGTCACCTCATGTCTTTGCTTCATTTTCCTGAACTGAGAAGAGGAGACTGATGGACTGCAGAATGACCACTAACAATACTGCACTGTACACCTAAAAGTTGCTATGAAAGTAGAGTTTCAATGTTCTCACCATAACAACACAACAGACAGTAATCATGTGGGGTGAAGAATGGGTTAACTAACCTTATTGTGACAGAGGTTTTGCAGTATGTACATGCATTAAGTCATCACATTGTATATCTCAAACTTACACAATGTCAGATGTCAATTGTATCGCAAATAAAGCTGAAAAAAAAGAGGATGTTTTACCCCACCTAAAACAATAGTCAAATAAAATAATTACATGTATTGACCTTCCCTCCTTGCCTCTCACTCTGACAGCGCCCAGGTGCGCTGTACAGGAGTGAGGAACAAAGGAGCAGTGTGGGGAGGGGAGCGAGTTGGGGGAGGGAGAGCCCCTGGCCGGCTGCCAGAAGATCCTGCCAGGAGGAAGCCCAAGTATCCCTTGAATTTCATCCAAGAAGCTCACTCCTGGGTCTGAGCACCTGGATTAGCAACAATTACTGGAGCTCGCCCTACACGTTACCCAGAGGAGGACAAACTCTTGCCCCCTGCACTCCCACTCCTGCCTGCCCCCCTCATCCCCCCCACCCCCCAGTGGTGCCCCACTCTGGATGGGGAGCTCCAGAATGAAAAGCAAGAAAGGTGTTGCAGCCTCTGGCAGTGAGACTGAGGGTGATGACAGCATGGACCTTTCCTCTGCTGCCAGCTCAGGCAAGAGAAGGAGAAGGGGCAACCTGCCCAAGGGATCTGTGCAGACTCTCCGAGATTGGCTGTATGAGCACCGATACAATGCCTACCCCTCAGAGCAAGAAAAAGCATTGCTGTCCCAGCAAACACATCATTCTACACTACAGGTCTGTAACTGGTTCATCAATGCCCGCCAAAGGCTCCTCCCTGACATGCTGAGAAAGGATGGCAAAGATCCAAATCAGCTCACAATTTCCCGCTGCGGGGCCAAGATATCTGAAGTGAGCCCTGTGGAGTCAGAGATGGGCATCAAAAACTTCATGCCAGCTCTAGAGGAGAGCCCATTTCATTCCTGCACTGCTGGACCAAACCCAGCCCGAGGGAGGCCACTGTCCCCTAAGCCCTCGTCTCCAGGATCCTTTCTGGCTCATCCATCAGTGATCTGTCATATCCCTGTGACTACATTGAAAGACATGCCTTTCTATCAGCCCATTGGCGTGGGACAAAACAGCAGATAGCAGCCAGCAACTTTACAGACACCTCCCTCATGTACCCAGAGAACATGTGTAAATCTGGACAAACCACAAATACACAAAGTGGTCTTTTCAACAGTCCTCCCCTAATCCACCAGACCTCAACCAGGATTTTAGTGGATTTCAGCTTCTAGTGAATGTTGCACTAGAAGGCTGCAGAAATGGAGCTTCAGGAAAAACTTACAGCTTAACCCTTTTCCAGTAAAACAGTTCTAACAAAGGTTATGATTGCTGGGGTGATGACAAGAAATAAATTGCATTATTTTATATATTTTTTATTAATATTTGCACATGGGATTGTTAAAATGAAGCTTCCTGTTACTGAGATGTCTTCAATGGAATACAGTTATTCCAACAACTATAAACTCAAAGCTACTGTAGAAACAAAGGGTTTTTTTTAATGTTTCTTGGTAGATTATTCATAATGTGATATGGTTCCCAAGATCATGTGATTTTCCCCTCCCCCCCTTTTTTGTTGGTGTTTTCTCAGACTGCAATATTTAGAGAACCTATAGCATCTCCTCATTCCCATGTGGAACAGGATGTCCACATACTGCCTAATAAATTTTCAAATTTTTTTCAGACAAGTATGAATCTAGTTGATTGATGCCTTTTTTCATGACATAATAAAGTATTTTCCTTAAAGAAAATAATTACATGTATTTTTAAGTACTTTAGAAATGCTCGGTTGGTGCCAGAAAAGAGGAATTTTACTTTGGGTGACCAACTCTGCTAGTTTGACCAGAAATAAGGGGTCTCAGCAGAACATAGTCCTGTCAGTGCTAAAATCAGGCTTGTCCAGGACAAACTAGACAAGGTGGTCACCCTTGTTTCACTGATAATGTTCTATATTTAATACTGACTACAATTTTGCTCAATTTGATAATCATAAGTATCTACTTAGTTGGCTAGAATATACATGGGTATATGGGAGATTAAAAACCAAATTCCTATCCTTGGGGGATTTAGAACTCAGAAGCAGTAAACTGGGTCTCAGGTGAGCTAGACTCCACAAAACTAATTCATCGTGTGACCCCAAGCCTGGAAATCAAGACACAGATCCTCAACTTCCCAACAAAAAAATAGAATCATACATTTTTTTTTGTATGGCTCTACCTCCCTGGGGTGATTTAGAAAGAAAGCATAATACAGATAATGCCTTATTTAATCGATGTTCAACTAAGTTTAAAGCAAAAATAATTTTAGCTATTACCATATTATTTTTCTTTAGTTGTCATGTATAACAGAAGAACAATTTTTTAGTTCCAACAAATCCATGTGGTCATAAAGTAGTCTATATACTTTCCCTCTTTTCTACCCCATAAAAAAGACCAAATAGAATGACTGATAGGCACTTTCACCCACACCCTTTATATTAGAAGAAAAAATCTTACTTTATTAGCAAATGCCATATTTTGGATATGAAGAGCCATTTTCAATGAAAACACCACTTTTCTGTGGTCCAGAGTTTGTACCTCCTGCAGGTATTTTTAGTATCTGTCATCCCAAAGCCCTTTGTAAGTTACTGTGACTACAGAGATGGATCACTTGGTGCCTGTTCTGGGACAGAACACAGCAGCTACTCAGCAACAGCACAGCAATGTATCGCCAAGATTTAGGTGAAGAACTGAAAAACAGTATCTTTGGTTGAAGCTAAAAAGAATTGTATTAATCTGTCCTGGATTTTTGCCAAGCTACCAAGCCAGGGACACAGTCTTTTGAGTAAACCTTTATGGGTTATAAACTGGAATTTTTTGACATTTTCTCTCAAGCATACACTATCTTTCGATCTCTGAACAAAATGCTTCAGTACTATACTGTGGTATCAAGTCTTAATTCACTTGGGCCCCAAACTTCTGTAGTTCCTGAGAACTTCTAAAGCCTTTATATAGTATTGGCTATAAAATTGATATTCTAACCCCAGAGGTGGCCTGAGTGTCACTTCTTTTCAATGACACCATTATCTCATAAGGCATGACGGCAGATCCTAACATGTTCTCAACCATCCCTGTCCTTCTCCACAGACCAGTTTGTGGTCTACAAGTTGTAGACCAGAGATACAATGACTTTAATTATAGAGACCTGTACAAACATGAACTCAATTACTTTGGTGTTACAAATGAAATACAGGATTTTAAGTGCTAGTCCATTTTCCAACATAGCTCAAAGTTACATCTCCTAAGAAGATTTCCCTCCTGCCCCTAGAAAGAGCTTCCTTTATTCCTCCAGGAATGCTCTAGAGTCTTTATCATTTTTTATTATTATAATTTTTTATCCCCTCTAGAGAATGTGCTTCTTGCTAGTGGTGGCTTTTTCAGCTTTGATCTTGGGCTTGTTCATGCACTTGGCCTTAAGGAAACAGTCCCTATTCTCATGCTCCTCTGTGTAACTAACCCCAGGTTCAGAGTCACCTTCCTCTACTCACTTGGCATCCTCCAAGTCTTCAGTTCTGTGGATGGCATCATCTTCATACTTCATTCTCCACTGCAGCATTGCCTTTGGAGAGAGCCCAGAGCAGCTCAGCCTTGGCCTCTTGTTCTTCATATTACTCTCACGGAAGGTCACAGTCACACTTGGCTGACTGCAGGGACTGGGCTAGGGCACTTTGGGACTATATGGGACACAATATACATTGCAAAAAGAAACCACCACCATTAACAACAAAAGGCTTGGAGGTGACATCATTTTGTTAGGTAAAGTTAATAACAACCTGCCACAAATCCAAGCTGAGCCCAAACCTGGTAAGATAATATCAGAAAGAGAATATGGGACAATAAGAGGAAAACAAGAGTATCTGCTTGCTGCTGTTAAAACAGGAAAGAGAGCTCTATTTAGGGAAATGCCAGCCTGACTATGTGGGCTTCACCAATAGGCAGGCCTGGCGTTCTGGAAACAGTGGAGGATGCACAGGTAGCAGGGAGAGCATTCACTATCATTTAGGCAGTAAGATTTATATTTAGCAATATATACGATTCAGGTCTTGTTTGGACTAGAAGGAACCACTGAGATTTAGTCTAGCCTTTTCATTCCATTGATGAGGAAAACAATATCTTTTATTTCACAGGTAAATCTCTGACAACATATCTCATCGCTTTAAAACAGGGATAGGGAACCTTTTCTCTGCCAAGGGCCCTATGGATATTTATAACATCATTCACAGGCCTCACAGAATTATCAACTTAAATACTAGTCTGCTATATTTGGTCAGACATTTAATTAACTCACTGCTAATGCCTTGGCAGGGCCAGACTAAATGATTTCACAGGCCTTACATGGTCCGCAGGCCAGACGTTCCCATTCCCCACCCCTGCAAACCACACTTGAACTTTCTATGGTGAGGAAATATTTTATATGTGCACTGTCCTATGTGGTAACCACTAGCCAGGTGTAGCTGCTGAACACTTAAAATGTCCCAAGTACAATGTTGGTCAATATGGAATTTTAATTTTTATTATTTTTTATTAATATCAATTTAAATTTAGATAGCCACCTGTAGTGTAGAAGTGGCTACTGTATTTATTGGACAACAGAGCTATGTTTAGTGGATATTTCTGCCACTTACATGGTGATCTGGTTAACCTAGCAGCATAGTTCCCAGGAGATAACCTTGTCTAGTGGGAAGAACAAGGGGTCTCTGCCAGTCCTCGTGTGTCCTTTATGCAAATTAGAAGAGTGTATTCTGGAGCAGATTCAACTGAGAGCACAAGGCTTGGTTAATGGCAGCCTCAGCCAGACACCTTTGGATGGTGAATAGGAGCAACAATACATGGTGACCCTGAGAAGGATGCAGGCTTGGAACTTGATAAACTTGGCTTCAAATTGGTACCCTTCCTCTTATTTAATATATACAGGGCGTCCCTCAGAATGCACACACACTTATTATACATTATTAATTCTAATAGGTTAAATCTGAAAAGAAAGTAACATCAATTGAGCTACCAGCTGTTAAAGTATGTACACAGTTTTGGGGAAACACCCTGCATGTATTGAGCACCTGTTCCAGGCATTACATTAGTGTTTCAAAAGCAAATGAGACAAGGACAAAGTCTTTGCCCTAAGGAGCCAAAAAGGAGTGAGAGGATACACAAAGAAAACATGTAAACAAATTAATAAATAATATAGCTAGCAGCATAAGACAATAAAACAGACTGACACGATCTGGAATACTTAGCTCCTTCTAATCATCCCAAAGACCTTGGAGAAGGGCCTTCAAGCAGTGGGAACAGCCGCTACCAAAGTCCTGGGGCAGGAATGATGGCGGCTGTTGAAAAGGCAGAGAGAAGCCAGGATGGCTGGAGGGGAGTAAATGAAGGAAGCAGATGTACGAGGTAAGATCGCAGAAGGAGGTTGGAGCCAGAGTAAGGGGGCCTGGTAGGCCAATTGGAAGGCACTGGGAAGGCAGCCAGATGATGTTCTAAAATATAAATCAAGTCATTTCATTATCGGCCTAAATTCCTTCACAGTCTACTACTAGCTGTATGATCTTGGACACGTTATTTGTCATCTCAGAGTTTGGTTTCTTCAAGATATAATTCTACGTGACTTAAAGATTGAGATAACAGGAGAGAAGCATCTAGCATAATGTCTAATGTACAAACTATGGTAGTGATTTTAAAAATTATATATAATACAGAAAATAAGCCACAGAGTGCAGGGAATAAAAGAAAAAATTTAAAAACAGAAGTCTCAAGACTCAGTGACCTTTACCCTCAAAATAGATCCTTTACGGTGAGATTATATACAAGTGAGTGAGGTACTTTGGGGTCTTAATAACAAGATGCATTGAATATCAACTAAGAATTAGCTTGGAATAGCAAAGCTAAAATAACTCATCTCTCATCGTAGTCACTATGCTTTCACCTTAAACAACCACTTTCACTGAGGTCACCTACTACCAACATCATATATCTCTCAGGAAGAAATCACTAATATCTATAATTTATTGACAATTTCAAAGTAATATTGAGCTAAGTTAGCTCCACTTATTTTATTCTTAGTTCACTTCAAAATCAAAGATCCATAAAGAACCTTTCTGACTTTCTGTGCACATAATAATACAAAATGAAAACACATACTGTGCTTGCTCTAAATCTGACAAACCTGAAATGCAATTTGAATCACTGAGGAAGATCCTTTAGGGATCAGGGTCCTTCCCAGCACATATAAGGTTCCACATGTTCCCCCCTCCCCTAACTCCTAGAGCACTTTCCCTTTCCTTTTATATGAGAATATATGTAGGCTGACCAACCAAACACACATTTTTCTTTAAACCTGTGGTCAAGCTATTGGTGAAAAATAATAGATGCATCGCTTTGGTATCCTCTTCCAGTTGTCCTTTCAATCCTTCAATTTTCCAAATGAAGATGCTCTTCTCCTTGGAAAGTTGGTTTAACAGAGCCTCCTTTTCTTCCAGCCTCCTTAGAAACTCATCTACAGAAAGAGTCATGGAGTAAGTTAATCATGGTTGTCCTCATATACTGCCTCCCCCACTTAACTTGTTAACTTTAAGGTCAACTAGGATGATTCCTCCCCACATATACCTGGTATTTAGGATGGGTTTGAGAGTCCAGTTATTAGCAAAACCATGGCAATGATCCTTTCCAGGACTCACAAGACAGCCCTAATAAAGAACTGATTTTTAGTAGTAAGTATGAGTCAATAACAGATAATATTAGCTATCACTTATTGAGAATCATTTATGCAGTAGGCACTGTATGCATATTATCCAGTTTAATTATAATAACTCCTTGATAATGTAGGTATTATATAACCCATTTTGCAAAGGGAGAAACAAGGCAGCTTACTTAAATGTAATTGAGATACATGCATAGCCAGTAATTGGTGGAGGTAGATTCAAATTGAGTTTTTAACCCTGTAGAACACATCTTTTCTTCTATGTCATGCCCATTGTTTATGTGTGGCTTTATCAATTTCTTAGATAATTACACTTCTTTGCCTTATTTGTAAAATAAGGATAACAATAAAATATTGTTAATGAAAATCAAATGAGTGTGATTCTATTTTATAGAGTAACTAGAGGCCTGGTGCACAAAAATTTGTGCACTCGGGGGGGGGGGGTTCCTCAGCACGGCCTGTGCCCTCTCGCAGTCTGGGACCCCTCGGGGGATGACCACCTGCTGGCTTAGGCCTGCTCCCCGGGGGATTGGGCCTAAGCTGGCAATCAGACATCCCTCTGGCAGCCCGGCAGCCCTCGGGGGATGTCCACTTGCCAGCAGGGAGCAGACCTAAGCTGCAGTCGGACATCCTTAGCACTGCTAGGAAGCAGGAGAGGCTCCCACCACCACCGC
This sequence comes from Myotis lucifugus, assembly GCF_000147115.1. NCBI lineage: Eukaryota > Metazoa > Chordata > Mammalia > Chiroptera > Vespertilionidae > Myotis > Myotis lucifugus. The sequence goes on from NW_005871115.1 coordinate 5,034,855, forward strand.
TGTACTGGCAGCCATCAGCCTGGCTTGTGGCTGAGCAGAACTCCCCCATGTGGGAGTGCACTGACCACCAGAGGGCAGCTCCTACATTGAGCGTCTGCCCCCTGGTGGTCAGTGTGTGTCATAGTGACCAGTCATCCCCAGTCTTTTTGCTGTTAGGGTCAGTTTGCATATTACCCTTTTACTATATAGGATAGAGGCCTGGTGCATGGGTGAGGGCTGGCTAGTTTTCTCTGAAGGGTGTCCTGGATCAGGGTGGGGGTCCCGCTGGGGTGCTTGGCTAGCCTGGGTGAGGGGCTGATGGGTGTTTGCAGCTGGTCACACCTCCTTCAGGGTGGGGGTCCCCACTAGGGTGCCTGGCCAGCCTGGATGACGGGCTCATGGCTGTTTTCAGGCTGGCCACACCCCTTTAGGGTGGGGGTCCCCACTGGGGTGCCTGGCCAGTCTGGGTGAGGGGCTGAGGGCCGTTTTCAGGCTGGCCGGGGACTGAAGCTCCCAGCCTCTCCTTTTTATCTTTTTTTTTTTTTTAAATTCTGGGATTTATTTACCTTCTATAATTGAAACTTTGTTGCTGTCACTGGAGCTGAGAGCTGGCCTGCTGAAAGAAGATCTAGGGTTTGTTTAGCTTCTATAATTGAAACTTTGTTGCTTTTGGAGCTTAGAGCCAGGCCCCAGCAGGTGGGGAACCTTGGCTTCCTCCATCACTGGAGCAAGCAAGCCTCTTGCTCATTTCAGCTGCGTGGCTGCCGGCCGCCATCTTGGTTGGCAGTTAATTTGCATATCCTGCTGATTAGCAAATGGGAAGCGTAGCGAAGGTATGGCCAATTATCCTTTTTGTCTTTTCGTAGATAGGATTGCTAAATAATTATTAGAAGTAATCATTAAATAGTAGAGAATGTGACCATGACAGGGGGAAATTCTATTACACTCTAGTCTACACTGTCTGATTAGCTTATTTCATTAATGATAGGACAGAAATGCCTTGATTATTAGAAAGGCTACTAAAAGATGAGTCAATTCTGGACAAAGGCAGCTGCTTCTATAGTGTAATTAGTGCAACAATAAAGCTCCAAATATTTATGACACCTATCCCTCTTACTACAAAGAAGTTCTAAAACTCTCAACATTATAAAGAAGCATCTGTGTAGGCCAAAGTAGCAACTCCCAAACCTTTTGATCTCAGGAACACTTCATATGCTTAAAAATTATTGAGTTCCCAAAGAGATTTTGTTTATGTGGCTTTTATATTAATAGATAGTATATCCAAATTTAAAATATGCATTAGTTGATTTTGAAATAATAATAAAAATCTTAATGCTGTGTTTACATATAAACATAAACAATATTTTTAGGGGGAAAAATCTATTTTCCAAACCCCAAAAAATTAAGTGAAAAATGACATTATTTTACATTTAAAAAAAATCTCTGGTTTAATAAAAGTCAGCTGGAATCTCATATTTTCTTCTGAATTCAATCTATTACAATACACAGTTTTGTTGCTGTATCTGAAGAAAATCCAACCTGGCACAGATATGTAGTTGGAACAGGGCAATGTATTTTGATAGTCTTTTCAGATAATTGTGACTATTTGCTACTACATCAAAACCCAACAAATAGAAATTTCTTAGTTGCAATATGGAGTAAACCATATCAATGATCTTTTTACTGTTACATTAAATTCATTGGTCTATGTTCAACTTTCAGTGGATTTTTTATCACACATTATTCTGCATCAGCATGCAGTGGTGATTTGAAAAATATGTGTTCACTGAATCATGCAGATCTTCAAATGTTGACACATTTCATTACATAATATTAAAAAAATCATATTTTAACATCACCACTGGTCTCATCAGACAAGCCTTTAAGAGTTGAAAGCCATCAAGCTCGTGATGACACTTACGTTTTCCAAAATCTAATTTTTGCCTAAAAGCTCCAATTTTATTGCAACCAATATTGTCAGTTATTTCCTTGAAGTGACAGGCTCACTTTATTTTTTGAGAAATATCTGCCAAGTATCTAAGTCTGAATTAGCATAGTTTGTTTGTCAATCATTCTTTCAAGTAAATGTGATCCTCCCTAAAAAAAACCTGCTAGCTCAGCTCAGAATTGAATCATGTGTCACAGAAGTGCTTTATGCATCCTTCTGGTTATATCTCACAGAATACTAAAGAGATATACACTCAGGGTCAAAATGTAATAAAACCATTAACCTCAATGCCCCCTAAAGGGGTTTTGACAATCACATTGGGGAGAAGGGTCTGTGAACCAAACTTTGAGCATCTCTGGGTGTAAACATCATATTTAAAAGGATTCTGAAGACATGCCAATCCATCAGGGGATTGAGACCAATGTATCACGTATTACAGACCCAGGACGCATTTAACATGACTTCACTGACCACATTTACTATTGGACTCCTTTGAAAGCAGGATATGATAAGTTGGTAGGGGAGAGCATGAGAAAAAAACATTGGTGGTAGTAGCAAAAAAATCTGGAGCATAGACCCAATGAGGAGAGAGGAGGTTTGGATAGGCATATACAGTACTTACAATTTAATTCACACAGAACCCAAAAGGTAAAGATATGAACTAAAGGAAGAAAAGGACCCTGCATCCTAAGTTGAATTATCACCTCAGACCCACTTTCATTTCACTTACCTGCCAATTTTCTTACCAAAAACGGTGAGTAAAAAATTAATGGCAATAATTAGGAGGAAATAGGCAATGCCTATCAAAGCAAATTTTACACACCAGTTCCTTGAGAGCCAGATGCACAGGATTCTCCAGCCTTGTCTCTGGACTGTGGAGTCTACACACAGACTACGTCATAAATGGCACAACTGGGGGTTTTGTAGCAAGGCCGTGTCATGCACCCTGTCACCTTGCTGGAACCACAAACACTTTTATCTTCTGGATTTCCAGATTAGCAGTTGTGCCAGTTCATTTTAATTCAGCTTCGACTGTAGATTTAGAGGTATCCACCGGGAGAGGATTCAATAAGTCTAAATGGTCTTCATTCACTTTCTAAAGTAAGTGCCTCTGGCATCAAGAACAGAATGTTTATTTTCATTGACCTAGAAATTCTATCTCTGGGAATATATTACTAAAAATAATTCTAATTACAGACAAACATTTAGCCACATGCTGTGCATGGCAGAGAAACAAGTCAAGTTACAGGGCAAGGTTAAGTAAACTTAATCTCTACTTGATGGATTAAAAGAAACCATTATAAATGACTCAGATACAAAAAAGCTTATGATAAATTGAAAAAGAAAAACCCCAAACAGATTGTGTGAATGAAAAAGGGCCACATACTAAATCTGACAAGCTCAGGGGAGGCCTGCATGGTAGGCCTAAGAAACTCAGAGACTGACAGTAACCATAGAGGATGGTCTAAACATAAAATTCCTAACCAAAAGTGGGTCAAGGTGGTTAGTCTTGTAGCTTCCTTGACAAAGGTCACTATTTACTTTAAATGAGCAGGTCTATTGTCTTTTTGCATCTAAGATAACGCAGATCCATTTCCCTGACTCCTCAAGGCACAAACACCAAAGCACCAGACCACAGAACCCATAGCTGCTGTTTTCTTGCCTGCATAGTATCTCTGAGTGCTGTAAATGTTAACTATCCTGTACCCACCAAAGTAAAAGAAGTATGTGTCTCTATTTTTCTTTTTATCTAACCATCACTTTGCTTTCTCCTGCCCCTTTAATCTATCATCAGTGGATTTCATGTAACCCTCCTTACGTCTCCTCCTTTTATTCTAATGTATAAAATAAACTGCAAAACTGCCATTCTCTGGAGCATTTTCCCAATCTGTTGAGACTTTGCTTCCTGGCAATTATCATCAGTTTGGCTCAAATAAACTCATAAAATTATCTACAGGTTTGGACATTTCGTCAACAATTGCTACAATTAAAAGATTGGAAAAAATGAAAACAATAAAAATCATACACACACACACACAACTCTATCAATAATGGTTGATTGTAGAGAATAATTGTAGAGAATAAACCATGCGACATTTTTCTACTTTTAATTTATCAAATGTTTGTGGGGCACCAACAAGAAGCTGACACACATCAGTGAACAAAACAAAGACCCACACCCTCATGAAGCTTCTGGCAGATGGAGACAGACAAATAATCATATTTATTATGTAAAGTATGCAGTCTGTTTTAAGGTATTAAATACTATGAAAAAGAAGCACCTGGAGAAAGCAGGTTGTATGTGCTCAAATGTCACCTTCCCAAAAAGGCAATCCGAACTTCCCCTGGATAACTGATTAACCCTCATCTTCAAGTCTTGCAGAATGAATAGGGGGTTCTAGACAGAGGAAATAGCTAGGGCATCTAGGGTGGGAATGTAACTGGTATGTTTAAAGTAACAGCAAAGAGGTCAATTTGGCCAAGGCAGAATGAGAGCAGGAATAGTAGTAGGGAGGTCAGAGAGATAATGAGGCCCAATCATAGGGTCCTTGTAGGCCCTGTACAGACTATGGATTTTACTCATTATATAAAGGCAAGGGTTCATTATTGAAAATGAGAAAAAAATAGGCCTATTTCAATGAGGTAGACCTTATGAAATATGTCTTGTAGGTGAACAGCCCCTACCACCTTTTGATTTTGAGCGCTTCAGCCAACTGCATATTGCTTTTCCCTTTCATGGAAGAGAGCTACGCAGGACCTCCCAAAGTGGCAGAGTTATCCCTTCCCAGACAAGAGCATGTCTGTACACAAGGATATATCAGAGGCCTCATTCTTCCCCTAGAATCTTAAAATGCCCACGCAGGCTCAGTAGTTGGTGCATCATCTCAGCTGGTCCCCCACCAATCTGCTGGGATTGAGGTTCAGCCACGAGTGAAGCAGTGTGTGTACTTACTGTTCTCACTCTATAGCCTTGACTTCTGTGCTGTCAGGTCATTTGCCAACTGAGTCACTTCATCTAGTTTTACATTTGCTTCATTCAAGCACTCTTTACGCATACTACAGAGCTTCTCAGCATTAACCTACAAGTTGAGAAAGAAGGGCTGGACATGGCTCATAAAACCCATGCTGAATTAGCTGTATGAGAAGGGAGGGGGGAGTTATGGGGAGGTTCCTGGACTCTTGTGCTCTCTTCTGCCCTGAAGGCAACAGCTAGCATTGGGAAACCATGTCTTCTAATTTAAGCAAGCACAATAAACTTAGGGCCTGTGCTCCTAAGAGACCTGGACTTCTCAGAGTATAGGGGTCAATAGAGAAATTCAACTCTCTGGATATTGGACCCTCTCTTGAATTCTTTGTTCTTTTGGAAGGGAACATGTCAAATACTGATGAATTACAGAATCTCTTCCCAAAATGATTTTATATATTTAACCATCTTATTTTCCCACTAGAATATAAGTGCCATGAGAATAAAAATTCTATTTGATCACAAATATACCTTCAGTGCCTAGAATAGTGCTAAGCACATACTAGTAGTTCACAAAATAAGGGGTAGGTATAGAAGGAGGGGAGGCAAAGGGAAGAGGAGATGAAGGAAGAAAGGATTGCCAAAGAGCTGATCAAGCAGGAAGGGAGAAAGTAGATAGATCTAAGCAGCAATCTATATTTTTTTAAATATTTTTTATTGATTTCAGAGAGTAAGGGAGAGGGAGGGAAACATCAATGATGAAAGAGAATCATTGATCAGCTGCCTCCTGCATGCCCCTACTGGGGATTGAGCCTCCAACCCTGGGCATGAACCCTGACTGGGAATTGAACCCTGACCTCCTGGTTCATAAGTCGATGCTCTTAATAACAGAAATTTGAACTGTCAAAGTATCTGCACCCTCCTGATCATGAAGTCAGCAGGCTCAAGATAATCCTATTGAGTTAATACTTCAATCCCAAATTGCAACTTCTGAGAATTGTTTTTTCAAAAGAGGAAAGGATATGCCAGTAGGCCTTTGCACTTCTACTTATTTAGATAACCAATCTAATCACTGGATTCTTGCCACACTCTGGAACTAATGCTAGTGACTGTAAAACCAACAAGACCAAGAGCTGCCAAATATAAGATGGTAATATCCTCTTTACTTAGCTTTAATTTGTATTCTTATTATTAACACTAGGGGCCCAGTGCATGAATTTGTGCATCTTGAAAGGAACTGTGGGCTGTGAGGCTGCGGTGCACACAGGGGCAAGTCTCGGCCCATCCTCCATGCCCCCGGCTGGTCCCTCCCACTGGGGACCCCAGTCCCCTGTCTGCTGGAAGCCCTGCTCCCGCTATGACTCCCATGCATTGATGGCACAGAGTGACTGGGGCCGGCACCAGCAGTAGGTGCAAGCAGTGGCTGCTGCCCCAATTGCCCCTCAGGAGCAGGGGGAGGTGGAGAAGCCCTCAGGGGTGATCAGGGCCAGCAGCCACTGCTCGCACCCACTGATGGCACAGAGCAATCGGGACCAGTGCCAGGTGTGAGCGGTGGCTCTGGTGCTGGCAGCGGGTGTGAGTGGGGCTGGTGCCAACAGCAAGTGCAAGCACCAGGCAGGACCATGGCATGCGGGAGCAAAGAATTTTCAATAACCACCAGAGGCTCATCCCAATGACAGCAACCAGCGCCCCACCTTGGTCTGGTGCCCCTGCTCACCTGCTCCACCATCATGTCATGGCCAATAGCCACCATGTTCCATGCTCTGCCACCTGCTGCCGATGCCTACCATGTTCCGGGCGTGCCCCCTGGTGTTCAGCACAAGTCACAGCAACCGGTTGTTCATTTGTTCGGTTGTTTTGCATTCAGTCTATTTGCATATTAGGGTGATAGATAGATGATAGATAGATAGATAGATAGATAGTTGATAGATAGATAGATAGATAGATAGATAGATAGATAGATAGATAGATAGTCAAACATAGTAGAATGACATTGGTGGTGCTACTGACCCATAGTTCTGTGGAGTTTACAAAGCTGTTTTGTGTTTTGCTCTTTACACGGATTAAATGTCAACCCATACCACTTCCCCATGAGACTTTGTCTCTAAAAGAAAGAGTGTTATGGAAATGTCAGAATAGGAAGACAAAGAAGTGATCACCTATAGGCATTTGGGAAAATGGTGAACCTGGTGGTAAATCTAATAGTCTCAATGTTAACCTAATATTTATGATAGAGCAATGGCCAAGGATCAGGAACATTTAAAAGATGATACCAGGTTTGGTCCTCTGGTAAACCTCTGCATTAGCACATATCCTGGAGGTCTCCAACTGGAGTGTACACTATGTTGAAGATTGTTCTTTTAAGCTCATACTAGTGACTATTCTAAACTTCCTATGAAAGACTACCAGATTATATCTTCTTATATCCCCAAGCCCAAATACATTGTTTGACACAATATAGGCACTTCATAAATGTCTGAGACACTCAAATTATTGCAGACTTTGATGAGAGGCTGGCCATCATACCCACTAAAGTTTACTTAGAGGTCATAGTCAAGCTCTCCTTATAAACTCCAACATCCTAATTTTTTTTTAACTTGGTTAGAATCTTATCCACCGATTAGCAAGCAGGTGAAGAGCCAAATCACATATATGCCCATTAGGAAGCTAACGAGGAAAGTCATATAGTTCTATTTCACAGATGTCCCCGAGCACATCCAGGCTTGTTGGGGGTTGTGAAACCACACCTGGCAGGTATTTCATGGCAGCTTCTCACACAATGCCATCAGCATCACGCAGGTTAGAGCACTGATGTTAAATGCCAGGCTCACTCTCCGATGCTATCAGAAGGAAGCGATGCTAGTGACAATTGGGACAGTGTTTGGATGGTCTGGAATTTGTAATTATGTTTTGAACGTTGAATATGTTTGTCCTCATTTATGAAACTTGGCACACTCACTGCTTTCCTCATATTACTCAGGAGTTCAGGTTGACTCTGTTTTATAAATGAGAAAAGTGTTAGGCTGAATACCGTGCCCAAATTCACATAGCTAATCAGTGTTGGAATTAGGATTTAAACTGATAACTGCCTGTGCCGATGCAGTAAAAGAAACATATCAAATACTAGATTCCTAAGATATGAATTCGTAATAACAAAGAAAATTGATGTCCTAATTGGCTCAAATTGTCAAGAATCCTGGGTCCCAGAGGAAACTGGATAAAAATAAGATGACTGTTAATCATTTTTATTTTATGTTGTCTCCAATAATAAGTGACCCATTAACTGGGCCATGAGGAACACATCCAGGTGTGAGAAATGGCACTTCTGTTTATGGCCCTGAATATGCTATGCTAGGCACCTGTTTGCTGAGGGTGAAAGAACACAGATCTCTGTAATATGAGAGAGTCAATGATGTGTGGAAGTGGCAAGCAGAGGAGCCAGAGATTCTCCAGTTTTCAAGAGACACCTGTGTGGTAAAGTAGGCAGCCACCTGGGCAGACAGACAAGGCACTGGCCCGTAGGCATAGCTTCAAATGGTAGGTATCCATGGACACTGCTAACCATTGGTACAGTGTTTTCAATTCACAAAGTATTTTAATATGCAGGATCTTCAAAGATAATGAGATTGTTTCTCTAAAGGTGGCCTGTACAAGAATATAACATTCAAAGGGGTTGTACCTTCAAAAGAACTTCACATTTAAGCATAAGGATGGCCAATTTTCACACCAGGAAAGAAGAGGTTAATGGAAAAATGCACATTCATCTTAAAGCTGGTTCTTAAAATGATGCATAAAAATGCTGCCTCCCAGAAATGCAGGAACCAATGGGAGTTCAAAATAATCAAAATAATTGTGAGATTGCCTATAACTTCTAAATTTCCCTGGGCCTCCCTGACAGCATAATATGCTTTTGAAAATGCTTCCGTTTCCAATGTACCATTGAGTATTGGCATTTCTGGCATTATAATTCAGGAAAGATGAAGTAAACAATTCAAGGAAAAGTTCAGCATAATGTGTGTGCCTCTGAGAGTGAACAGAATCGATTTATCCCACCAACAGATATTTAAGGCAGCAGCGGAATGTGGTCACCCACAGATATACACAGGATTTAGAGTTGAAGCCCAGGTATGACATATAATTGTGGGACCTTAAATAAGTCACTGAACCTATGAGCCAAAGAATTCCCAGAATTTTGTGAAATTTTGCATGTGTAAAAGTTAATGCTGGTAATTGAGTGCACAGATCACACAAAGCATGTAGTAAACATGAGTAAAATAAGACCTAGTTTCTGCCTTAGAGATGCTTTCTACTTAAGCAAAGTTAAAAAGCCATAATGTTAAAAAAGGCCCTAAGTGCTACAGGAATTCAGAAATAGATAAATCTTAATATGGGAAGTTGAAATTGAGCGTTCTGTGGAGCAGGTGAAGTTTGGAAAAGGCAGAAGTTCTAAGATCGCTTTTAAGTGGGGACATCATTCAGTAAAGTCATGTCTAGAAATATTAATATGGATACTGGATAGGATGGACTGGCAAAGAGAAGACCAAAGCAAAAAATAGTAATTTAGGAAGCCACTGAGATAGTCCAGCTGACAAGTAATAAGAGTGCTACATGTTCCTGGGAGTGGACTGCAAAGCTATAAACCAGTGCAGAATTGACCTGCTGCAGTAATTGATTGGAAAGCAAAGAATAAGAGCGGACACAAGTGATCAAGTACAGGATTTAAAGCCTGGGTGTGGGAAGAACCAGGGTGCCAAGAGCAGAAATGTACAGAGGAAACACCAGCTTCAGGAGAAGATTGTAAGTTTGGTTTTAGAAATGCTGATTTCAGAAACAGAAATCACAACGTATCTTTGAAAGAACAATATAAGGGAATACTTTTGTTGTTGTTAATCCTCACCCAAGGATATTTTTTCCATTAATTTTAGAGACAGTGGAAGGGAGGGGGCGGGAGAGAGAGAGAGAGAGGGGAACATTGATGTAAGAGAGATACATCAATTGGTTGCCTCCCGCATGCTCCCCATCCAGGGCCAGAGAGCAAACCTGGAGCTCAAGTATGTGCCCTTGACCAGGAATCAAACCCACAACCTTTCAATCATGGGCTGACGCTCCAACCACTGAACAACACAGGCCAGGGCTAAGGAAATGCTTTTAAGAAAAGTGGGGGAAATAAAAGACATTGCAGGGGTTAAGGGAGTAAGGGGGAGTGAGGTATATACCTACCTATGGAATGGCCCCCGATGAGGCACACCCTCAGGTATTCATACTCTGTGTAGACCCCTGATCCTGACTTGTAACTGATGGGAGTCTACAGAGTCACTTACTGCATTATAAATCTGCCTCAGAAGAATTTCTGCAGCTTCTGTCTTGGTTTCTTGGAATCCGTGCTTGGTCTTAGTGCCTTGAATTGCCACATAAGAAGTCCACATCCCCTGTAGCTGCCATGTTGTGAGGAAGCCCAAGCTAGCCACAAGGAGAGGTCACATGGAAAGAGAGAGCTCCAACCAGCTCCTAGCTGTTCTAGCTATCCCAGCCCAGGAGTCAGACATCTGAGTGAATAAAAATTCAGATGACTCTAGTCTCAACTATCATCTAAGCTAAGCCAGTCAACTCCCAGAGCCAGGAGAGGGAATAATAAAAAATTGCTTTAAGCTACAAGGTTTGGAGGTGATTTGTTATTCAGAAATAGGTAGAATACTATTTTTTGGTCAAGGAGACAAATTAAGGCATATATAGACAGATTGAGCTTTCTTCTCAAAATCCAATCACTAGCCCAGCCTGTGTGGCTTAGGGGTTGAGCCTCGACCTATGAACCAGGAGGTCACGGTTTGATTTCTGGTCAGAGCACATGCCTGGGTTGCAGTTTCAGTCCTGTCAATGATTCTCTCTCATCATTGATGTTTCTATCTCTCCCTCTCCCTTCCTCTCTGAAATCAATAAAAATATATTTTAAAAACAAACAAACAAAACCATATCTTCTGATAAGGAATTTTAAAAATCCAATCACTAGTATCTGAAAAAAGGTCCTTTTATTTTAGGGTGTTTTTTTTAATGGTTGAATAATAGTTATGTGAAAGAATATTTAATTATTTGAGACAAGAAGGAAAGAAACGGATGAGTGAAAAGAAAAATTTAACTTAAGATAAAGAGAGAAGTTTTACTGAATGGTTTTGATGTTACCAGTCTTATCTTATTAGGCCTTATTAATTGAAAGCAAGGGTTCAGTAAGGCAGGATTTGAATCTGAGGAAGGATTTTGCTTCTGTTTTAAAAATAAAAAAGTAAATTTTAAGAATGAAGAACTGAGAAACAATGAAATTCTAGAGAAGGTTGGAAAGTATAAAACCCATGTCTAATTCATATGGCTTTATGGTGAACCTATCAGCAGTTTTATGATTGCACTAGAGGCCCGTTGCACAAAGAGATTCGTGCAATAGACCTTCCCTTCCCCTGGCTGCTGGCACCGGTTTTTCTCTGGCACCTGGGACCCAAGCCTTCACTCCTCCTCTGTCCAGAGCCGCCTTCCATCTTCACTCCGCCGCTGCTTCGTGCCTATGTGTGCAAATTAACTGCCATCTTTGTTGGGTTAATTTGCATACTCTCCTGATTGGCTGGTGAGCGTAGTGGAGGGACGGTCAATTTACATGTTTCTCTATTATTAGGTAAGATGACTTCCTACTGAAATGTGTAGGAACAGAGCATTCCTGAGTGTAAACAGGAGGCACAGGAGAGTCCAGAGAAAGTAAGGTCTTCTAGGACCTCACTTGATCTGAGGAAGGCAAATGAAGCCTACAGAGCATTGAGAGAGAACATTTTCATTGCTGAGTGAAAGACAGAATAAAATACAGAATACACAAGAGAGAGGAGAAAGGGAGGACCCAAGTCCTCGCTAGATTTCTATTCTAAGATAATTTGGGGTGGGGTGTCAGGAATAGTGGTGGGGTTAGGAGAAGCAGGAGGTTTGTTTTTCTTTCTACTCAATGTGGTCTTTAAAGGGGATTAATGGTAAACATTTTAGGAGCCACTCAGTATCTCTAAAGAAATTGTACTTGTTTCTGGCCACAATCCATGAAGATCAAGCTTTACTGTTGGTTGGTGTCTTTCCCAGATGACTTGACAAATTTTGCTCTCAAGGAAAATGTGCTCTGCTTGACCGAAAGCAAACCTCCTCTCAACTGCCAGAAGGTAGGGTGGTCATTACCTGTGATCTGATGCTAGTCATTTGAGATGAGCACTTGTATAGATTCACAGACTCAGTGAAGAAAGATGTCATAAAACTTTTAGTGCTGGCTGGTTAAAGAGATGCCAGAGGACGTGAGGGAGAAAAAGTTCTCTCTTTTCAGCGAAGCTGTTTGTGTCCGCATTCATTCAGAAAGAATTAAGAAGTATCTGTGCCACTCTTAGAGAGTGATTGCAACACAAAGCCTTTTGTCAAGAGAGACATATTGCTCACATAACTAGCAACTTCACTTTTCCAGCAACTAACTTATGGCATCACCAGACAGAACTACAAGAAATGTGCACTGGAATTCTAATAAAACTAGGAGCCATTGTAAGGCTATGTGCAAGTGATGGCCATGTGACCTTAACAATGATCCCTGAGGTTAGACCTGATCTAATCCATTTGAAGAACTATAGCCTCCATCAGCAAATACCTCAAGTCACCAATCCAGTTTCTTTTTCTATCTTATCCAATTCTATATTTTAAGGAGGGCTATGAGATGTTTATTACCTTAGCTCAGTCATCTGCTCAACATGGGTCAGATGGTCATCCACTTCTAGCTGCAAGTCACTCTTGTCTTTTTCCAGTTTCTGTTTGATTTGTTGTAGATCTTCTACCTGGCTCTTTCTATCAGTCAGGATATATGCATGTCTCAACTTCAGAAGTTGCCTCAAAGTGCAGCGTGGCCTCTTCCATATCCCCGCGAAGCTTCTGTAATTTCCTGTCTCTTAGTTTTCTCCCGCTGGCCAAACTGTCCCCTCCTGCCTGCCCAAGCCTCCCATTCAAGTCTTCCAGTTCTTGGGTGAGGTCAGCTCTGTCCCTCTCCACCTTGGCTTGAGTGATCCTTCTAACTTCCAGCTCCTCTTTCAAATGCTGTATGTGAGTCTATAACAATAAATAATCTTGACTTTTACTAAGACGTTGTGGCATATTTCATAGTAAGAACTTTACTGTATATATGCTTTTTAATTTCTCCACAACTAAGAAAAGTAACAGAACACCTTTGGTTCCCATTTAATAGTTAAAGAAAATAGAATACCCAGAAGCTTTGCTCCAAATCAGTAGTAAGACCAGAATTAAGATTTGCAGTTCCTCCATATATCCCAGCCCTTAGTTATATATATGAAGGGGAAATTTTAGTAAAGAATACACTCCAACAGAATACAGAACACCTTTCACATATCAAGAAAAAAAATTTAAAGACAGCTTATAAAAAATAACATGATGCCTTTTATATTAATACCTCATTAATCTGAAATTAATTTACCTAATAATCTCAAATATTAGAAACTCGGGCAAAAATCTGATCAATAGGATAATATGAAGCAATTTACTCATAAGAAACAATATCAACTTAATTTGACACACAATCTTGGTGAACTTGGTTATTTGGTTTCTTAATCTGCAGGCAATTTTCAGTAGCAGGAGATTTGGAATAGCAAAGTAGAATTGATGAAGGAATAGGGACTACTAAAGAGAGTAGGAATCTAATACCATTAAATTAAGAATTATTAGTCAAAGAAAAGTAGTGATAAAAACTCTGAGAGCCCAAAATTCTTTTAGTGTAGGGGCAAATAGCTCTAGAAATCTTGATAGAATCATTGTATTACAGTACATCAAAGCCACTGATGTTCATTAACATCACCTTAAATAATTAGGCATAGGGAGGGTAGGGGGAAAAACAGAATCTATTTTAGAATATGTTTTCCTTTCCATTAAATAAGAGTACCACAACTTAAAGGAAGCCAATTTCTAGATCATACTAAATATGTAGGCTCTCAGACATGTGAATGGGTCATGACGAAGTAGGTGCTAACAAATGTATGATTTCACATCCAAGTAAACGTGATCTCCATCCAACTAGTTATCTTGGGATTCGATACCTTTATCCCAAACAATGCTGTCACTGGACCAAACATTTCTTCAGAATAAAGCATTTTCTTTTTATCATCAAGGTAAGAAAATCTGTCTTTTAGATAAATTAATTTTTTTTTATTTTGGGTAAAGTCAAGTGTCATTGGAAGACAAGCCTGGTGAATATGATAGATAATTACTTGGAGATTAATGTTGTGTCTGAAAGCATGTCCATGTAGCAATGAGTCTGTTTTGTTTTTTTAAATTTGGCTCAAAATGTCTCAGAAGAAATTATCAAAAAGGGATTCTAAAATTATTTTGCATAATAGCTAATTACTGAGATAAATATTTATCTCCAATGGAAAAACATCCATCTGTGTGCATAACTAAGAATTTACTAGTATAAGTATACATATATAGTATTTGTATTATTTTATAAAAGGTCATATGGTATAAAACAGTCATATGGTCTAAAATGTATTAATAGCTGTTCATATGAGATGTTTTGAGGCTACATGTAGCTACAAAACAAATTTTCAGCATAATTGCCTTCTAATCACAAAGACTAATCATCATAAAAAGTGAAATTGCTAACACTGAATGCTAACACCGGGTCAGGCACCGTGCTTACCACTAACATATACTGTTGCACTTAATAATATTAGTTCAAAGGTTACCAGGAAGATTAACACATGAAAAAAATATATGTCCAGGGTTTTATTACAGTACCTGAGTCATGGCAAACATTTAACAATTAGTTGCTTTTATTATCCTCACTAGAGGTCCGGTGCACAAATTTGTGCACAGATAGGGTCTGGCCGGCCCTGCCCCCTGGTTGAACTCCTGGTTGGTCAAACTCCTGCCCGAATGGACAATTTGCATATTAGGCTTTTATTATATAGGGTAAGAAAATTTAAGCTTAAAAAGAGTAATTTTCCCTGGATTCACATATCTGTGGAATGCCACGACTTACCTTTTAACCATTGCTCTTTTCTGCCTCTGTCTGTGTTTGGTTAAGGGTATGGATACTTTGGCAGAACATTTGTCACTGAAGCACCAATCATCACGTATTCATCTAAATACAGGTACTCACAGGTGTCTGGTAAATGACTACCTGAAGCTCTTTAACCATCTGCCGAGGCTGAGCCACCAGGTCTTTCTCATGCTCCACTTTTGAATTCATCTGACTCATTTCTAATTCTTTCCTGTTTGGAAAAATGTACCAAATGCAATTGTTCAGAATAAAGCATTTTTGGTTCCCATTTACTAGTTAAAGAAGATAGAATACCCAGTAAGAGTAATAATGTTATGTTTAAATATTTTTAAAATTACAATAACACATGAATTCATTCTCATTGTAAAAATTCAACATTACATCTACATCCAATCTCTGTTCCTTCCATAGAGGTAAACACCATTGTCAGTTTGGTGTGAATCAATCAACCTTTTTTTAAAGTATTGACATATGTTTGTGTTTATATATCAGTAGAAATAGTTTCTTTATTTCTTTTTTTTATTATAGCAGATATACTATTCTATACATTTGTATTTATAGTTATATAACTTATTTTTAACCCAATAATACTTTGGAGATTTTTCCATGTTAGCCTACATATAGATTGCTTCAATTAAAAATATACTTATCCATGATTTAGATATCCGGAGCTTTTATTTATCCATTTCCCTATTAATAAGCACATAGGTTTTTCTAATATTTTGCTTTTATAAATAAGACTTTTCATATACATGCTCATTGTGTACAAGTACATGTTTCTATAGAGTGAATACTGAACAGAGAATTGCTGGATCAGGGAGATATGTGCTTAAAAATATACAACCCTGCCCTTTGACCTCCAACAGTAGTGTGAGATTATTATTTCTCTACATTTATGCTTCATATTAGTATACTTCTAAACTTTCTAATCTGAGGGAATAGATTAGTATATCATTGTTTACCTTGAATGTCCTTGTTTTTAGTAATGACAGCTTCTTGTCAACTATGAGGATTTAAAAATGGCCATAAATCAAATTGCATGATTTAATAATCATGCAATTAATAAATTATAGATTTCTTTTAACATTCTCTACATTTATTTTTTGGTATCTGTTGCAAATATTTCTCCTACTTACAATTATTCACAATTTTATTTTTTTGGCTTTTGCCACATAAATGTTTAAAAATTTGATGTAGTAAAATTTATTAAGATTTTCCTTTTGTGATTTATCCAAGAAGATTTGATCTGCCAATTTCCTAAGATTTATAGTACTTTATAGTACTTTTTAATGGGTTTTTGTTGTTTTTATTGCAGTAAGAACATTTAACATGAGATGTACCCTATCTACCCTCTTAACAAATATTTAGGTGCACAATATTGTTAACTATAGGCACAATGCTGTGCACAGATCTCTAGAACTTAACCACCTTGCATAACAAACTTTATACCATTGAATAGCAACTTCACTTTGCCTTTCTACTCTCTTTCTATGAGTTTCACTATTTTAGATACCTCATGTAAGTGGAATCACGCAGTATTTGTTCTTCTGTGACTGGCTTATTTCACTTAGCATAATGTCTTCCAGTTTTGTCATGTTGTAACATACAGGAAGATTTCCTTCATTTTTTAAAGGCTGAGTAATATTTCATTACATGTATACATATTTTCTTTATGCATTCATCCCTCAATGGGCATCTATATTGTTTCCATATCTTGGCTATTGTGAATAATGCTGCATCTTCCAATGGTCTTATAGTTTTATTTTTACATTGAATTCTTGAATGCAACTGGATTTTGTGTGTGTAAGTAATATGAGTAGAAAATTAACTTTTACCTCAGAAAATGAATAGCTAATAATCTCAGCATCATTTATTAAGTAGCCTATCTTGTCATCAATATTTTAAATTGCCATCTTTATCATGTACTAAGCTTCCATATTTAGTTTCATTTATAGAAAATGTTTTATAATAAAGTTACAACTTTCTGCAAGCATGGATTTCTAAAATGCCAGTGCTCTTTGACCTGGAAGAACATGGTTATCATTTTTACTTTGCTGAGCTTAAAAACTATCTGCAAAATTAAAGGCTGAGAAGACTCATCATTTTGCCTTTCACTGTTCCATTACATTCGTAAGGTTACTTATTTCATCTTTTCCAAATACTTATCAAGTTCACTATCTTATTAATAGAATATTAATCATGCCTGACCACAGGCATGTATAATGGAAACCATGTCCACATACAGGAAAACCAGCATCACAGCTGCTCGGTTGACTCTTCTTTTTCACTGTGGGTCCTAATGACCAATATGCTCCCAGCTTTTTACTCTCGGACCTCACTGTTTCCCCCCTCATTGGATATATTCCAAATTAACTTGAAAATTAATGGTGCGATGAAAGTCTAGCTAAACAGAGGAAGACAAAAGGCACATGGTGAGAAAATCCATTTCAAGGCGTTGTGAAACTAAACTAGAACAGCCATCTTGACCTCGGGATCCACATGAACTGAGATTCCACTAATTTTGATTGTGTGATGTTTTGCTTTAGATTGTAAGGTTTAACACTAATATAGCAAAAATAGCAACATAAATAATAGAGTATATCTGGCAAACAAGTATATTTTTAAGTAATCAGAGAATACAGGCTGTCCCAAAAAAATGTATACACACTTTAAAGCTGATAGCTCAATTTTGAAAATGAAATGTATTTTAATAAATACTGTCTTTATAATTATTCAAAAAGTGTGTGTATACACTTTTGGGACATCCCATATATATATAAGACTTCAAATTAGGGCCCATTGTTTATTTTGATTTATTTTTACTTTTATGCCATTGATCTCATCATAAGTAGAAGTAAGCCCTTTTTTTTACTTGTAGCCTCAATAATTCACATCTCCTATGCTTTAGACTGTTCACTCATATCTACTAGTCAGATGCCTTCTCAGTTATTTTCTTCTAAATTATGCATTGACTCCTTTTTACAACTATATAATAAAGTCCAGCAAAAAAAAAAAATCCATTTCCTAGTCTCGTTATCCTCCCCTTCAGGTTTTGAGAGATCTGGCCCAGGAGTTGTGAGGATAAATGATATGAGAAAGCTGTTCCTTCCAATATTTGGTCTCCCAGAATCTCATGTCAACACAAAGGTGGCTTACTTTCTCAGCTTTTCTGTAAGCTCCAGCTGGCTGCTCTCCAGATGCCACACTCTCCTGGTGCAGCTGGAAATGGCCCTCCAATTGGCGCTTTTCCCTTTCACGTTCATTTTCGCCTTTCTCTCCTGCTCAAGGGCACCCTCAAACTGACAAAAGAAGATAATTACTTAGCTAAATAAATAGGTAAAGTTTATATTTCACTAGATGTGCTCATTAATTACTTCCCTTTTGGAAAATTTAAAAAAATAGAAGCACAGGTTCTGTAAATGATGCCCAGCTATGTAGATATTTTATTTTTTGTTTATTGAATTTTAGAAAGAGAGTGGGAGAGAGAGAGAAACAACTATTTGTTTTTTCACTTATTTATGCATTCATTCATTGGTTGTTTCTTGCATGTGTCCTGACTGGGGATCAAACCTACAATCTTGGCACATCAGGACAATGTTCTAACCAGCTGAGCTACCTGGCCAGGACCGCTATGTATATACTAGTATTTTTAAATAAATATTGCACGTATCAATAGGATAACAAAAGAATCTAGCAATCACAGGGATGGAAGAAAACTTTGGAGATTAAGGAATACACATTCTATCCTAAGGAAGGAACCAATAATAAATGGTCAGTTGTAGGGCGTGGCTATAAGGTTAAGCCTCAGACTGCCCTGTTGGCAAAGCCACAAACAAGTCCCGCTTAGAGGGCACAGTCCTCTTAGTACAATTAGGCTTGACCTTATGATGCTCCCTAGATCCTTCCTAGGTTGCTAATGGGCTGTGGGAGGTGCAGCAAGTGCTGCCAAAACAAGTGAAACTCACAAGAACATTGTAACTATGGTGACCACTACCTTGTTTACCTCTGGCTATAAAATAAAGACTCAGCTTGCCTCTGGATCTCTCTGTGTCAGGCACAGGAAGATCCACCTAGACCCAGCTTATTCTCTTTGTCATTTCTTCATCCTTCACCGCCCTCACTCAGGCTTGTGAACCCTTGGCTGAGCTGGCTTGGCACAGCCAGTGACAACTTGTTTGATCGCTCTCCAGTGATGGGAAGCTCACTTCTTCATATGGCAGCTCATTTCATGGGTGGATAAGTCCATTTACTCAGGAGTGTTTCTTCATAAGAAGCCAAGATATTCTTTGTAAATTCTTCCCACAGGTCTAAGCTCTGATCCCTGGGGCAGTACCAAGTAAACCTGTCTCCACAGCTGTCCTGAGTTTCCCAGCTCAGTACTGACCATTTCAAACATGTATCACATGATTTGCATACCTCCTTAACTCCCTGGGTACTCTCTTCTAGTCAATTACATTAGGTCATACTCTGGTACCACAGCAAAGTGCTCAGAATATTCTAGTTTTGTCTGAATTAATGTTGCTGATAATGATATTGAGGTCAATTTAACAGGATAGATAACAGTTATAATATAGCTATTTTTTCATTGGTATGTTTACTTTTTAGTAATGGAAGCAAAGAGAAAAAATATGAAATTTAAATGGGTGGAGGAGGGAGAATTTCTGGAAGTTGTATGTAAAAATCTGAAAGTACATAAACTGCAGGAGAGAACACTATGTGACACCAATAAATACTCATGCAGAGGCTTTGTGAGATACACAATCAGTAGAAATAGGAAGAGAAGTGAGACAACTAATAAGTAATAGAGGAAATTGATAGAGAGACTTGAGGAAAAAGCAGGTAATCTAATCTAATAAAAGACAAACATGCAAATTGATCGTACCTTCACTATGCCTTAAGTCACGCCCACCAGCCGATCAGAGCGACTATATGCAAATTAACCCAACCAAGATGGCGGCCGGCAGCCACAGAGCTGGAGCGAGCAGGAGGCTTGGGTTGCCCCTGGCGGTGGAGGAAGCCAAGCTTCCCACCCGGCCTGGCTGGATCTGAGCTCCACTCAAGGCTACAAAGTTTCAATTATAGAAGGTAAATAAATCTCAGAATAAAAAAAAAAGAAAAAAAGGAGAGGCTGGGAGCTTCCGTCGCCAGGGGGCTTGGCCAGCCTGAAAACGGCCCTCAGCCCCTCACCCAGACTGGCCAGGCAACCCAGTGGGGACCCCCCACCCTAAAGGGGGTGTGGCCAGCCTGAAAACAGCCATCAGCCCCTCACCCAGGCTGGCCAAACCTCCATGGGGTGAGGGTCCCCACTTGGGGGGGACTTGACCAGCCTGCAAACAGCCATCAGCCCCTCACCCAGGCTGGCCAGGCACCCCAGTGGGGACCCCCACCCTGAAGGGGGTGTGACCAGCTACAAACAGCCATCAGCCCCTCACCCAGGCTGGCCAGGCACCCCAATGGGACCCCCACCCTGATCCGGGACACCCTTCAGGGAAAACCAGCCAGCCCCCCACCCATGCACCAGGCCTCTATCCTATATATAAAAGGGTAATATGCAAACTGACCCTACAGCAGAACGACTGGGAATGACTGGTCACTATGACACACACTGACCAGGGGCAGACGCTCAATGCAGGAGCTGCCCCTGGTGGTCAGTGCGCTCCCACATGGGAGCTCTGCTCAGCCACAAGCCAGGCTGATGGCTGCCAGTACAGTGGTGGTGGCGGGAGCCCCTCCTGCCTCCTCAGCAGCGCTAAGGATGTCCAACTGCAGCTTAGGCCTGCTCCCCACTGGCAAGTGGACATCCCCCGAGGGCTGCCGGGCTGCCAGAGGGATGTCTGATTGCCAGCTTAGGCCAAATCCCCTGGGAGTGGGCCTAAGGCAGCAGGTGGTCATCCCCCAAGGGGTCCCAGACTGTGAGAGGGCACAGGCCGGGCTGAGGGACCCCCCACCAAGTGCACAAATTTTTGTGCACTGGGCCTCTAGTAATAATAATAATAATAAAACCTATCCACCCTTGTCAGCAATTTTATAAAGGATAAGCTGTGGGGACTAATAAAAGAAGGAAAGCACACACTATGTCAGCTGGGGAAGGGAAAGGAAGAACAATGAAGCTATCCATTGAGGCTGGTCTGATAACTTGCTATCACAGGGTACTTAGAGGCAGAACAGAACACCATCTTTGGAACCTTACAAGTACTTTCCAATAGTGTATGTAGAACACAGCTTGTGAATTCCATCTCTTTCAACTAGAAATAAACCTCAGGTCCCACTGGAGACATGACAGAGCCTTTAAGCCAATCCTTCAACATCAGTGCCAGATGAAGAGAGTACCAGCCTATCTGTGGGGCAAAATACCAGGTTCTGTGGGGAAAAGTAGTCACTTAGAGTGATAACACTTCGTGATCCATCCCAATGTTCTCAGACTGCCCAGGGTTGTATGAAATTTACATTTAAAAACTGACGGATTAGACACTGGGGCTTCTCTCTACTATAGTGGTTCCTGTAGTGGTTCAATGTACATTAAGAAAAAAAAGCACACTATTTCTAATAATGAAGGAAACAAAACATGCTACTAAGTTCTCCTGAAGTTGTCAAGGTAAATTAACTAAATAAAAGTTGGAGATTTGTATATCTGTAGACAGACAGCTAGCCAGCTAGACAGAGCACTTCTTACCTCATCTACTTGCTGTTTCAGTTTCAAGTTGGCTTTGCTCAGGTTACTGAGTTTCTCCTGCTCTGTGTACAGGTCATCCAGGGTCTGCTGACGGGCCTCCTGCACAACCTTGGCTGTTAAGTTTGCTGATATCCTCATTTAGAGACTCCATTTCCTCACTCAAGTTCTTGGCCTGTGGGAAGAAGACAATAACAGCTTTATTAGAGCTTTCACTGAAAGGTTGGGCACAACGGTAAGGATCATCTTCTCCCTTTTTCTAGCACACACACACAAAAATCTTACGAGCTATCCATTGTCATAAAGAGCCAAATGTAGCCAAATTCTTCATGTACTTTCAAAAACTCTGAATCCACCCTTTCTTTCACACATACAAAATGATGTAACTGCCCTGAAGTGTTGCTTAGCAGTGAGAGCATTGGCCCTCACACTGAAGGGTCATGGGTTTGAATCCTGGTCAAGGGCATGTACCTAGGTTGCAGGTTTGATCCCTGGCCCCGGTTGGGGTGTGTGCAGGAGGCCACCAATCAATGTGTCTCTCTCACATCAATGTTTCTCTCTCCTCCTCCTCCTTCTATCCCTCCGTCCCTCCCTTTTACTCTCTCTAAAAATCAATGGGAAAAGTATCCACTGGTGTGGATTAACAAACAAACAGTGGTCATGGTCAGGGAAGGGGTACTTTGGTTAATCAAATATTGTCAATATAGCTCCAAGAATGGCCAGTTTTGAGAGTGCCACATAATTGTATAACAAGAACACCACTTATGGTAGAGCCTTCTTTTGAATATTCAGAGGGCACACGTTGATCTGGTGGTGCGTCAATGTCCAAAAAAGGTGGCAGTTAGAGATGAGGTCCAGCTGATAAAATAAGCAAACGTGGAAGCTGCCTATCTCAGACCCATGTTCTTTTTATGAAAGCAAAACCAATGGCACACGAGTTGCTATTTAATCATCTGTCAAAATTGCAGTGTCATTCTGGAGACTGGTTATTTATCAGAAGTTCGATACAGACTCTTCAGCTGTATCAAATCCATACACAGATGTGCAAGTTAAAACCCTCAACTGTAAAGGACAAAACAGCAAAGTCCTTAACTGGAATTAAATTGGCATACCAAGGTCAAACTCCACATCAATGACAGAGCTGGAGACTCACACACTCCCAAATCGCCTTTCAGTAAACTGCATCATGCTCACTCTCCTTCCAACAAAGGGCACTTAGAGGCCCCGCGAAACCATTTCGCTCTTTCAATTAGATTTCAGATGCAAGGAGATTAAAACAAAAGAAGAGGTTTCACTGGGGAGAGTTAGTGGGGTAGCACAAATCAAGCTGGAAATTTGAGCTGGGACAGCACAGTTCATCAGACCCTTCATTTTATGCCATTTCGGACTCCCACTGCTGTCAAGTTTGCAGACCACTGTGTTAGTTAATTTAAACAGAGCAAGTCTGGTACCGAACCCTGCTTGGGAGGGGCATTCAGGCATTCAGGCATCCAGGCCTTCCTAACATTATAGAAAAAGGACCTTGTGCTCTGTAGCACACTTCTGCTTCTGTGACTTCACCAATATTGTTTCCAGGTCATCGATTTCTTTCTTAAACTCGGAACATTCATCTTCGAGTTTCCGCCCCCTGGCAGTCAGCTCAGAATTTATCTCCGCCTCTTTCTCCACCCGTGCAGACAGGGCCTTGACTCTGGCCTCCAGCTGGATCTTGGATTTAATCAGCAACTCGCACTGCTCTTCAGCATTTGCCAGGGTCTCTCGCTCCTGCCATGATGAGGAGAAAATTGTTGCCAACAGCTGGAAGTAATTTATCAGCTAGGTGAAAATGCTTCTTAACACCAGCAAAAAGATAATTGCCTGCCCTCTGCCCAGCACTTTCACCTACCTTCTTTCCTAAGCAGTTGAAATAATATCCCCAGTTGCCTTGATCCTATTGTTGAGAAGTAGAATAGTTGCAGTGTTTGGAGGTGCTTTGAATCTTTCAGGCCATTCGGTAGATTAGATTACCTCTTCTAAAGCACTTAATAGAATCCTGGTGGCCTGAAGGAGCTAACAGCCTCCAGAAATCATGGGTGTCCTGCTTAAATCACAGCTTCTGGAAGCATCCACTGGGCATAGTGTTTGAGGTTGATACTTGCTCAGAATACAATCTTTTAAGAAGTATTTCCCCAGACAACCGAATATTTATAATATTATAAGCACCCTGATGTAATTGCTTAATATATATTGGCATCTTCTAATAAAGAGAGCTGAGCTATAGATTATTCACAGGCTGAATTCAGAATTAATAGGGTTCCTTGCCAGTCACTAACTAGTTTTTACTGTTTTCATCTAAAATCTTTTTCTCAGTGATTCTGCCAGCAGTAAATTCCAAAAGATATACTTGTAGAGCATAAAATGTCCTTTCCTTTTATCCTTCCAAATGTACTCTCCAACTCTGAGTGACCCATTGTTCCTGTGTTAGGGGTCAGGTAAAACATGAAGGAGCTGATTGCTTTTCACTACAAAGCACCTTTTATAACTTTGAACCCCTCTAATTTATCTCCATTAGAGGCTAAATAAAACCTCCCCTTTGTGAGCAAGTTCTTAATTATTGTAGGTCTTGTTGCAACATGACTTTACACAGACCTCCATCTTCCTCCATGCCTAGACCTTGTTCATCCTCTGCAATATGCTAGTTTGGGCAATTTATTAACTATGTATCTATTTGTCCGGCTTAGAGTTAGATAAAGAGCAGTAAAAAGGCAAAACAAAAAACCCAGGCTATTGGTTTCTGGCTAACTCCTGGCAAAGAATGGCCCAACCAATGGGGCTCAAAGCAGCACAGCTGGGGGATGTACAGAGTAGTAAATCTCCAACATCACTGAGGACCCAAAGGGAAGGGTTAAATTTAAAACCAACAATAACATCAAAGAGGAAGGGTCCATGCAAACCAGAGAATCTTCCAATGTTTGGTAAATAATGGGGGCAACTGATCTTCATTCATCCCCAGGGTAAGGAGCAGAGCAGTTGTTCACTCATTCCATTCAGCATGTGCGTAGGACCTGTTCCATCACTGAATGAAGGGGGCAGTCCAATTCACCATCATTGATCCCTTCATTAAACTGACGGCAGGACTTGGGGGCCAGCTGAGCAATGGTGTGGCAGTTGAACTGTAGAAATATCCTGTCCCCAATGGTAATTGGAACGGGTTCTGAGTTCTGCAGGTATTTTTAATAAGTGAATGATTCCTTGTTTCCTTGATCCCTACTGTGTTGTGTCCCTTAAAAAATAAACAATGATAAAATATTTCATGGCTCTGTCAACATTTTTAATCACAGTTACCATTTCAACTCATCTTACACTTCCTGGGTTTGCTGTGGAACTGGCTTCCATGTTGTTTCCCATGCTCACCACACTAATCTTTTATTATGTGTCCCAGGCTTGGACCCACCACCCTCCACACAAGTTGGGTCCGTTTCTATTTCCCATGTCAACCCAGGTAGCAGTGGATACTATCTCTGTCAATAGGAAGAATGATGAAAACTGGGAGGCCAGGTCTCATGCATAGCTGCCTCTCCCCTAAGCCAGACTACATATGACATTAAACTTGTGATTCTCATGGTATGGGTCTTTACGTAGGTTTCAAGGGAGGACCAGAAATTTATGTTTCTAACAAGCATCCCCAGTAAGGCTGATGTATTCTAAATATTCTATATAGTCTAATGTTCTAGAATCACTGTTATGTTAAATATGTACCAGAAATGTGATGAGGACAACTGATCTTCATTTACCCCAGGGTAACAAGCAGAGCCGGTGTAAATTACTATGTAAAATATGGCCTACTGAAACACTGATGGATAGCACAGCCCCAAAATAAAAAAATAATTTGGATCAGTCTAAAGTTACTCAATTTTCTGTTTTCAGTATGTTCAGAGAGTAGGAGAAACTATTTTATTCATCCTATATAATAAAAGGCTAATATGCAAATTGTCCCCTCAGCTGGGAGTTCCACCCAGAGTTCAACCAGAATTTTGACTAGGGGGCCGGGTGGGCCGACCAATGGCCCCTTCCTCCTGCCCAATCAGTCCTGATCTGGCCGGGCCCGCCGGACCCCACGCATGCACGAATTTGTGCACTGGGCCTCTAGTATGATTATATTTGAGCCTAGTATTTTTTAACTTAGCATTGTTCTAAGTGGGGTGAAGAATACCATAAAGGTGGATGCGATCCTATCCCTGCCTTGGGATGTTTGGGGATAACAGAAGTCCCAGTGGCTAGCGAGGAGGACTGTGAAAGGGACTAAGTAATGGCACAGTGGCATTAATGGAAATGGTGGCTCCAATGCCTGGGCCAAGGGTTTGGAGTCTACAATGCACATGTTGCAGGAACTGAAGCTTGTTCATCACAGAAGAACTATTTAAGATAATGGTTCTCAGTCCTGACTGCATATCAGAATCACCTATATACATTATTTAGACCAGCAGTTCTCAACCTGTGGGTTTCGACCCCTTTGGCAGTCGAACGACCCTTTCACAGTGATCACCTAAGACCATCCTGCATATCAGATATTTACACTGCGATTCATAACAGTAGCAACATTACAGTTAGGAAGTAGCAATGAAAATAATTTTATGGTTGGGTCACAACATGAGGAACTGTATTTAAAGGGCCAGAAGGTTGAGAACCACTGATTTAGACCCACATAGGGCCTGCTAATCCAAATATCTGACAGTGGGGTCTAGGCATCTTTCTTTTGATTTTAAGGCTTTACAAATGATTTTGATGCAAATTCAAAGTTGAGAACTGCCGTTTTAAAGAACTAAATTGATTAGTAATGGTGATCTGAACCAGAGAAAGGGGACGTAGGAACCAAAATCAAGAAAACCAACTAGGTCCATACTAAAATAATCCTGAAGATCTATGAAAATCCTGTGCTTTGATTTGTTAATGAGTCATGAGCTAAATGAAGAACTTAAATTAAAACCCAGAGCTTCCTGGCTGGCTCCCATGATAGATCATGGTGCTTTTATATAGTTAAAACCCATCTAATAGTTTATCTCTTTTTCAAAGACATCTTGTCAATAAAATCACTCCTCTATTGAAACAGAGTGTCTTTTTAAGTGTTTCCATTGTCTGTGTTTGATGAAATTCTATAGTATTTGAAAAGCAGGTGCCTCTATTTTTTTTCAAGTCAACACTGCCTGCAAAACAGAGAATCTAATGAAAAACTTGATTTGAAGAATAAATGGTGGGGCTACTCACAGCCTGCAGCTAAAAAAGCAGGTCATTCCTTTCCCAGATGAGATAGACTTGTTTGGCTTCCAGTTTCTCCCTCTGAGATTCTGATTCCTCCAAGGCTCTTTGCAGTTGCACACACTCTTCCTTCAGTCCAGCTACCTTCTTTCCCATCCAGGCAGATTTAACAAGAGGCTTGATCTTGAAGAAGAGCCTCATCCAGGGCCAGTTCTTCACAGTCATGAAAGATCTTGCATTCCATTGGATCGAAAGAAGTGCATCCCTAAATCAAGGAGAAAAAGCTAACCCAGACTATAAGAGAGTCATTTTCTAAATTAAAATTTTTAATAGGCACATCTTTTTAGGAGTCCTGAGCTCTCATTTGATTCCCACAAAGCCCTCTGCAGGACTTCTGGCTTTGGCAATATTGTGGGCTAGATAGCCTGAAAATGCTCCCACCACAAAAAGCCTTTAATTGAGAAATAAGCCTGAAGAGAGTGAGCAATAAAGAGTGAGTTAAATACCTGAGCAATAAGTGAGTGCATGTACAGCTTGGCTATCCTCCTGGAAGAAGGGAGCCAGTCTTAGTATTGTAGGGGCTTATAGTTACATATACATGTGGATAAAGAGACAGGCTAAAACCTTTAATGAATAGCAGCTTTAATGAAAAGAAAGACTAAAACATTCACCACTGGTACAGAGAAATGTCAAAGAGAGGTCCATCTAATCTAGATTAAGCTCAGGGTGAAGAAAAAAATTCCCACTCTAAGATTTTTTTAAAATCATGGACCAGCCCCACTGAAATGTTTGAGGTTTAAATTATAATACATGACTGATATAGAAATATGCAAGAAATCAGCGAGACCATTTTTTTACACTGGTAATAAATATCCTGGGTCTTGGGAGAGGAAAACACAAAACTGCACTGAAGAAAACACTAATATCAAGCATCAGAGGTTCTCTAGCCCCCTGAAGGTGAGCTTACAATTAAAAATTACAAAACACATATTTTTAAAAAATCAACCATCAGTAAGAGAAAGCACCTACAATAAAAGTTTGATTAAACTCATAAGAATTTCAGATAATTGAACAATATTGTAGATACTATAAAATAGATGCTATAATTATTAAAGACATCAAGGAAAGAATCGAAAAACAAGAAAGAAATGTGCCACTATCATAAAAGAGCAGACAGATTTGAAAGAGGACCAAATAAAATGTCTAAAACTGAAAAATTCAGTCATTGAATTCAAAAACTCAATGGAAGAATTAAGCAGCTATTGAGATCACTGGGGGCACGTGGAAAGGGGAATTAAGAAAAGAATAAGCCTAGCGGCACAATTCACCATAGCTAAGATTTGGAAACAGCCTAAGTGCCCATCAGCAGATGAATGGACTAGAAAACTGTGGTACATCTACACAGTGGAATATTATGCTGCTGTAAAAAAGAAGGAATTCTTACCATTTGCAATGGTATGGATGGAACTGGAGAGCATTATGCTAAGTGAAATAAGCCAGTCAATGAAAGAAAAAAAAGAAAAATACCACATGATCTCACTCATTTATGGATAATAAAGACCATTATAAACTGATGAACAAAAATAGATACAGAGGCAGAGCAGCATGCAACAGACTGTCAAACTACAGCGGGAAGGCCGGGAAGGGTTGAGGGGCTGGGGGGGGGGGGGTACGAGATCAACTGAAGAACTTGTATGCATGCATATAAGCATAACCAATGGACACAAGACACTGGGGTGTAGAAGAGGCCGGGGGAATGTCAATGGGAAAAAAATGAGACATATGTAATACTCTTTGTAATACTTTAAGCAATAAAACAAAATTAAAAAACATAAAATTAAAATAAAAAACTGTGGTACATCTACACAATGGAATACTATGCTTCGGTAAAAAAGAAGGAAATCTTACCATTTGCAACAGCATGGATGGAACTGAAGAGCATTATACTAAGCAAAATAAGTCAGTCAGAGAAAGATAAATATCACATGATCTCACTCATTTATGGAATACAGTGGGGCCTTGACTTATGAGTGTCCCAACTAACGAGTTTTTCGAGATATGAGCCGTCTCTCGGCCGATTTTTTGCTTTGAGTTGCGAGCTAAAATTCGGGTTATGAGCCAACTTCAGATACCCCACAGCTAGTTGGCGCAGCGAAAATCACAGTGAACGCCACAACATCAGCCCTACATCACGTGTCTTACTCGTTCACTTTTGATTTGACATACAAGTATTTGAGTTACGAGCTCCATCATGGAACGAATTAAACTCGTAAGTCAAGGCCCCACTGTAGAGTGAACAACATAAACTGATTAAAAAAAACATCCAGAGACAGAGAAGCATCGATCAGACCATCAAACCTCAGAGGGAAGGTAGGGGAGGGTGTCAAATCAAAAGTGAACTAGTGAGACACGTGATGCTGGGCTGATGTTGTGGCGTTCACTGTGATGTTCGCTGCGCCAACTAGCGGTGGGGTATCTGAAGCTGGCTCGTAACCCGAATTTTAGCTCGCAACTCAAAGCAAATTGACCCTCACACCATAACGCCATCACAAGATGGCAGCACGCACAGCAGGGATGGAGGCGGGGCCGGCGGCCGCTCCGCATGGCTTCTGCCAAGGTTCCTGTGGCCCCGTAGGGGCATCAGGGTCCCGGCAGCCACTTTGCATGGCTTCTGCCAGAGTTTCCATGGCCCTGTGCATGTGTGCCACAGGGATCCCAGAAGCCGCTTTGTGCGACTTCTGCCGTGGTTTCTGCGGCCCCGCGGGTCACTAGTACCTTAATAAAGAAAAAAAAAGAATGCAAAAAAAAAAGAATAAACCAAAGAAAGTGGAAATCACATCACCTTTTAAAGATGAGATCAGAAACTAATGAATTAAAAAAAATAAAGAAAATTAAAAAGGTGTTTTATTGAATAGGCTAAAAAACATCTGATATGAATGATCAAGAAAAAGAAAAGGCACAAATGAACAATACTAGGAAGGATAATACTCTAGAACTGTAATAATCTAGGGATGTGCTCTAGAAACAATTTAGATATGGTAGAAATTTTTTAAAATCTAGCAAATTGGAAAATTTAAAAGAAATGAAAATTTTATTTTTGTAAAAAAGAGAAATATCTAAACTGAGTCAAGAAGAAAGAAATCTCAATAGGCCTATAACTATTAAATAAATTAAATCAATGTTGTAAAATATATCACAAAAAACCACCAGATTTAGATGGTTTCAAAGGCAAATTTTACCAAACATTCAAGGAATAAATAATCACAATAAATTGTTCATGATTTGAAAAGATGAAACATTTTTCAACTCTTTTATTAGGTCAAGGTAACTCCGACCAAAGTCAGATAACACAGCAGGAAAAAAAATTATAGGAGAAACTTATTCAGGAACATTGATTCAAAAATCCTCATGATAATACTACTAGTATATGAAAAATACAGTATTTCATAAACAAAGTAGGTTTACATTCTTAAATACATATTAATATAATTCAATACATTTATAGGTTAATGAAAAAATGTGATTATGTCAACAGACACAGAAAAATAATTTAACATTTTCCGAGTAAAAATGCTTCACAAAATAAGATGGAAGGGATATCGTCCACAAAATATGTCATATCTAAAAAAAAAGCAACACACACACAACAGAAAAAACTATAGAAAACATCATCTTAGGGAAATAGTAACTTTCCCCAAAATCAGAAATATGACAAATGTTGGCAAAAGTTTTTGAAGTCTGAAATACCACAAGTTAGTGATAATATAGAGTAATGAGACTTTCATACACTTCTGGTGAAGAGTAAATTGGAAAGCATTTTGGCAATATCTCATAAAGTTGAATTGTGTGTAGCCTAAAACCTAATAATTAGTACCCTGGAGAAATGTCACTCAAAGAGTGCACCTCGGCCAGCTGCTATCCACAAACTATCAGCATGACCAGCATTTTGAGTAAAGTATCCTCAAGAAACTACTGCATATGTTCAGGGCAGGGGACATTTACAAAAATGTCACTGCAGAACTGTTTGTAATAATGAAAAATCATAAATGACTTAAATTTACTTGATCTAGAAAATGGTATATTCAGGTAATAGAATGCAATACAGTAGTTAAAATCAATAATCTAGCACTATGTTTATCAACATTAATAAAATTGAAAACTAGTACTGAATTAAAAAAACAAATTTTAGGATAATACATACAAAATATTATTTATGTGAAAACTAAAAACATTTAAAAAATCACATCACCTTTTAAAGATATCTGCATATCTACATATTTTCATATCTTTACAGAACTTGGATCAAGAGAAAAATGCAAGGGGCTTTACCTTTGTTAATTTATTCTTTAAAGTTGTGAGCAATTACAGAAAAAGAGTTAACAATTGATATACTTTGGTGATAGCTCCATGAGTGCATATTACAATAATTTCAGTGTGTTTAAAATATCCTTACTAATAAAAGGCTAAGTAGTCGTCACGCTCTCATGTGTGATGACCTCACGCCATCACAAGCAGGCGCACACAGGTGGGTGGAGCTGGGCTTGATGCTATGTGCGCAGCACAGAGTCTGCCTGGGAGTCCTGCCTCCTCCCAGCTCCTCACATGGCCAGGCCTGGGGGTCCCACAGCTCCACATGGCGCGGAGGAGGCAGGTCCAGAGGGTCCCCGTGTGGCGTGGAGGCCTGGGGGTCCTGGGCTCCTCTGCGAGGCGCAGAGGCCTGGAGGTCCTCAGCTCTGGGCTACCTCTTTGGGGCGATCGATTGCAAGGCTCCTGCCCTGTGACACGGCACAGGCCAGGCTGGGGGACCCCGCCCCCATGCATGAATTTCATGCACCAGGCCACTAGTTTCATAATAATTTTTTAAAAGTCATCCTATGGACCCGGCCAGTTTCGCTAGGTGGTTAGAGTGTCATCCCACAGAACAAAGGGTTTTTGGTTCAATTCCTGGTCAAGGGCACATATATGGGTTGCAGGTTCAACCCCTGGTCCTGGCGTGTGGGAGACAACCAATCAATGTCTCTCTCTCACATTGATGTTTTTCTCTCTCCCCCCCTCCTCCCTCCCTGCCACTCTGTCTGCATATCAATAGAAAAAAAAATATCTTCAGGTGAGGATTAAAAAAAAATCATCCTATGATTTAGAAAGAATCCTATATAATAAAAGGCTAATATGCAAATAGACCGAACGGCAGAACAACCGGTCACTATGATGCGCACTGACCACCAGGGGGCAGGTGCTCAATGCAGAAGCTGCCCTGTGGTGGTCAGTGCGCTCCCACAGGGGGAGCACTGCTCAGCCAGAAACCCTGAGCCAGGCTCATGACTGGTGAGTGCAACGGTGATGGCAGGTGGTGGCAGGAGCCTCTCCCACCTCCCATCAGTCAGACATCCCCCGAGGGCTCCCGGAGGTGAGAGGGCTCAGGCTGGGCTGAGGGGCCCCCTGAGTGCATGAATTTATTATCCCTCTAGGGCAAAATAAAGATCTTATTTTAGTGATGAACAAAGTGAACCCCTAAATTTCCCTAACCCCCAACCCCTAGATTTTCATACCACACTGAGACTATATGAGGGTCACAGAAGACTCTTAGAAGACATATATCTAATATCTCTGACATCATGTAATTATCCTTTTCTTCTTTGGGTTAACAGAAAGAATTAACAGATTGTTAATTAAGCAAGTTATACTAAGACCTGTGGACCTCTCTCCAGAAGGTAAACTATGCTACAAAAAAGGTAAATGCAACAACTGCAGACTCCCTTGCTCACAGTCTCATTATTTGGAGGTTTTGCTAGATTTCTTTCCATGAGTGCATTGACAAAACCTACCCCTAAGTGTCTAAATGTGGTGGTAAATGTCCCTAGTGAACCTGGCTGAAATGAAGAGAGTTATGATTACATGTCACCAAGAGGCACAGTTTCCCCTAGGGAGGTGGTAAAGTGGTCAGAACACCTCCTCACTTGACAGAAAACTTCCCCAAGAGATGGCTGTACACAAAAACTCTTCCAGGTCTGCTCCTGTTAGGAATTGTGAGTCATACCACCCTCAGAGATCCAGACTTCTCTGACAATAGGAACCCCTCCTAAGGGAAGGCTACAATCAGTGCAAGAAATACCTGAGTTAAGCAATATATATGCCTATATGTTGGATAAGGCTAATAAAATACCTTTGTGTTCTGTCTGGTTGGTGTTCCAGAATTTAAAAACTTTTAAGTTAAGTCTGAGCCTAAGCAGAGGAGGCAGCTCCTCACCTTGACCTATTATAAGGCAACTAGAGGCCTGATGCACAAAATTCTTGCAAGAGTAGGCCTTCCTTCCCCCAGCTGCCAGCACCCGGGACCCAGGCTTCCCTTGCAGCCCCGGCTTTGTCCAGGAGGTCATCTGGAAGGATGTCCAGTCTAATTAGCCTATTACCCTTTTATTATTATCTATACTAATAAAAGGGTAATAGGCTAATTAGAGTGGACATCTTCCGGACAAAGCCATGGTGACAGGGGCCGAGGCAGAGGCAGTTAAGGGCGATCAGCCCAGCAGGGGAGAACAGTTAGGGGCGACCAGGCCAGAAGGGGGGGTAATCAGGCAGGCAGACAGAGTGGTTAGGGGTGATCAGGGAGGCAGGCAGGTGAGCAGTTAGGAGCCAGCAGTCCCAGATTGCAAGAGAGTGCAGGCCAGACTGAGGGACCCTTCTTCCCCACCCCCACCCCACCCACCCACCCCCCGTGCACAAATTTCATGCACCAGGCCTCTAGTAGATGAGATAAGATCACATTGATTGAGGCACACCATTACCCTAGCACTGTGGATACAGGGAGGGATATTATACATCTCTTCCAGAGTCCTCTGGAATTTGGTTTGCATCAGTGTGCCTGGTACTCTGGCTTGGAACAATGTGAAGACTTTAGATAGTCTTTCATCTTTCATTGCTTCCAGTTGGCCCCCCAAAAAGCCAACTTTTAAAAACACCTAAAAGAAATGTCAGATATTAGTTCCATAGTGGGTATTCAGGAAATGTCTGTTTAATTAGCCTATGAGCAGTTGATGTATCTATTTATCAGTTCTAGTTCTTGTTAAGTTTTATTTCATGTCTAAAATGTATGTTTTAGAACGTTTGGTTTAATAAATATTAAGTTTACAAAAAAATATTTTATTTAATCCTGTGGTTATATTGGTCCCTTAAGAACTTCGACCATTCTCCCCCTTATCTGTTAATAGGTCTAGGTTATCCAGGGAACTTGGCTTTTGTTTTAAGACAGGCCCAGGCAGGCAGTTCTCTAAAGCACCAGGCAGGATTCTACAGCTTGTTTTGAAAATGGCAACACAGTAAATATTTTTAGGCTTTGTGGTCCACACATAGTCTCTGTAGAATATTCTTCTTTTTTTTATACAACCCTTTAGAATATAAAACCTTTTTTACTAAGTGGGTCATATTAAAAAAATAGGCCATAGAGATGGCTCTTAGTCCATAATTTGCTGACCCCTGCTCTAGAGAAAGGCACTTTTGTCCTAGGCATTAAATAATTCACATAAAATTTTTTTGAGAATCATTAATAAAGGCCAAGATGAGGTGAATGAAGTACCTAAGGCACAAATTTTAAGAATTCCATCACTTTCAGAGTTGTACAAGTCAGCACTTGCATAACCCTAAGAGTGAACTCCTCCTCAAATTTTGTACCTTAGGAGGCTCACTCACCTCATGATAGATGAGTAGTATACAGCAAAAATAACTAAACACACAAGAAAGCAAAATCAACAGAAACAACAAACAGCAAAACTAGATGCTCAGGTACTAAAAATGTGGGGATCAAGTAACATTTTATGATTATGTCCTATAGAGTTCTTTTCCTATGAGCTCTTCAACCTAGACCCTCCAATTCTCCTTCAAACAATATGGTCCTTATATGGATATAATAAGGAACAACATGATGTTGACCATCAGATAGAATCAAATCTATTAGTTTAGCAGTTTCCCAAAATATATGGATCCTACCAAGATCATCTAAGATAAAGCAGAACTTAGTGAATCACATTTAACGAAGTTAACTTTGGATTAATTTTTTTGGATAGCGGGGTTGACCTAAAGTTATTAATTACTCAGTCCTCTAGAATTAATTCCCTAAAACAGTACTTATGGGTTAATCTGTTTACACACAAACAGTTAACCACAGCATGTTGATTCATCTTTTTCTAGCTCTGATATGTATACATATTTTTTTAGCAGACAAAGGTTTATTCAGCATTTTATATCTTTGCACAGACTTGCTTAGATCAATAATTATAAAAGTGAATGTAGTCAAGACTGAGGTTTAAGGAGCATTACATATATCTCTCAAAGAGCAAGGAAGTTTCCACTTTCACCTGTGCTCTTTGTATTGTTTGTGGTCACAAGAGCTAAAGAGTGCCTTATAATTGAACTTTCATGGGTATTTTAAGATACACATTCTTTCCTCCCACTTTTCTCCAAATGCATTCTTTGCAGAGTTCTGGTTACCTTGGTGATTCCCAAGCGGTACTGGGTATGGGCTATCTCTAGGGAGCCAAGTAATTCTTCAGCTAATTTTCTGCTGCTCATAAACTTGCTCTTTGGAAAGGCCTTCAGGTTCAGAATGCAGAATCTAATTTAAAATAGGCAAAGAATAAATTCTGGGATCAGGAAGTCATATGATTCAAATAAAGAATGATCTGGACAAAGTAAGGGAGAAAGAAGTACAGACTTCTATCTTCTACCAATATGTTCAACTTTCACAACACTCCTGGCAATAGTAATGAGAGTATAAGCAATGATGCCTTACTTTGGGAAAATAGTGTGTGCTTTTCAGACAGCCTCATTTGACCCCCTGCTCAATTATGGAAGGAAGGAGAGATTGGGAGGAGGAGAAGAGAGAGAGGGGCAGGTTTGCATGTCTCTGTTGTACAAATAAGAAAAATGAAAAGCAGAGACAAGTTCCAAGATTCCTTTACCCTTATGGTAAGTTGGTGGAGAACTAGAAATATGTCTTTTAATTCTGAGACAGGTACTCTGTCCACACCATCATACTTCACTCAAATTTGCTTGATGACCTATCATTTTCTCTTTTAGGATTTGGGAAATAGAAAGCCACACACCTTGCTGGCTTCCTTTCTTTCACATATTTGCTAGTGAAGCAACAGCTGCG
The DNA here is from genome assembly GCF_000147115.1 of Myotis lucifugus. Lineage (NCBI taxonomy): Eukaryota > Metazoa > Chordata > Mammalia > Chiroptera > Vespertilionidae > Myotis > Myotis lucifugus. Next base: position 5,070,866 of record NW_005871115.1, read on the forward strand.
TGGATGGCAGCTAGGATTGAGTACATACAACATTTCAGAGATTCAATTCAGCCTCCATATCTTTTTTCTGTATATATTTCTTCTATATGTGGGTCTATTATCCGTTAATAGAGATATAAGGACATTACAGCTGCATAGATGTTGGATTTAAGGGGAAATAATAATGGAACTCTGTCATCATATATCTCACCACCACCAAAACATATTGATCTGTGGTCTGGAGGACATCAACCAAACAAACAACGCATGCCTAAACACCTGAAAGATAAACAGAATAGATTGCCTCAGGCTTCTTGGATCCTGGGACATAGTTTACCTTTGTTTAAAATCAGCAGTTGGTTTGGGAAACCTTTCCGGCATATCCTAATCGCTTCCAAGACACCATTACAGCCCAGCTGCTGTAGAACTAAGTGAGGGTCCATTACACCTGAAGAAAGAAGAGTCCAGTTGAGTCTGTGTCTAAAAAAATTATTACCCTAGATTTTGTCCTAATTGCTGCACCTTCGGTTCAAAGAGTTTGAATTTGGTGTTCCCTGTATGATCCTATATGATAAAGAGCTAATATGCTAATTAGACTGAACAGCAGAACAAGTATCCAGATGACCTTCTGGACGTCCGGACAACTTCCGGAGGAAGCTGGGGCTGGGAGGGCTGCAAGGGCCATCCGGGACTGTGAATGGCTGCAAGAGCCAGCCTGGGCTGCGAGGGGCTGCGAGGGCCAGCTGGGACTGTGAGGGGCTGCTAGGGTCAAGCCCCTCACACAAACTTCATGCATTGGGCCTCTAGTAGGTAATAATTAGTTCACCCACTCCCAGCCTGATGACACTCACAGTGCCCATCCTATTATGTGGGAGTCCCCAAATAGGATTTACCTGAAATTCCTTTAACATGGAATGAGCCCTTTAGTTTTCAGTCAGTCAATACTTAATAAGCAAAAACTCCTAGAAGGTGAAAAAGAATGCATTTTTGCTAGAATGTAAATGTCTGGTATCACATATTCACGAGCAACCCCCCACCCCACCCCCCACCCCTCAAAAAAACCAGCTAGAGAGAGGAATAAGAATTCAAAAGGGAACTGATATCTCCAAGTAGGACAAAGGGATTACAAGAAGGGAGTATAAAAAGAAAGGAAAATGGCACAACAAAATTGTGTTTACTGTTTTGCCTTACAAAGGATGTGGCCACATTCCAGCTTACATTTCACATCTAAGTTTATTCTGTAGTATAAATATCCTCCTATCACCTTCTCTTTCATCAAAAGAAGCACCACTAGAGCTGCAATCTCGGGTAGAAGCCTTTGAAAAACCATCTAAGGAGCCACTGTGTCTGGCTCTCAGCATGTCTTTTGGAAGAAGCTAAGCAGCACTCCTTCTAACTCCTACTAAAGTTTTATTTTAAAAAAATGGGAATGAGATGACTGTGTGCAGGGTCACAGAAATCTATATATATAAAAGCCCAATATGCAAATTGTCCCCATGGGAATTCCACCAGGAGACCGATCACTTGCTATGACATGCACTGACCACCAGGGGGCAGTGTGGAATGAAGGAAGGCCCCAGCCAGCAGCCAGCAGCCAGGGAAGGGAGACCCCAGCCAGAAGCTGGCAACCAGGAAAGGAAGGCCTCGGCCGGCTGCTGGAAGGCCCCAATTGGCTCTGATCGCTGGCCAGGCCTAGGGATCCTACCCATGCACAAATTCCGTGCACTGGGCCTCTAGAAAATAAGTAAAAGCCATATACCCATATTCCTGTACTTCTATCCCATTTATAGACAGAAGCAGATAATCTGCAAAAAGTGGCAAAGGTCGGATCCTATGACACCTTACAGTCAAGCACACTCATTTCCTTTAAGTACATATGAAGAGCTGTTTTTATTAGAACATAAAGCTTTTCTTATAACTTTGTCTTATGACTTGAAGAAAAAAAGTATCCCTGCTGAAATCAGAGCTGACTCCATGGGAGGCAACTCTAATAGGTAACAGAATGGCTCCAAAATAGAGGTAGCTAATTAGATTCTTTGCTAGATGGAAGCAATGTCCCTAGATGCATTCAGAAACCCAGCTGATACAAAACAATGAGGCAAAAACATACAGCGTGAATGAACATGAAGTGTTTGCATTGCAAAATCTCAAACTGCAGCATCATTGTTTAGCAACACACTTTCCAAAAATAGATCACAGGCTGTCAAGATTGGGATCTTAATTACAGGAGGTTAATAAAAATGCAAAATACTATAGAACCTTAGAAATCAGAATCAGCAACATCTGGCTACATATTCCAAGGGTGATTAGTGCTCTAAAGACATAAGTGCTTGACAAATACACAACTTTGAGGCTGACAGCCTCCGGCCAAACTTTATAGAAGTCTGTAATTCTAAAGAGAAAGCTGGGAATCTTTAAGCCCATGACATAAGAAAAGCAAGCCATGTAGTTAATAGTAAGAACTTTGTTTTGGCAATTCTATATAATAAAAGCCTAAGCGACCATTACTGTGGAACAACCAGAATGACCAGTCACTATGATGTGCACTGACCACCAGGGGGCAGATGCTCAACGCAGGCACTGCCCCCTGGTGGTCAGTGCACTCCCACAGGGGAAGAGCCACTCAGCCAGAACACAGCAGCAGTGGCAGAAGCCTCTCCTGCCTCTGCAGCAGCACTAAGGAGCAGCGCTAAGGAGCAACTAGCTGAGCAGTAAGGAGCAGCGAGCAGGTGGGCTATAAGGAGCGAGGGGTCCTGGACTGTGAGAGGGTGCAGGCCAGGCTGAGGGACACCCCCAGAGCACAAATTTTGTGCATCAGGCCTCTAGTTGAAGACATAAAGAACCTGATTCATCACCCACCTTACCCCATCATCCTTCTACCACCATCTACTCATCAAAAAGTATCCACTACAATTATCCAATACATGTGAACAATCTAAAAAGCCATCTACAGATGACTGGATAAAAAAGTTTTAGTATATATATTCCATTGAATATTATCTCTATATATAAAAAGCCAGTGTCTGTGACAACTGTGATGACCAAACGACCAGTCACCATGAGGTGCATTGAGCACCTCTTGGTCCAACCCCCACCCCCCGGGCCCTCAGGCTCCAATTGATCAGGGGATGGCTAGTGGGGGAACCAAGGTGAGTGGAGTGGCAGGGACTGGCGAGTGGGTGGAAGGCAGACCTCTTGGTCCCTTCCCCCAGCCCCCAGGCTCCAATCAATTGGTGGCAGCAGTGGGGCAGAACTGGGGACTGGCTCCCTTAGTTGTCCTGCAGATTCAATCTCCAGAGGACAGGACAGGCACTAATGGACCAGTGCCACTGGCATGATCCTGACAACGCTGCTGGCCTCCTGGAAACCAGCCTCAGGCACTGTGGCCGCTTCCCCTCCCTAGGCATTCCTCAAGGAAGAAAGGATACCATCAGCAGCTCCAGGGGTGACCAGCGGTGACTGCTCTCCCCGTGCTTCCTCCAGGTCACTTGAGCCGGCCCCCGCCGGCCCCTGCTGGTCCCTGCTCCAGATGAAGTGTGAGCACTGCACAGGGAAGGAATGTAGTAAAAAAAACAAAACCGATGACCAAGAGAATGCCGCAGTCAACATCCGGAGTCTGGCTCAGGAGAATGGAGAGAAGAGAGAATTCCATAAGTTGGCCGACTCCAAGATATTGCTGAGTGACTGCCTGGCGTGTGACAGTTGTGTGACCACAGTGGAAGGAGTCCAAGATTCTCAGCAGAACACCAAGGACTTCTTCCATGTTCTGAACCTTAATAAGAAATGTGATACCTTACAGCACAAGGTGCTGGCAGTGTCTGTGTGTCCTCAGTCTCTGACTTATTTTGCTGCTACATTCAGCCTCAGTGTCACTGATTCATCCAGAAGGCTCTGTGTCTTCCTCAAAAGCCTTGGGGTGCACTGTCTTTGACATGAAGATAGCTGCGGACTTCAGCATCCTGGAGAGTCAGAAGGAATTTGTGCATCGGTACTGCCGGCACCCACCGTGAGGAAGAGCCCCGGCTGCCCATGCTGACCTCCGCCTACATGGCTGGGACCGATATGTGGAGCATGTGCTGGGTCACCCCATCACCCCCACCTCTGAATGGCCAAGTCTCCCCAGCAGATCATGGGCTCTCTGGTGAAGGATTACTTCACCAGATGGCAGAACCTGTCCCCAGACAAGATTTTCCATGTCATTGTGGCCCCGTGTCATAACAAGAAACTGGAGGCCCTTCAAGAAGATGTTCCCACAGCTTTACATAGTTCCTGGGGTGCTGACTGCGTGTTAAGCTCAGGTGAAATTGTCCAGATAATGAAGCAAAGTGACCTTGCCTTGAACGCCGCCGCTGTGGACACTGTTTGGAGACATGAAGGAAGAGGAGGTGAGGCTCCACGAGGGTGCCAGCTCCAACGGGTACCTGGTGCGCATCTTCAGACACACGGCCAAGGAGCTGTTCAACGAGGATGTGGGGGTGCTCACCTACCACACTCTGAGGAACAAAGCCTTCCAGGAGGTCACCCCTGAAAGGGACAGAGAGGTTCTGCTACACTTTGAGGCTGCTTATGGCTTTTGGAACATCCAGAAGTGGTCTTGAAGCTGTAGAGGGGCAAGTTCCCCTGCCACTTCGTGGAGGTCCTGGCCTGCACCAGGGATGCCTAAGTGGCAGGGGCCTGGCCCAGGCAGAGGATGGACATGTGGACAGGGGACTGCTGCGGCAGATGGAAAGCATCTACGCTGCCATCCTGGTGTGGCCCCTGGCATCCAGCGCCCATGTGCAGGAGCTGTACCAGGAGTGGCTGGGGGTGGGGGCGACTCTCCCCTGGTCCAGGCAGCCCTGCACACCACCTAGCGGCCCAGGGCAGCCTGCCAGGACATCAAGTGGTAAAGGTCCAGCAGACACCCGGCCTGTGGGCCACCTGAGGAGGGGTGTCAGACATGTGAAGGAAAGGCTTAGCATCTCAGTCATCGCTTTGGTTTTCAGAATTCTGTGCTCCCCATCTGTCGGCTCCCTCCCTCTGAGGGGCGCTGTCATCGTCACATGGGTGCTACTGGAATATTGTATCTCGAGAGGATTGCCTTAATATGCATATCCTTTTATCTGACGATGAAAAAATCCCAAAGAATAAGAATTGAGACAAACTACTATCCTTTAGGCTTAAAAAATTCTGGAAGTGTCCTGCAAAGAGCCGAGACTTGGTTCTGTCCACGTGCCTCAGAGAGATTGGATGAGGAAATGGCCTGGCTTGGTCCTGACTTTACCCAATGTTCAACTCTTGAAGGTGTCTTTGCCACAATGTGAATAAACTGCCACCTTTTGGAATAGGGGCTCATATGAAAGTCTGCATTCCCACCTTTTCTTGAAATAGATCTATATTCTGCAGCTGTGGCCATGGTCCTGAGACCAGGTCCTGCCAACCAGGTCCTGTCGCTGGGAATCAGGGGGCACTGGAGTGGAGGCCCCCCTAGTGCCCTTTTACATTCAGGGATTGAGCTGAACTCACTTTGGGGGAGGCCTGGCAAGGGTGGCAGGTGTCACAGATGGCAGGATGGAGAATGGAGAGGCGGACACCCTGCTCAGTCCCTCCCTGGGTGAGGTCAGGCAGATGAAGGCCGGCCAGCCTGCCCCACAATTGGGTGAGATAGCATCCTCTGTGTCCACATCTCACCCCATGGGCCTTGCCACCCCCCTCAGCTCCAGACAGCCCTCTTGTTCCACGACAGCGTGCTCTGCGCTCACATGCTGCTCGCCCTAAATGAGAAGGAAGAGAGCAGTTGGCTCACAGACAACTACACAGAAAGATATGCAGCCACCACAGAGCCCAGCACCCCATGCACATTTGGGCTTTCCTGCGAAGTGAGGCCTGTGGCCACCCTGATGTTGGTTTTTAGAGCACTTGGATTTTGTTACCATGTGGGTGACAATCTTCTTGAACCCCTCAGCCGGTTAGATTTCCCTCATTCATGTGTTATTGTACCTGTGCACCCATCTGGGTTGATAACTTGGACATTGTGCGAAATTACCTATTTTCTGCTTTCAATCTATTTACAGTGGGGTTTCATCTTCTGTGGAAACGTAGATCCATTTCTGATTATGGAATAAAGAGTTGAAGTGTCAAAAAAAACAAAACAACAACAAAAAAAAAAAAACAGCTGCCAGGTGGCTCCTGACAACTTGCGGGAACTTCTGTGGGACAGATCCGGATCCCAGGCCGGCAAGGGCGTCCCACTGCCTGCACAGAGGGCTGATCAGGTCCTGGCTCCCCTCCCCACCCATCCTCCTTGGGACCCTACTTGTGCATGAATTTGTGCACCAGGCCTCTAGTTTAACCATAAAAAGGAGTAAATCCTGCCATATGAGAAAACATGCATGAACCTTGAGGGAATTATGCTAGGTGAAATAAGTCAGACAAAGAAAATATATGATCTCACTTATATGTAGAATCTTAAAAAAAGAAAATGAAAACACCAAACGCATAGAAAAAGAAATCAGATTTGTAGTTAACTGGAGTAGAGGATGGGGGGATGAAAAACTGGATGAAGGTGGTCAAATAGTACAAACTTCTAGTTATAACATAAATAATTCCAGGGATGCATGTACAGCATGATGACTAGAGTAAACACTGCTACTGGTACATATGAGTTAAGAGAGTAATTCCTATGAGTTTACATCACAAGGAAAATAAATTTTATTTTTATTTTTTGTATGTATATGAAATGATGGATGTTAACTAAGCTTGTGGTAATCATTTCATATATAAATAAGTCAAATAATTATTCTGTACACCTTAAACTATACAGTGCTTTGTATCAATAATATCTCAATAGAACTTGGAAGGAAAAGAAACCAAAAAAAAGTAACTACTGCCCAGAAATTCATAACTAAAGAGATAGATACTATTAGGGAGAGGGAAGATACTAGTCTTTGGAAGAACGACCAGAACAGCAGTTCTCAACCTGTGGGTCACGACCCCTTTGGGGGTCGAACGACCCTTTCACAGGGGTCACCTAAGACCATTGGAAAACACATATATAATTACATATTGTTTTTGTGATTAATCACTATGCTTTAATTATGTTCAATTTGTAACAATGAAATTGGGGGTCACCACAACACGAGGAACTGTATTAAAGGGTCACGGCATTAGGAAGGTTGAGAACCACTGGACTAGAAGAAGTTTTTAACAATTAGAAATGGATTTAGGAACTGTCTTTATGGTCAACTTAGATAATTCAGACCAAACAATTTCCTTTATGCTTATATATCTGTCTGGATCCCCCAACTGATTATTCAATCCTTTTTTATTATACTTTGCCCTTGTAGACAATGACATAGAAGCTCATCCACAATTTAGCATGAAATTTAAGAAGGAATTTAAATGGTAATATCAAGTATTCCAATGTTACACAATTGAGCCTGCTTTGTGAAATCCTTCTGTATGTCCACTTGAATCTCAATTCAAAGGCAATCTTGTGGAGGTTTTAAAGATCTCACTTTTTAAAAATATGTTTTTATTGATTTCTTTAAGATAAAAAGAGGAAGGGAAAGGAATAGAGAGATAGAAACATTGATGGGAGAGAAACATCATCCATTGGCTGCCTCCTGCACGCCTCCTACTGGGGATTAAGCCTATAATATGGGCATGTGCCCTGACCAGGAACTGAACAGGTAACCTCTTGGTTCATGGATTAATACTCAACCACTGAGCCACACTGGCTGGGCTAAAGATCTCACTTTTAACTTGCTTTCATTTTTCTTCCTTTTATTATGTAAAGGGACATGGTAAATGTTTCTTAAAAAGACATTTAATATGACTTAAATAAAATGTATACCCTAGTGTAGATTACAAAGAAGTCCAATTCTTACCTGGTATTCTGTTTATATTGCACTTTATGCACCTCACAAAATGAGGTGCTGTTGATTTCAGATTAGTCATCAATTTATTTAGGTTTTCCTAAAATAGACACCATAACAAACAAAATCACTTTGCAAATCATTAAAAATATTAATGCACTTCACAAGTGTGTCCAAGTCCATCAACTTCATCTTAAAGCCAAAATGCATACTGACGATAAAATAATGAATTCAAGGTTCTTCTCTGCTTATAAAACATACATGATTTCTTTCCTATGTCAAGTAGTTCTTCATCTGACATAGTTCTATTATGAATCATGTCTACCTGTTTTGAATTTGATAGCAATAATTTATGGCTGGGCAATAAAATGGCTTGAAGAAAGAAATTGTTTCTCAAGTTTTCTGTCTAGAAAATATTTGTATTATATTCTCTAGAAGCAGAATCTGAGATGGGAATTCTGATTCAAGAGACTTATTTGGAGAGTGAGGGAAGCAGGATAGGGCAGCGAGGGGCGGGGGGGGGGGACAGCAATGAAATAAACTCTGCCTAGTCTGCAGGAGCTCTGAGCTGAAATGCACCAATTGCATCACAGTTAGTCCCACCTTGAGGTAAGGGAGCGGCCAGAGTCTGGAGCTGAGGGTATGGAGACAGTTTAGCTTCCCATTTGGCCAAGGGCAGTTCTGGCAACTATGAGATGTTTGTTATGAGCCAATATTTTCATTAAAGTCAACAGTGTCCACTAAAAACCAGTAATATCAAGATAAACTTTCAACTTTTCCAAGTTGGCTGGCTTCAGATACTTTATTCTTATTTGAAGATGTAAAATTTCAAATAAGTAATAACATATGCAGATTGTAAAGCAGTTAATATATGAATAGATGCAATTAAAAATTACTTTATGCAGAGATGCAACCACTTGGAATGAAGCTCCCTTCTTGTGTTTATTTTCCCCAAACTGTAGAGCTAAAAGACAAAAAAGACATTTAAAAAGCTGGGGTTTTTTGTCACATTATCATGCCCTGCTGATGAAAGCATATATTCATCAAAGTTCTGAAAGCACTATGGCAATATCTACAAAAGCTTTAAAATACTTATGTGTTAACACAAAACGTGTATTTCTAGTGCTTTCCTTGAGGAAATAATCAGGCAACTGTGTAAAGATATTCATTGCAGCACTTAGTCATACAAAAAAAATTAAGCCAAAAAAATGATCAACAAATGTTCATCAATAGGAAGTTGGTTTCATTAAGTTATGAAAGAACAGGTATACAATGAAATGCTTCAACTTTTTTAAATGATAGTGTGGATCCATATAACTGACATGGAAATATTTCTAGAATTTAAGAGAAAGAGTAGGTTACAAAATAGTTTGTATATTATGATCCTGTGTGTATATACATGGTTTTGTGTATGTATGCCTTTTTAAAAAAAATGTTTTAATTGATTTCAGAGGGAGGAAGGGAAAGGAAGAGAGAGAGAGAAACATCTCTGAGAGAGAGAAACATCTCTGAGAGAGAAACATCTCTGAGAGAGAAACATGGATTGGCTGCCTCCTGCACATCCTCTACTGGAGATCAAATCTACAACCTGGGCATGTGCCCTGACAGGGAATCAAACCGATGACCCCCTGGTGCATGGGACGCTGCTCAACCAACTGAGTCACACTGGCCAAGCTGTACGTGTTTCTAAGTGAAGTTGTATTATGGGTGGCTATACACATAAAAAGTTGGGAGGAGTATACATTAAAATGTTAGCAGTTGTTATCTCCTATGTCAGATTATAGGTAATCTTGATGTCCCATTTTTTAGTTTTTCTATATTTTCTGTGGTTTTGGCAATACTCATACATTACTTTTATAATTTATAAAAAAAACTCCTTCCATTTTCTTGAAGCAAAAGAATTTATGCTAAGCCAATTTGTTTTACAAACATCTGTGTAGTGCTAACTCACTAAGATGTAAAACAACAACAAAATCCATGGGCAATCTGGAAAAAAATGGGCCAGCTATCAATATGAAAAACTAATAAAATACTCTCTCTGCCTGAGTAGCACTGTGCTGAGACAGTGTCATGAAGTTTAATTACGAATGTCCTACTGACATGCCTTAGGCCCTCAAAGGGAACCACTTGAGTTGTCTGTATTTCAGTTTCTCCATACATGAAAAGGGAATATACTACCTTCCATTAATTTTTTTTATTATAACTGGTTTAAAATAAAATAAAAGTGTGGTTATTATAGGTAACTTGATGTTTGGCTGAGTTGGAAACTTAGAGGCAAGTCTTTTCAAGGGGGTGCTTAAATAATTATGGAAAAAGACATTCTGGACAATTCTCTTCTATTTCCAAAGAATACAGCATATACCCTGAAGAATTAGGAGATGACTTCCTCTCTAATTCTCTGCCCAAACCACTCTCTGATTTCTTAGGATCAGAGAATTACTCATCTGGGAGCCATAAGCAACGTGACCACTATCTAACAGACTTCTCAGAGCCACTTTTGAACCTATTAGAATTAGGCAGATGCATTGCCTGAAGATGATCAGAGTCCAACACAGTAGTTTCCATCTGTCAACTTCCTCTTGAGACAGGCCAACAGGATTTCAGGTATGCTCCTGAATTATGTCATCTTGTGCTGGTAAAGCCAGAGAAAGCTAAATTCTCTCTCCATCAATTGGCTGCCTCCTGCACGCCCTCTATTGGGGATCAAACCCAGTCAGGTGTTCCTAATCAACCCACAGGGGCCAGGAGTTCACTTGAAACTGGGTGTAAGATAAGAGGATGAGAATGTTAGGAGGTAAGAGTACACACCCCATTTAAAGAACAGTTAGTGTTCTGCCCTATTGCCATGAAGGTATCTGAACCAGGCTGGTCAGATTTTCTATTTTCATATAATTCTGCCCCCATTTTTTTTAAAGAAATAGGGAAATCAAATGTGTATATGAAATCTGATCATTTTTTAACCTGTTTGGGCCAAACACAACCATGCTTGAAGGCCAGTTTTTCTCAAAGGCTGCCAATCTGTGACTTTGCTATGAACTGTGAGAGCGTCCTTCTGTAGCTAGCCTAGCATTAGTTTGGTTGTGAGGCTGATGTTAGCAACTTAAGCTCAGTATCTTCAAATCCTTTGTGTCATGGTGCAGAAGTCTGAATTGTATCCTGTCCATCTCTCCGTTTTGTTTGTTTCTGAGAAATCCTGCTTCCTACCTTGGCTTTGCCATTTAATAGATTTCTGAAACTGGGGATGCTACTTACTCTTCTACACTTGTTCTTGTAAGAAAGGGAGAGATTTTCCTCTCTATGTATCTGAAAGGGTCATGATAAGGCTTGAGTGAGATGATATATATTACAAACTACTAAACAAGATTAGTTGTTAGTTGATCAATAAAACAGGCATTTGCTACATGCTTGAGGCTATGATTGAACAAATCAGACATAATTCCTGTCATCATGAAGCTTAAAATAACTTCAAGTTATTATAATAGAAAAGCACTGTGAAGGAGAATTCCAAGATATTTCGGGAATATCTATTAAAGTGACTTGTTATTTCCCCAAAATCCTCTTTCAAAACATGGTTTTCTGCTCTCTCTTTGCATCTGGGTCAAGCAGAAGATAAAGGCAAACCAGAGCAGTCTTCTTGAAATATAACTATCTTTGAGTACCATTTCCTTGAAGAACCATCAGCCTGAGGTCAGAAAGGCTAATAAGAGGGGACAACCAGACCACAGAGCAGACAGATATCACAGGAAAGAAGTAAGGGTTGTTGTAAGTGTCAAGGCAACCATGGGTTCCATTCTGAGGCTGAAAAATGAGGGAAGATTGTTTGACTCACCACTGTCAGTACTGATGTAATTTTCAAAAAGATTTGCCAGAAGTCTGTTAGGTTACTTCTGAAATATAGCCACCACCCTTTCATTAAGAATGTCTTTGTTTTTTTTAAGCCAGACACTGATGTTATAAGGCACCTTTGGAAAGACATGCAGTTCGGGTAACAAAAGAGAATACATACATTAACATAGCAAATTGTGCATTTTTTTAAAAAAAAAACTTTAAATTAGTTTGATGTAACAATACTGAATAATACTCCCAGAAGTCCTTGTGCTATCCAAAGAGATTCTCAGAATTTACCATTTGCACTGAAGAAGAAAGGAAGAGAAGGGGAGATGAGGAAAGGAGAAAAGAAGGAGGGAGGGAGAGGGAGGAAGAAATACATGGTATTTCAAGTAGAAACAATTCACATCAGCACTCCTTCATAGGCAAGAATAGATGAAATAATCCAAGTGTCTCTGACACATAGCGAGCATTCAAATAACCATTGACAATTGTAATGGTATTTTGCTCTAAATATTATTATAATTAATATTTAAGAATTATATCAAAGAAGAAAATTACAAGCAAATCTATACAGTTGGCTGGTCATTTTTAGGTTGAAGTATTATTTTATCCTTTATTAGTTATCTTTCTGTTCTAACTAGATTCACTGACCAGAAACATAAAAGCAGAAAAAAGACACACACACACACACACACACACACACACACACACTCACACCAGTGGGGAAATGCAAAGAAGCAGTGAGGTCCATTAGAAACCTTTGTTGACCATAGGTTTGAGATCATTACTTTACAGTGACTAATGTTTTATGAGAGATTTTTTAAAAAATCTTCAATAAAAAGATCAATTGAAAGCACTCATTTATACACTGTTAAGTTAAAAGGAAGGGCAAATAAGGAAAAATCCATGACTTTGATAGTCTCCATGACTTCCTAAAATGTCTTACTTTGAGTTGGGGTGACAGGGTCTATTTTGAGATTTTTGACCTCTGTGCACATGGAAAACTATTATAGTATAGCTATTTCATTTCCTAAGTGCAAAAAGGCTGAACCAACTTTTTTCTAGAAGTGAGATTTATTTTAGTCATCTCTTCATTTAATCTAAACTTTAGTTATGTATTACCTAAAGACTTCGGCTGAGTGCATTTGAAACAGTCAGGGCTGAAGGTCTACAGGTAACTTACCATTCCTGCATAGTGGACAAGTTCAAGGTGAGCTTCATATTTCTTCTTCTTATCAGGCTGGGCTTCTGGAAATGAACCGACTTTCCAAAATTGTCAAAAAATTTGGTCTTGAAAGTCACATCTGTAGCCTGAGAAAACATACATTCCTCTTCAAGGATGAAAAAGATTCCCATTGGCTGTTGGTGATTCATAGAAACAGCAGATGAGAAAACACCAGGAAATGGCATTTTCAGTAGGGGGTTAGTGTAGACTCTTTCCCAGGAACTTAATCAGTTGACAAAGGGAAGGGATATTCACTATATATAACTAGCCATTATCCAGTCAACAAATAGTTATTAAATATCTACTAGGAGCCAGGCATCAGTAGGAGTAGCCATATGGCCATGAACCACATAGACAAAGTGCCTTTCTTCAGGGTGCTTACATTCTAGTGGTGCAAACACACAAGCAAACAAAAAATAACTGGCTTAGTTTCATATAAGTGCTCAGAAGAAATCATGCAAAGTAAAGAGATAGAGCATGATTTCTTCTGGGCACTTATATTTTTTCTGAGTAGGAGCTATTTTAGTAAGATTGTGGGGAAGACCCTCTGGCCTGAATGAGAAGAGCAATTCTGATAAGATTGTATAAAGTATTCTGGACAGAGAAATAAAGAGTGCAAAGCTCTGAAGCAGTGGCACACTTGGCAAATTTGAGGTCCTGCCAGAGTCAAGTGTGGACAGAGCAAAGCTAGTCAGATGGAGTATGTGGTTACAAGATAAAGCCAGAGAGGTAAGGAGTATTGTATCCCAAAGGTCTTACAGACCATGGTGAGACATCTGAATTTTAAGTATAATAGGAGGCCTTTGGAGATTTTTAACATGAAGTGATGTGATTTGATTTATGCTTGAAAAGGATTATGGGTTTAGAACAGGGGTTGTTGAAGTAGAGCCTATTGGTCAAATCTTACCTATAGCCTGTATTGGAAAGCCAGTGAACTAATAATGGTTTTTACACTTTTATAAATATTTTTATTGATTTCAGAGAGGAAGGGAGAGGGAGAGGGAGAAAGAGATAGAAAGATCAATGATGAGAGAGAATCATTGATCGGCTGCCTACTGCACACACCCCACGGGGGATCTGAACCCGCAACCCAGGCATGTGTCCTGGCAGGAATCAAACCTGGGACCCTTCAGTCTGCAGGACGATGCTCTATCCACCAAACCAAACTGGCCAGGCCCAGTTTTTACATTTTTACTTTTTATTGGTTTTTACATTTTTAAAGGGTTATAAAAACAAAAACAGGATATGTGATAGAAAACCTGATGATCCCAGTTGGCAGAATTTTCTCTCTAAAGGGCCATATCTATAATAATAAAAGGGTAATATGCTAATTAGACTGGACATCATCCCAGACGTCCTTCCTGATGAAGCCAGGGCCAGAGGGAAGCCAGCCCGGGTCCCGGGTGCTGGAGGGAAGCCAGTGCCAGCAGCAGGGGGAAAGAAGGCCTATTCTTGCACAAATTTTCATGCATTGGGCCTCTAGTAGTATATATATTTACTAGACTTTGTGGGCCATCTAGTCTCTGTTACACTTCTGCCATCAACTCAACCCTTTCAGCCCTGAAAGAGCAATTGACAATATGTAAATAAAATGAGTGTGACAATGTTTCATTAAAACTATTTACAAAAACAGGATACAGACCAGAATTGGCCCACAGGGCTGTAGTTTACTGACCTGTGGTCTAGACTAGTAATAGTATTAGAGGCTGTGAAAAATCACTGAAATGTGATAGAGGTTGAAATTAGACCTGGTTTACAAATTTCCAGTGGATAGAATATGGGATGTAATAGAAAGGAGGATTGCCCTAGCTGGCTTGCTCAGTGGATAGAGCATCAGCCTGTGGACTCAAGGGTCTCTCATCATGTTTCTATCTTTCTCTCCATCTCCCTTCCTATCTGAAATCAATACAAATATATCTAAAGGAAGGAAGGAAGGAAGGAAGGAAGGAAGGAAGGAAGGAAGGAAGGAAGGAAGGAAGGAAGGAAGGAAGGAAGGAAGCAGGCTTCTGGTTTGAGCAAATGGGTAATAGATACTGCCATTAACTAGGTTTGGGGTGGGAATCAAGGACTAATATTTGCCTATTATTTTGTATATTTGTATATTCATTTACCTACTTCATGAATATTTTTGAAGGGCCTTCATGAACCAATTATTGTACTGACAGTTTGGGTTTAAAAAGAATAATTAGCCCAGATGGTGTAGTTTAGTGGTTGAGTGTCGACCCATGAATTAGGAGGTCATGGTTCGATTCCCAGTCAGGATACATGCCTAGGTTTCAGGATCAATCCCCAGTGTGGGGTGTGCAGGAGGCAGCCGATTAATGATTCCCTCTCATCATTGATGTTTCTATCTCTTTCCCCTTCTCCCTTCCTCTTTCTGAAATCAAATTTGAAAAAAGAAGAAATAATCAGACATGGGTTTTGGCCCCAGAGCATTTAGCCAAGAAAATAAGACATATACATGATATATAGATCACAAAGTAGACCAAACAGAGGTACAGGTAAACTTTCATGAGAATTTCAAATTACAACATGATCTCTTGACCTAACAACATAAATTTCATAATTTTCTATCAATCCTTTATACCTAAGAACCATAAACTCTTAGGTTTGAGAAAGACATTAAGGATCTAGCCCAGTGATGGCGAACCTATGACACGCGTGTCAGAGGTGACACGCGAACTCATTTTTTTGGTTGATTTTTCTTTGTTAAATGGCATTTAAATATATAAAATAAATATCAAAAATATAAGTCTTTGTTTTATTATGGTTGCAAATATCAAAAAATTTCTATATGTGATATGGCACCAGAGTTAAGTTAGGGTTTTTCAAAATGCTGACACGCCAAGCTCAAAATGTTCGCCATCACTGATTCTAGTCCAACTCCCTAATAACTCCTTCAATTCCCTTCACCATTTCCTTCTAAAAAGCAGATTAGCTTATGCGCGAATATTTCCATAGAGTGAGAACAAACCAAGTTGAGTCAATGCTCTGTGGGTGATATATTAAAAGAAAATTTGTCTCAAGTTCAGAATACTTTGTTTTAAATCATTCTACTAGAGCCAATACAAGTCAGTCTAATTCTTCTAAATGGTGGATCATCAGATATTTGAAGATTGTGTTTCTGAACCATCTGAGTCTATTATTCTAATATATGGACTATGGTTTTCTACCTCTTGTTTATTCTCAGACTCACAACTTGCATTTAATAGATGATGTATTGAACAACATTCCACCAATAACTCTTGTACTGAATAGTTCTGGGACATCTTCCTTTATCTGAAGCATCTAGGTGGGGAATGATGCAATGAGTGAATATGTGAACTGTTCTAAGTGAGGATAAAATAGTCTAAGTGAAACCGACACCTGTCTTGCTCCTGGCAGCACTGACCTTTTGGGTTCTTGGGAGAGTGAGAAATGAGAAAGAGGATGAGGAAGACAAGAGAGATTCTGATAAATTACACAGTGAATTTCCTGGTACAGGTGCTTCAAGGCATGGACTCCATCTTGGACCATGTATTTTCTCATCCTGCCTATAGTCAGTCAATCCTCAATAAAAACTGGAATTAATAGTTTAAAAGTTTAAGCATCTCCTGAGATGGTGTCTGTTAACAAGAGGGTTTTGGCAAACTCACCAGGCACGGTAGCCCCATCTCAGGTAGAGGACCATTAGTACTGTCATTTCCTTGGGACTTCAATGATGCCAGTTTGGGGGTGAATGGAAGTTCTATGTAAAATAAGTGGGTGGTATAGCTCATAATGTAACAACTAAATCACTAAGGAGGGAAAAACACTCTTCAGAGTATTCTCCATTTCTCCAGTGCTTGGGAGGCGTAAAGCTTCTAATAAATAGGAGGCCCTCCATCAAATTAATTTCCAAATGCTGGCCCACAGCATCAAGTGCTCTCTATTGCACAGTAAATGGTTTGAGCCAATTGCCCTGATTCAGAACATTACCTCTAACCTCTCCCTCTTCAAATATGATCAATTCTGCCTTCCTCTTGTCTTTATCTGTCAGCTTCTTACTATTTTCATTTTTGCTATCCTGATTCAGGATCTATTACTCACCTGGACTACTGTAACAGCTTCCAAAATGCCTTAATTTTAGATTTTCCTTCCAGTGCAACCACCATACATGATTCTACCAGATTAAACACAAGCAGCTCTGACTATTCTATAGCCAGCATAAAACCCTTTTTGGCTCCCTGTTACTTCCAAATAAGATATTAATTCATTAAAAGCCCTTCACAACATGACCTTCTATTTTTGTTTACTTCTAGCTACTTCCATGTGTGTGTTCTAAGTTCTAACTAGACTACCTAACATTTTGGAATGTGTTCTTTGCTTTCCTGTCTCTATGTCTTTGCTCTTGCCAGTCCCCTCACCTGCTAGCTTCCTCTCTTAATCTGCTGAAGTCATATTCATTCCTTAAGATCTAGCTAAAATTGTACACTCTTTCCCACCAGGCCTTGCTAGATTCCCACTCTTCTGAGCTCTGTGGGTCTCTGACAGTGCCTTTACTCCATTTATGCTGACATATATTTTTACATTTATTAGACTTACAAATCTACTTGACTTCATACTTCCTAAGGGCAAGTGCTATTTATAACAAATGCTTAAGTTTTTTTACAACATTTAATTCAAAGTCTTCTACACAGCAGTGTGGTATTGGGCCTAAAATTAAGGTCCAACATTATGTGTTCCTTGACATCAGGGAAAACAAGGAGAGCCTCAAATTACCAATCACACGTTCCTTTTCCCGTTGTGCTTCCATGGGTGAGGTCTCCTAGCCAACAACCTTCCTTATCATGGGACCTGTCACAGTGTCTGCTTAGCCTTGAGTAATGGGTTTCACTTCCCTGCCAACCCATGGAATTACTCCAACAAGTCAGTCACATCCTCCAGGGGCAACCAAGGGTCACCTCACCCTATTATTACTACAAAGCCTGCCTCCTAAAGCCCCTGCTCACCCATTCTCTTCCCAAGTGCAAACACCATGTGGCTCTGCATGGTATGCAGTGTTCTCCACCCCCAGGCTGTGAGTATCTGTGACTAATAAGCTGTTGTCAATCTCATCTGTCCAGTGATGGGTGTGCTATGTTTAGCTATAGCCATAACGCTAGGAGAGGAATCGCCCCTCACCAGTGGGGTGATAAGGAACTGATCAAAAACGGGTTAGTTATTGAATAAATTTACTTACTTCTTCAATAAAAAGAAAAAAAACAGTAATAGTTTTGGTCTTAAGACATCTTTCTATTTACATTCTAAGTTCCTTCAGGGCTAGGATGAGGCCTCTGGTTTACATTTCTCACAACCCTTAGCCTAGTAAGTTCCAAGGTGAATTAAATGTAAGTTGCTAGAAAAATTTTAAGCAATTAATTGACAGGTGAACACTCAGACATACAGGTTTGAGTTTTGGGTCCTGGGCTGCTTTGCTGTGGGCAATAGACACACAAAAAAATGGGTTGCAAACAAGAAAGCACTGAATTATATGTTTAAAGAAGATATTTATGTGCATGCAAAAGATAACTAGACATTAATGTGATTCATTTTATAATAAAAACATCAGAATTTACACATCCAAAGAACCCCACTTGGAAGGCAACAACACTTATTGCCAAGCTGCTACCAGGATTTAAAATATTTTAGAAACTTCCTTAGGATATCTGGACATGATGGACTACTGGTACATGGAAACTTCCTATTGTTTGATGGTGTACATTTTATAGAAACAACTAAAAATTATTCAGGCAAATAAGGTGAACAATGTGCTCAAGTTAAGTAACATATTTTTGACTCAAGATAGGTAAGATGATCAGTAGTAAAGCTGGTAATATTTCAAAAACATTATCCCAATTCCCATCCTGTGAGAGACATTTTCCAAAAGGGGTGAATTATTGGAAGATGGATGGATATAGCCTCTCAAGGTGACTACAATGAAAGGGCAACAAATTTTTAAATGTATAATGTTGGATTTATTTGCTTAAAAATATTAGAATTAATCCCTTTACCAATTCCTATGTAAAACCATAAATATGTAATTATATGTCAATACTTTAATATACAAATGATTGATGCTCAAGTCCTAAACAAACTAGAATATTTCAAAGTAATGAAATAAGGGTGAGCTAATCATATAATAGATTTGTTTACTACATCCTATATAATAAAAAGGTAATATGCGAATTAACCCTCATGCCCTCACAAGATGGCTGCCTACGACCAGGCCGGCAGGGGGGTTAGTGAGGGACGACCAAACAACTGAACAGCAGGTTGCATGGGGCGACCAGGCCGGCGGAGGGGTGGGGGGCAGTAAGAGGTGACCAGGCTTGCAGGGGGGGCAGTAAGAGGTGACGAGGCTGGTGGGGGGGTGCAGTTGGGGATGACCAGTCCAGCGGGGGGCGGCAGTTAGGGGTGACCAGGCCAGCAGAGGGGGGCAGTTGGGGGTGACCAGGTTGGCATGGGGGGCAGTAAGGGGTGACCAGGCCAATGGGGGGCAGGAGGTAAGTTAGGAGCAATCAGGCAGGCAGGGAGGGGGCAGTTGGGGGCGACCTGGCTGGCAGCAGGGGGCAGTTAGGAGCGACCAGGTCGGC